>NC_137063.1:3305812-3680812 GCF_032717465.1 Coenobita brevimanus | reverse complement strand
TCCATCCATATGCATCCTCTTCCACCTATATCTACCCTCTTCCACCCACATATATACTCTTCCACCCATATATTACTCTCGTCCACCCATATATTACCCTCTTCCACCCATATATTACCCTCTTCCACCCATATATTACCCTCTTCCACCCACATATATACTCTTCCACTCATATATATACTCCTCCACCCATATATTACCCTCTTCCACCCATATATGACCCTCTTCCACCCATACAATACCCTCTTCCACCCATATATTACCCTCTTCCACCCATATATACCATCTTCCACCCATATATTACCCACTTCCACCCACATATTACCCTCTACCACCCGTATATTACCCTTTTCCACCTACTCGTATATCTACCCTCTTCCACCCATATATTACCCTCCTCCACCCATATATTACCCTCTTCCACCTATATATTACCCTCTTCCACCTATATATTACCCTCTTCCACCTATATATTACCCTCTTCCACCCATATATTACCCTCTTCCACCCACATATATATTCTTCCACCCATATATAACCCTCTTCCACCCACATATATACTCTTCCACCCATATATTACCCTCTTCCACCCACATATGTACTCTTCCACCCATATATTACCCTCCTCCACTCATATATACTTTCTTCCACCCATATATTACCCACATCCACCCACTTCCACCCACGTACATTCAGTGGCGGGAGCAGCAGCTGGATGTGGTGGTGTGGTGGTGGTGGTGGTGCTGTGGTAGGCTAATAAGGAAGTCCAATAATGTCTAATACGGTGAGGCTGCCTATCCTCTGCTTGTTGCCATGGTTACCCTTCTTGCCACTGTGGTAGTTGTGGTGGTAGTGTGAGCCTTTTTGTTGTGGTGGTTGTGGTAGTAGTGTGGTAGCGTGGTGATGTGGGCTTTTGTTGTGGTGGTTTGTGTGGTGTGGTGGTGGTTGTGGTAGTATTGTGGTGATGTGATGTGGTAATGTGTGCTTTTGTTGTGGTGGTTGTGTGTTGTGGTGGTGGTTGTGGTGATAGGATTTTGGTTGTGTTGGAGTAGGTGTTGTGATGATGATGGTTGTGGTGGTAGTGTGTTGTGGTACAAGGCGTGATTGTGGTGGAGGGTTGGACTGTGGTAGTGTGGTTAATTTGAGTGGTTACTGTGATGATTGGTGGTGTTGTGGTAAATATAGGTTATGGTAGTGTGGTTGTTATTGTGGTTGTGGTGGTAGCTAGCTATTGTTTTGTATGGGTGTGGTAGTGTGGTTGTTACTGTGGTAGTGTGGTTGTGGTGGTAGCTAGCTATTGTTTTGTATGGGTGTGGTAGTGTGGTTGTTATTGTGGTAGTGTGGTTGTGGTGGTAGCTATTGTTTTGTGTGGGTGTGGTCGTGTGGTTGTTATTGTGGTAGTGTGGTTGTGGTGGTAGCTATTGTTTTGTATGGGTGTTGTGGTGTGGTTGTTATTGTGGTAGTGGTGGTAGCTATTGTTTTGTATGGGTGTTGTGGTGTGGTTGTTATTGTGGTAGTGTGGTTGTTGTGGTAGATTTTGTTTTGTATGGGTGTTGTGGTGTGGTTGTTATTGTGGTAGTGTGGTTGTGGTGGTAGCTGTTGTTTTGTATGGGTGTTGTGGTGTTGTTGTTTTTGTGGTAGTGTGGTTGTGGTGGTAGCTATTGTTTCGTGTGGGTGTGGTGGTGTGGTTGTTGCAGAAGTGGTTATTTGGTAGTATATATTATCGTGTGCAGTTGTGGTAGTAGTGTGGTATTGTGGTAGGTGTAATGATATAATCTAGGTTGCTGTGACGTTGTTGTGACTAGTGTAATACTTTCCTTTTCTTTCTTTCTTTTTTTTTCTTGGTGGGGTCCATTCTTCCAAGCTGCCAGGCCTTCATGACTTCCTTTAGATTAAATAATGCACCTCTAGCACACGCACGCACGCTAACACACACACACACACACACACACACACACACACACACACACACACACACACACACACACACACTACCCTCTCTCTCTCTCTCTCTTTTTTTCAATTTCCCTCCCCCCCCACGCACACTTTTTTTTCACGCACATGATGGTCGTGTGTGTGCGGGGGTCTGTACACGTGAGTTGGTGCACACGTGATGCCCGGTGCATTGAATCCAGGTTTTTTTTTTGTGCGTTTTTGTCGCCCTTTGGTGTATGTGTGTGTGTGTGTGTGTGTGTGTGTGTGTGTGTGTGTGTGTGTGTGTGTGTGTCTTGTAGTGGTAGTGTTAATGGTAGTGATGACAGCGGTAATGATGATGTTCATGGTGATAGTTTGTGTGGTGATTGTAGTGGTGATAACTGTAATGATGATGGTGATAGCTTGTTTGCTGTTGGTGGTAGTAGTGGTGATAGTAATGGTGATAGCTTGTGGTGGTGTTTGTGGTGGTGATAGATGTAATAATGATGATGGTGTGGTGATGGTGAGAGAAGTGAAAGGAGAAAGATAAATGCAGTGACGTCCTTCCTCTCGCCTTTCCCTCCACTCTTTCCTACTTTTCATCTCTTCCTTTCTCTGCCTTCCCTCCTCTCCAGCGCTTCGTCTCTTCCTACTTTCTCCTCTCCTGCTGTCTTTCTTCTCTGTCTCCGTGGTTTGCGTATTCTCTCCCTTCCCTTCTCCTTTCGTAACATTCTTTCTCTCCTTTTCTTTCTCCCTTTCTGTCTTCCTTTCTTCCCCTCCTGTCTTCCTTTCTTCCCCTCCTGCCTTCCTGTCTTTCCTCCATCATGCTTCTCCCTTTCTTCTCTCCAGTTTCCCTTCATACTCTTATTTTTATCCTGTTTTCTGTATGTCTTGTGATGTAGATTTTGTCATGCCATTTTGAGTCATGGGGAGTAAAGTGACAATAGTAAAAATTAGTCTCCCCCAAGCTTTTAATCTCCCTTTCCTCCCCTCCAGGTCTTTTATTTCTTTCTCCTCACTCCTCTTCCCACCTTCATTATCCGTTTCCTCCCCTGTCCTTAGTCTGGCTTCTACTTCTCTCCATCCATTATTCTAACCTAACTTTTTGCTTCTCTCCATCCATCTTTCATCACTCCCTCATTCTTCGCCTTTCTTCCCCCCACCTCCTTCCCCTTGCCCCTCACTCTCCCCCATGCCAGCTGGTGTGCAAGTCAGCGTGCCACATAAAACAGGACCAAGGCTGTCATCCTACTCGCTGTTGCTGTTTGGCCCTCAGAAGTGATACTCTCTGTTTGTTCCTGTACCACCTCTCTTTTATCTCCATTAGGTTTTTTCTGTGTATATTTCTCGTGGCGCTTCACATCTTTCTCTTTTCCTCCTCTTCTGTCCATCACCATTTCCCCGTCCTCCTCCCTCCCTACGCCCCATCCCTTCCTTCATTCCTTCCTTCCGCGCCACTTTCCCATTCCTTCACCCTTCATCTTCGTTCCCCTTCCCTTTCCTGTTTCATATCTGCCCACCTTTTCTCCATCCATCATCCATTCCTTTCTCTCGTCCCTCCCTCATCCCCCATATTCCCTTCCTTTATCATCCCTCTCTCTCCGCACCCTCTGACCCCACGTCCCCTCCTGCCTTCTCTTCCCCCTCCCAAGCCCCCATCCCTTTGCTCCACCCCTTCATACCCCTCTCTCTCGTCATTCCTTCACTCCTCGCATCCCCTTCCCTTTCCCTGTTGGTGTGCAAATAAGTGTGCCATAAGTTACAGGACTATTTCTGTTTGGCCTTCGTCTCAAGTGGTACAATCCTTCTTCATCCTCTGTTCCTCCTTGCATCAGTTTTTCTCAGTTTGTTGCTTTATACTTTCCATTGCCACCTCTTCTGTCTGTCATCTCCCATCCCTTCTCCCTAGTTCTTACTCCTTTCCTCCTTCCCTCCCTTTCCCCATCCTTCCCTCTCCCTATCTGTTATCATCGCCACTCTTCTTTTCATCAACATTTCCCCTCCCCTCTCCTTAGCTCTCACTCTCTTCCTTCCTTTCCCCATCCTTCTCCCTGTCCATCACCTCCTCTCTTCTCTCCATCAACATTTCCCCTCCCCTCTCCCTAGCTCTCACCCATTTCCTCTTTCCCTCCTTTTCCCCATCCTTCTCTCTATCCTTCACCCCCTCTCTTCTCTCCATCAACATCGCCCCTCCCCTCTCCATAGCTCTCACCTTTTTCCTCTTTCCCTCCCTTTTCCCATCGTTCTCTCCCCTTCTCTCTCGTCACCTCTTCACTCCTCGCACCCCTTTCCCTTCCCCAGCTGGTGTGCAAGTCAGCGTGCAGCAAATAACAGGATCAAGGCTGTCTTAATTCTACCCCTCCCTATTGCTGTTTGCTGCCAGGGTCAAGAGTGTGTGTGTTTTAGGGCCTTGCTGTTTGCTTTTCAGGGCTGTGTTTGCGCTTGTTTTAGGGCGTGCTTTGGTGCTTGTATGGAGGTGTTTTGTGCGTTGTGTGTGTTTGCGTGTATGTGTGAGTTGTGCAGTGTGTGTGTGTGTGTAAATATTTGCTTTGGTGTTTGTATGGATGTGTTTTGTGCCTTGTGTGTTTGTGTGCATGTGTGAGTTGTGTAGTGTGTGTGTGTGCATATGTGAGTTGTGTAGTGTGTGTGTGTGTGTGTGTGTGTGTAAATATTATTGTAATGGCGGTGTTGGGTGTATGAGGAAGTTTTGGGCTCAAAAAGGTCATAGATGCTTCGAAGTGTCCTCGTAATGTATCTCAATGTGGATGAGAGAGAGGGAGGGGGAGAGAGAGAAACCGCAGACAAGTTAGTGGGAGAGGAACACGAAAATTTAGAAGTTACTGCATGAGAGAGAGGGGGAGGAATCATTTTATTGCGAGAGAGAGAGAGAGGGAGAGTTAATTCCTATGCATCTGGTAACAGCAGTGAGACGTGAGAGTGCATGCTGTAATGAATTCTATCCGCCATTTATTGTTACGAAATTCGGCCTCAAACACTCGACTCTATTGACACACACGAGCGTCCTGCCTTCGTCTCAGGCCGTTCGATTCGGCGACACGCTTTTCATTTTAATCGTGTTGCATCCAAGTGATCCTGCCCAAGAGACCCTTTTAACGACCTGGGGGGGTTAGATAAGGCCTTCAATAATTTCTTCACTACCACACCTCATCCCGAAAGCTGAGGAAAATCGCCTGGCTGTAGCAGAGATAGTGTAAGACTGTGCCAAGGGGAATGGGTGTCACAATACTCCTTTTACTCTGACTTGGGCCAGATTTTCGTCCTGTTGTAGCTTCTTTCACGTAGCTCAGGGGCAGAAAATGACTGTGATACAGCTCCACATCCTTTCCACTACACTTCTTTGTGACGAGCATCATGTTGTAATGTTAATCTCTTGTCGCAGCTCAACATTCATGGTGGAGAGATGGCAGTTTTAGGCCAAGTTAGAGTAAAGTGAGTATAGTATTTGTGTGAATATTTGCATAGGACAAAAAAAAAAATCAAACCAATTATTTTTGTTTTTCACCCCGACTCGGGGGAAAAAAAAAAAAAAAAAGGGGGAGAAATCTCAAACCAATTACTTTTATTTTTTACACTGACTCAGAAAAAAAAAATAATAGGCGAAATCTCAAACCAATTATTATTTTTCACCCCGACTCAAAAAGAAATCTCAGACCAGTTTTTGTTTTTATTTTTCAGCCTGGCTCGTTATTATGGATTTCTGTGCGTTACTCGTAGCCGCGTAGACATAAACAAGCTTCTTACGGATATAACCCCTTCAGTCCTATGACGTATTACTTATTTATGCTACTATCAGACGACTTCCTTCAACTTCAGCGGGATCCCAGAGTGTGAATGAATTACTGACAACTCTATCTATCGCTTCTATCTACCTCCTCCAGTTCCAAAAGTCTATCCAAGGGTGAATAAAATCGTCTGATCATCAAGAATAAGAAAATGTCATGGGATGGAAGGGGTTAATACGTGGGTGAAGGCCTCGCAAAATATTATATAATGAATTCTCCAGGGTAGGGTGTTTTTACCTATGAATGGAGGACACCTGTAATTTGGAGCATGGATTATTTTTCATATTATCTCTGTTTATCCACCTGTCACAACAGTATCTATCGGTCTGCATACCTGCCTGTCTTTCTATCTATCTGTATGTCTGTTTATTAATTTATCTGATCAATTCTTCAGACCTCCAATCCCAGAGTTCATCCAGAGAGGCGACCACAAAACTACCCCCAAACATCTTTTATATTTATTTCATTTAATTATTTATTTATTTATAGCCGACCAGTGTACTTTAGTCTAATCATAAAATATCTTTCTCTTCCAGGTAAGCGTCAGGGCAAATGTATCCACCTGTGATAAGTACAGGTAAGAAAGACAGCGTTCGGGTAATATGGCAATTAGTGTAGGTGGAGAGGGGTATTGGGTGGAGAGAGGTGTAAGGTGGAGAGGGGTGTACGGTGGAGAGAGGTGTAAGGTGAGAGGTGCAGGGTGGAGAGGGGTGTACGGTGGAGAGAGGTGTAGGGTGGAGAGGGGTGTACGGTGGAGAGAAGTGTAGGGTGGAGAGGGGTGTAGGGTGGAGAGAGGTGTAGGGTGGAGAGGGGTGTAGGGTGGAGAGAGGTGTAAGGAAACCATTGCCTTCAGTCCTATACGCCACACCCACTCACCATGTCATTCCATCAATCAGACTCGCATATAATTCTCCTAAGCTCATCCTATAAAATTCTCGTAAGCTCATATCAACTTCCCCTAAGCTTATATATAATTGAAGCTGATGTATACTGCTCTTGAACTGTTATACAATCCTCCCACACTTTTCTAACCCACGCCTAAACTCAGAGCCGCTTCACGTGCATGTCAACTAGAATTCTTTACGTCATACTCCCCACACCTTTACACAACACCCACCTCACCTGTCCTTCCCTGAGTCCTCCCACACTCATACAGTATTCCTCCCTCGTCAGTCATCTTACAGGGAATATTAAGGTGTGTTGGGCAGAGTTTGTGGTAGGCGAGAGCGCACTGTCCACTCACTCGACGCAGCGTTTCCTTCAGTTACTCTACACTGAATGACGAGGCAAATGGTTTCTTGTAAATCAGGAAGCCACTTACTACGTTGGGTGGTAACCATGTAAACAGATGACGCCTGGTGGTTTACGGGGTTAAGATCCTCAAGTCGGAGTGATTCTGTAGGGGATGGTTGGAGTTTATCGCTCCAATAGTGCCGCTCAGGGGCGAGTGAGGCTTGACACCTTCGTCTTTTATGTCGAGACCGAGTTGTCTGACCCCAGGATCCTACGATTCTGTGTGTGTGTGTGTGAGAGAGAGAGAGAGAGAGAGAGAGAGACTATTGTGGATGGATGAAATAGGTAAAATAAATCGGTAGAGGAAAAGTACCACACTACGTATCCAATTCTCAGTTTCACCAGCTCTTCAGTCCATTACGTAACGCCTTGTCTGACCTGCTCTCAAGCCTGCCAAACTCCTGTATTCGTCTCCTAAGCTCATATATATTCTCCTAAATCCCTGTCATTCTTCTGTGCCAAGGAAAACACAGCTGGAGAGAGAAACCAAGCCCCTCCATCAAGACCTCTTCAGTCCTTTACGCAATACCCAGCCAGTCCCTCCTGCCCCCAAGCCCGCCAAACTCATCAATTATGCTGCTCTCGTGGCCGCCGTAAGAGGTCTGGCAGTACACTCGTTGGCCCACGTTATTAACACTTGTACTGAAGGGTCTACACTTGTGCCTGGTTGATGAGGGGAGGGGGAAGGCGAGAGGAGGGGTGGGGGAGGGCAAGTGAGGGGTTGGGGGGAGATGACAAGGTCGTGGTGGGTCTTGTGTAACATTAATGGTGCTTGGATTGGAGAGGCTCTGGCACTTGTTTTGAGACTCTGGTTTCACACACACACACACACACACACACACACACACACACACACACACACACACACACAGTTCAGTAATACTTGAAATGTACTCTAGTATATGATCTTAGAACATTTTAGGTGCTTCATTTTAAATATATAAATAGATAGATAGATATAAAATCTCCCCTATCTATCTAAGGGTGTCAGGGGTGTGCAAAATGTCTGACTGACGACATAATCCAGTGCCAGATGTGCCAGTGAGGTGTGTGTGTGTGTGTGTGTGTGTGTGTGTGTGTGTGTGTGTGTGTGTGTGATGGCATTAGATATTAACGGCAAAAAATTCCTGCACTTTCTCCAACCCTGCTGGCTGGCTGGTATAGTGGTGTTGAAATGGGTGTTCTGTGGTGTGAAAGTACAAGGCGATTGGGATGGTATGGCGTGGATTGATGTACTGCTGTTAACTGGTGTGGTGTGTGGACTGGTGTTGAGAGTCGCTATGGTGGTGTTAAATTGGTGTAATGGTGTTAATGTGCTCGAGATGGGGTTAGCATAATCGATTCAGTTACAGTACTTGTGTTTATTATTATTATTATTATTATTATTAAAAAAGGTGGTGTGATGTTGTAGAAGGTGGTATGGATTACTGGTGTTTGATGGTGTTGATAGTGGTGTATGCTTTTGGTATCGCAGTGTGTGTGTGTGTGTGTGTAAGTATGTATGTATGTATGTATATGTGTGTGTGTGTGTGTGTGTGTGTGTGTGTGTGTGTGTGTGTGTGAGACGGTCAAAACACACACACACACGGAATTTCCTTCACCCCCATCCCCCCCCTACCTCCTCCCCCCCAAGCTGACGTCATTCCTATTTACAAACACATTTTCTTGTTTTGTCTTTCATCATTTTCCTGCCTTCCTGCTTGTCTGCCTTGGCTGGTGTTTGTTTGTGTGTTTTACGGTGATTTCTTTCCGCTGGGCTGTTTTTATGTGTTTTTTTTCTTGTTTTGCGTAGTCTTGTTTTGTCATTAACTTGGGCACTGTATTTTTTTCTCTCTCTCTCTCTCTCTCTCTCTCTCTCTTCCTCATTCCCCACTTTCCCTTTCCTACCCTCACTGTGACCTCTCCTCCTCCTCCTCCTCCTCCTTTGCTGCCCTTCCCTCTCCCCTCCCCTCTTTCCTCTCTCCCTTTCCCTTTCACCCCCTGTACTCTCTCTCTCTCTCTCTCTCTCTCTCTCTCTCTCTCTCTCTCTCTCTCTCTCTCTCCCACTTCTTCCATTCACCTTCCTCCTTTGGCGTATCCAGCCCTTCTCTTACTACTCTTCTCTCTCTCACTTCCCTTTCTCCCCTCTCCCACTTCCCTTTCTCCCCTCTCCCACTTCCCTTTCTCCCTTCTCTCACTCCCCTCTCCCCTCTCCCACTTCCCTTTCTCCCCTCTCCTACTTCCCTTTCCCCTCTCCTACTTCCCTTTCCCCTCTCCCACTTCCCTTTCTCCCTTCTCTCACTCCCCTCTCCCCTCTCCCACTTCCCTTTCTCCCCTCTCCCACTTCCCTTTCTCCCCTCTCCCACTTCCCTTTCTCCCCTCTCCCACTTCCCTTTCTCCCCTCTCCCACTTCCCTTTCTCCCCTCTCCCACTTCCCTTTCTCCCCTCTCCCACTTCCCTTTCTCCCCTCTCCCACTTCCCTCTCCCCTCTCCCACTTCCTTTTCTCCCCTCTCCCACTTCCCTCTCCCCTCTCCCACTTCCCTTTCTCCCTTCTCCCACTTCCCTTTCCCCTCTCCCACTTCCCTTTCCCCTCTCCCACTTCCCTTTCTCCCCTCTCCCACTTCCCTTTCTCCCCTCTCCCACTTCCCTTTCTCCCCTCTCCCACTTCCCTTTCTCCCCTCTCCCACTTCCCTTTCTCCCCTCTCCCACTTCCCTTTCTCCCCTCTCCCACTTCCCTTTCTCCCCTCTCCCACTTCCCTTTCTCCCCTCTCCCACTTCCCTTTCTCCCCTCTCCCACTTCCCTTTCTCCCCTCTCCCACTTCCCTCTCCCCTCTCCCACTTCCCTTTCTCCCCTCTCCCACTTCCCTCTCCCCTCTCCCACTTCCCTTTCTCCCTTCTCTCACTCCCCTCTCCCCTCTCCCACTTCCCTTTCTCCCTTCTCTCACTTCCCTCTTCCCTCTCCCTCGACCCTCCCCTTTTCCTCACACTTGAGTTTACCTTTTCGTCTTATGCATCTTTATCCTGTTAATCCCTCCGCCCTCCTCCATACCCCTCCCTACCCCACCTCTTCCCTCTTCGTCCCCTTCCTTTCCCCTCCCCTCCATACCCCTCTCTACCCCACCTCTTCCCTCTCCGTCCCCTTCCTCTCCCCTCTCCGTCCCCTTCCTCTCCCCTCTCCTCCACACCCCTCTCTACCCCACCTCTCCCTCCCGACCCTCCGCCCTCCTCTATACCCCTTCTCTCCCCTCCCCCACCCCTTCCTCTTCCCTCTCCTCCCTACCCCTCCTCTCCTCTCTCCTCCATACCCCTCTGTACCCCACCTCTCCCTCCCGACCCTTCCCCCTCCTCCATACCCCTCCCTACCGCTCCTCTCCCCTCTCCCTCCCCTTCCTCTCCCCTCTCCCTCCCCTTCCTCTCCCCTCTCCCTCCCTACCCTCTGCCCCTCCTCTCCCTGTTTCATTTCCTGGCCACGTCTTAGTTTATCTCTCCCTCTTTTCCGCCTTTCCCCTCTTAATCAATCGCTCTCCCTTCTCTCCTCTCCCTCCCTCTCTCATCCCATTCCTTCTCCCTCCTTTTGCTCTCTTCCCCCTTCCCTGTCTCTTCTCTCCCTCCCTCGCTTTTCCCCCCTTCCTTCTCTCTCCCCCTCTTCTCTCTCTCCCTCTTTTTCTATCCCTTTCTTGGATAGATCTTAGTAGTAGTAGCATCATTTTTTCCAACAGATAGCCTCCCTCTCTGTCTCATACTCTCCCCCCTCCCCCTCTCTTCTCCCTCTCCTTCTCCCTCTTTCGTCCCCTCCCCCCATCCCTTCTCTTCCCCCTGGGCCCTTCCCCTTCCCCTCTCTGTCTCATACTCCCCCCCCCTCTCTCTCTCCTCTCCCTCTCATTCTTCTCCCCCTTTCGTCCCCTCTCCCCCATCCCTTCTCCTGTCTTATACGCCCCCCTCTCCCTCTCATTCTTCTCCCTCTTTCGTCCCCTCCCCCCATCCCTTCTCTTCCCCCTGGGCCCTTCCCCCCTCTCTCCCCCCACAACCCCCTCGTCCGTACCCTCACCAGGCATTTCCTCCACACCACAACATTTCCCTCCACGCTTCGTTTGTTTGGCATTTTTAGACACTTGCATTGCTTCTTCCTTTTTTTCTTTTTTTATAACAAAGAAGGAACCAGAGTCTTCAAGAAAAAAAGACAAAAAGAAGAAAAGCCAGTCCATAAAGAGAGAGAGAGAGAGAGAGAGAGAGAGAGAGAGAGAGAGAGTGAGAAAGAAAGAGAGTCCTGTCAAGATAGGGAGAACAATGTGAGAAAGACGTCATTGGCAAGAAGGGTATTAAAGGGTCATAGTAGTAATAATGGTAGTAGCAATTGTAGTAGTGGTAGTAGTAGTAGTAGTGGTTGTAGTAGTAACCTGGGCTCATCTGAACGTGAACCCAGTGGACTACAGGCCTAATTCGTCCTCCCACTGTCCACCATCTTTCCGTCGGGAGATGGGAAGGGGAATGAGGGACGTGTGTGCAACCAGGCAGTTCCGTTCCCCGTTCATATCAGTCCCACCGCGTGAAGGCGTCCCTCTCCAGCCCCAATAGAGATAGTAAAGACAGTAGTAAAGGACAATGAGATAGTAAAGACGGTAGTAAAGGAAAATATTACATCCTTCATTCAGATACATCATTTTTCATTGTGTCGACTTTTTTTTTTACCTTATTAGAGAGTTTTTGAGATAGTAAGATAAGAGCACAGCTGTCTTTACTGCTGTCTTTACTAGGGTGTTGTGTTTTCATAAAGTAATAAATCAGTCAATAAATGGTGTGACTGCAGGAAGAATGAAGTAAAGAGTGGCGTCCTCCGTGGCAGGGATAAAGAGGAAATTGAGGCAGGTCAGTGTTGACATTCTCTCTCTCTCTCTCTCTCTCTCTCTCTCTCTCTCTCTCTCTCTCTCTCTCTCAGTGCATTTAAACTTAAGATGAGGAGCTTTGTGTGTGGTTTTGTGTGTTTTACTTGTGTTAGGGTGTGTGTGTGTGTGTGTGTGTGTGTGTGTGTGTGTGTGTGTGTGTGCGTGCGTGCGTGCGTGTGTGTTATGCACCAGCACGCCTTATTTCAGTCACATACGCACACTCCGCCACACTGCAAGCCAGCGAGGGGGTTACGCAAGCAAGCAACCTCATCACCATGCAGGACGGTATGGACGCACCCTAATACGTAAACACAGAGACCTAGAGTGAAATACGGAAGCAGTCGAATACCCAGGCGCTGACGTAAAGAGGCAGCTGCGTATACCGTAATCGGTGTTGTTGTTTTCACGCGACGGATCCGACCCACTCCCAGACCTGACGAGTTTGTACTAGGTCGCGCATCCAGACCAGGCGATGAGTTATGGGTGTAGGAATGAGTCGGTTAGTGGTAGATGCTAGGGGAGTCACCTACGTCATCATCATCATCATCTTTATCCTCACCACCCCCACCACCACCATTGCCTTCTTCATCATTACCATCATCATCTTTAGCTTCATCGTCATCATCATTATCACCACCACCATCATTATCATCATCATTATCACCACCACCATCATCATCGTCATCATCATTATCACCACCACCATCATTATCACCACCACCACCATCATCATCATCTTTATCCTCACCACCACCACCACCACCACAATTGTCTTCTTCATCACCATCATCATCATCATCACCTTTATCACCACCACCACCACCATCATCTTCATCATCATCATCATCATCACATCCTCACCACCACCATCATCATCATCATCAGTTCATTAACCCTTTCAGCCGGTGGAGGTAATTTTAGTTATTTTAGTTCCTACCAGACGATTTTATTCAACATGAGAGCTGCCTGATGGTGAAGGGGAGAAGGAAGGCTGTGTCAACCCCCCCTGCCCCCCCCAATTCAAAAGCAAAATTCTGGTGTAAAAGAAGGCGTTTTGTAAGTAAGAGGAAGATGTGAAAGAAGTTTGTTGTAGGGGTGAAGAGGCTGGGAGTGGAAATACGAGTATGAGAGAATTGAAGGAGGGAGGTAAGGAGAGTGGGGGGAAGGGGTGTAAGGATTTCATAGAAGGATAGGGATAGACGTGAGGAAAGAAAAGGAAGGAGGATGTTGAGAGAGAGAGAGAGAGAGATTTACCCTTCCACCTTATATCCCATAGCTAAGTGCCAGAATATGTGCGCTACGACTTTGCATCATTTCCTCAGCACTTCTTCGTGACTAGCATCAAAATCGTCAGCTTATATCCCTTAGTTCAGTGGCAGAATAAGAAGATACTACGACTGTACATCATTTCCATAGCACTTCTTCGTGACTAGCATCATATTCATTGTTTAGTATTGGTGTGTGTGTATGACGAGTTGATATGGTCGCGGATTATACTGTCTGTCTGTCTGTCTCTCTCAGGCAGGTGGGGGAGAGCATGGGGCAGGGTGGGGGGTAGAGTCAGGGGTGTGTTTGGGTAGGGGAGGGGAGGGAGGAGGGGACGAGGAAAGGGTGGGAGTATGAGTGTATAGTGTATGGTTGCGTACTTCCGCCTTACCGGGATCATGGAATACACACACACACACACACACACACACACACACACACACACACACACACACACACACACACACACACACACACACACACACACACACACACACACACACACACACACACACACACACACACACACACACACACACCACCCCCTTCCCGTTTGTGTGTGTGTTTCGTCAGGCGTCGTTAAAAAGTCGTACCCAAAACCAGGTTGAATTCCGGGTCGAGTGAGGTCACAGGCCTTCTTTATCTGGTCACCAGGCGCTAGTAGGTCACACGCGAGTCAGGTCATATTATCTCACCACCGTAACTATGCTAACAGTGCACGTAATCACAGTAATACAGTTCTAATCACAGTAGTCTAACTCAAAAAAGAAGATGAGAGTTGGGGAGGTCTGAAATCTTTTACCAAACAATACACCTTTGAATTGAACGTGAAATGCTGTCAGAACTTCCATGCCTTTATTATTATTATTAGACCTGGGGCGCATTTAAATACTTCTAAATTGCTAGGAAAGAGGTGGGAATAATTAGGTAAGTCTAAAATCATACCCGGCCTCATGAACTTCTTAAAATGCAGAACGGTAAAATATTCTGAAACTATTTATATCGTTTGTTCTGACCGTTTTGTTGTGCGTGACCTGAAGCGCCGTTAAGTGTGCAGTAGTAAAAATCTTGGCGGTGTGTAAGTGGCATTTGAGGCGCTGTAGTATTGCCTAGGGTGGAACAAACACATTGGAAAGTTGTGGGTATTTTGTAACCCTGTTTTGTATTTTTTTTTTTCTCCTTTATTTCAGCTAAAGATAAAATAATATTGACATTGGAAAGTTGGTTATGTATTATGTAACTTCTTTTTGTATTTCTTCTCGTTTATGTCGACTCAAGATGAAATTACGTGAAAAACAGATCGGAAAGTTGTTGGCATTATGTAAATTTTTTTGTATTTTTTTCGCTTATATTTCGACTAAAGATAAAATAATATTAAGACGTTGGAAAGTTGTTTATGTATTATGTAAGTTTTTGTAATATTTCTTGAAAGCATCTCCATCTCAATTAAAGATATGACTGTGCTGTACCCCTTTCATATTAACTTGGCCGAGATTTTCGTCCTTTTGCAGCTTATATCACGTTGCTAAGTGGCAGAAAAATAGTACGCGGGCTCTACATCCACTCCCTAGCACTTCTTCGTGACTAGCAACATATCCTAGTGTTCATCTCTTAAAACTCATAATTTAGGATGGAGAGACGGCAATTTTAGGCCAGGTTTGAGTGAAAGGAGTACAGTGTTTCATGCCTTTGTAATGCGTAATACGAAAAACTGTAACTGCAACTGGAAAATACAAAATCTGTTTATGTAATGTATGATTCTTTCGCAGAACATCTCATTAACTTCAAAATAGTTCAAATCCGCTGCTGTGACACGTAAAATAATTATTATGTAATTCTGGAAGCCTTTGTATCCTGTAACTGAAGGACGTTTAGGACTAGTACAAAGAGAGAGAGAGAGAGAGAGAGAGAGAGACGAAATACATACTAGGAAGACGAAAAAGCAAGGACAGACACGTGAACGCAGAAAAACGCACACACACACACACACACACACACACACACACACACACACACACACACACACACACACAGGTAACAGGAAAAAGCGGTCACATTACAGGGATTGTGTGTGTGTGTGTGTGTGTGTGTCCAGGTGCCACACACACACGGGACGGACTGTGGCCATGTAGGGTGTGGGCGGGGCGGGGCGAGGCTGGGTAAGGGTGGAGCGAGTGACATACCAGCAAGGGAGGACGAGGATAAACCGCAACGAGGCATTCACCACGGCACTTTATATCATTTTTATCTCCTTTGTAATCTCCCTTTGTGCATATAAGTTCACATGGGATTACACTCCACCCCAAGGATTTCTTCCGTAAATCCTCCTCACGTGGATGGTAAAGTAGAATAAATCGGTAAAATACAGTAATTCGGGGAGTAAGATGACTGGCCACTACAACTGATGTTATTTTTATCTTTCACGTTTAGTTTCCTTCCTGTAGCTTGAGTTTATTATTATTATTATTATTATTGTTGTTGTTGTTTTAGTATTAGTATTTGTATTGTTGTTATTATTATTATTTATTATTATTATTATTATTTATTATTATTATTATTATTATTATTATTATTATTTTGGTGATGTCATAGGGATGGGGTGGGATGAGGGGGTAGGGGATGGGGTGAGGGGGTAGAAGGGTGGGGTGATGGAGTAGGGGGTGGGGTGAGGGGATAGAGGGTGGGGTGTAGGGGGGGGGGTGAGGTAGGCAGAGAGACCGGTTACACCCAACTTTCCTTTTAGGCTTTTTCACCTCCCGTTATGGCAGGTGAGGGAGGGGGTGGGGGGAGGTGAGGGAGGGGGTGGGGGAGAGGTGCTGGAGGTAGAGAGGGTGGGGATGATTGAATGAGGAAGCTGAGGTTGGTGGCTGGATGAAGTGTGAGTGAATGACGATAATAAACAGGGAATGAATGAATGATGTGTGTGTGTGTGTGTGTGTGTGTGTTTACGGGAATGAATTATGTTACTGTAAGTCTAGCAAATATGAACAGGGGATGAAGGAACGGAATGAGGGATAGGAAATAACATCAATACATTTTTGAACCACTGAAAAAGAAACGTGGACTAGTGAAGGAATGAATAGATAGAGTTATTCAGGAGAAATTATGAAATAGGGGATGAATGAGGGGTGGATGAATGAAGGGTAAAGGATGGAGAGAGCGAATGTTAAATGAAGATGAAAAATGAATAACAGAAGCCCTGGATAAATATTTCAAACACTTCATTCTTTCTTATTCATCTTTGACAAATATACCCGTCTTGATAATCATTTCGATTTTCAAATTTCAGTTTTCGTACGTTAAAAAATCGTTGGAATTTGAATGTTTGCGTCGTAAAATCGTTGGAATTTGAATTCTTGCATCGTAGAATCGTAATTTGGATTCACGTATTGTAAAATCGTTATAATTTGAATTTGACATCATAATATCTTTGTAATTTGAATTCTCGCATGGTAAAATCGTAATTTGAATTCTCGCATCGTAAAATCGTTGTAATTTGAATTCTCGCATCGTAAAATCGTTGTAATTTGAATTCTCGCATCGTAAAATCGTTGTAATTTGAAATCTCGCATCGTATATCCTTTCTGATTCAACTTCCACAAATAACATCATCGGTAATTCATGTCAGTTTATTTCAATAACATTTATTTTCAGTTTCTATCACTTTTTGATCACCGTACTTGAAAAATTATTTGAATATACGTTTTAAACTGTCCTATCCTATTTTTTTTCCTATTACGGCTGCCCAGTTATGTATCGTAATTTCAACTCTCTCTCTCTCTCTCTCTCTCTCTCTCTCTCTCTCTCTCTCTCATTTGGGAAGAGGAGTTACTGGCAGGTGATATTGAAGGAGTTTTAGAGTGTGATTCTCTCTCTCTCTCTCTCTCTCTCTCTCTCTCTCTCTCTCTCTCTCTCTCTCTCTCTCTCTCTCTCTCTCTCGCCGTGACTGCCTCTGAATAGCTGTGGCCAAATGTGGGAAGTAATTATTCAGATGCTATGCAGTATTTCAGGCTCTTGTAAGTAATTAGTTTCTTGGGTAACCACATCTTCATTTCGCAAGAGACGAGTTACTGGGAGGTGATATTGCTCTCTCTCTCTCTCTCTCTCTCTCTCTCTCTCTCTCTCTCTCTTACTACACTATTTTTTAATATTCATTTTCTTCTTATATTTATACCCACCGTAGTTCTGTCATCGCTAGACTATTTTTTTCTTAAGGTTAGCAAAAGCCGCTACTGATGATGATGATGATGATGGATTTACTTTCGTTGTAGTTACCTGTGCACACCTGTATTGTGATTTTTAGAGGTAGTGAGATTAAGTAAGGGTAGGTTAGGCTGGATTAATTCGTCTTTACCCTTATTTTATTTATTTTTGCGTGTGTGTGATTTAGATTATGGTAAGTTATGTTATTAAATATCTTGTTGCCTTTCATTTTATATATTTGGCCATGTGGAGAGGATGGAGCGAAAGACTAACGAGGAGTGTATGTGAGTGAGGTGGAGGGGGGGAGAGGGAGGGGGAGGCCGAGGATGAGATGGAGGGATGGAGTGGAGAGGTACATGAGAGAGGGGGGTGTGAGCTGGGAGCAGGGCAGTGAAATGGCGGGGAGCAGAGCGACAAGGAGGCGATTTGTTTGTGGCCACCCCTTACGGGATTAAGGCGTCTGGCAATAGATAGATAGATAGAAGATTAGAATAGATGAGTTTGATGCATTTCTTCTCCAATTCTATATATTAGATGATTTTTACATTTGGTGAAATTTTTTTTGTGGGGGGTAGATACAAGACTGGCTTAGACTGACTCATTTCCCGTCTGATTCTACATATTGAGTGACTTTTTTGAGGTGAGAGGCCAGGTACTTTCACGCCGCGACATTTGTGCAGCAGTTCTGTGTTAAAGTGAGCAGTAGTATTTAGATTGGGGCCAGGCATGACACCCCAGGAAAGTATAGAACCAGTTTGTATGTAGTTTTTGGCTAGATGTGCACCAGGTCGATTGAATGCTTTAACTACTCACTGGGGGGTGGGGGGGGGGAGGGGTGTTTGTGTGTGTGGGGGGGTGTCGTTTATAGTTTGTGTCGGTGGTGGTGTGTGTGGGAGGTGTCGTTGGTCGTGTGTGTGTGTGTGTGTGTGTGTGTGTGTGTGTGTGTGTGTGTGTGTGTGTGTGTGTGTGTGATGGTGCTGTTGGGTCACAGGTAATGGAGGTTGTAAAGATGAATCAGGTACTATAGCAAAGGACGCCTCTCTCTCTCTCTCTCTCTCTCTCTCTCTCTCTCTCTCTCTCTCTCTCTCTCTCTCTCTCAAAGCGGGTACACCAATACACACCTGAATAGACGTCCTTCACCTCCCTATCACACGAAAGGAGAATGGTGGACTGTAGGAGGATAACTTCGGCCTGCAGTCCACCGGGTTCACGACTGTTATGATTCTGGACGCACACACACACACACACACACACACACACACACACACACACACACACACACACACACAAGTATTGATGGTGAGTTCCTGGAGTCTTTGAATTCTTGATGCTTCATAATTATTTCCAGGTTCAGGTGTTCGATTATCTTCCCCCCCCCCCTCTCTCTCTGTTTGTACGTGTGTGTGTGTGTGTGTGTGTGTGTGTGTGTGTGTGTGTGTGTGTGTGAGACGTCAGAACAGTAGATTACCACCAGTACCATTGTGTGTGTGTGTGTGTGGCGTCAAAACAGCAGACAATCACCATTATGTCCACGTACTGTATTTCATTTAGAAGTAGCCACACGACCCTATCCACACATGTACAGTACCAAAGAATAGAGAGTACATTGGAGTGGTGGGTGAAAATGTGCTTCCTGTGCAGCTTGGAGGGGGGTACGAGGCTGGGGGAGGGGGGAGGGGGTGTACGTTGCAGTGGGGGTGGTGGTGGTGGTGGTGGGGGTCAGGTTGCAACATTACCGTAGTGGTGTTGGTGGTGGTGGTGGTATCCCTGGTTTTTGCAGTGCCTTGCATCACACCGGCTGGGTAGGTTTTTACTCCACCACCACTACCACCACCTCTGCCACATCTACCCCTCCTCACCCTCCTTTTCCTCCTCGTCTTCTTACTCTTCCTGTTTTCGTATTCTTCTTCTTCGTCTTTTCTTCCTCCTCGTTGTATTGGTCTTGCCTTCCATTTCTTCGTCCTCTTCGTCATCTCTCCCTGTTCGTGTTCTCCTTTATCCTTTTTCTTTCCTCTTCATCTTCGTCTTCTTCCCCTCTTCATCTCCTCTTCTTCCTCCTTTCCGTCTTCCTCTTCCTTATTTTTTCTTACTCCCTTCCTCGCCGTTCGGGTGTCTCACTGCCTCTTCGTCCCCTCTTCTTCCTCTTCCTCTTCACCTCTTGTTTCTCCTTATATTTCTTTCTCCAAACATCGTCATCAATACTTCTTTCACCTTAACTTGGCCCAGATTTTCGTCCTTTTGCACCTTATATCCTTAGTTCAGGGACAGAATACGACAATACTGCGGCTCAGTTTCCGTAGCACTTTTTGATTAGCTAGTTATTCTTGCGTTAATCTGTCCTTACTGTATAAGTCAGAGTTCAGGATGGAGGGATGGTAATTTCAGGGCACACACACACACACACACACACACACACACACACACACACACACACACACACACACACACACACACACACACACACACACACACACACACACACACACACACACACACACACACACAGTAAAAATGGATATGTCCGTGGCTCTCTTTCTTTCATCTTTATTTTCTTATCACTCACTTTCTTTATCTCTACACCAGTTATTTTCTCACCCTACTTCTCTTCACCTTATATTTATCAAACCTGTCCTCCTTTACCTCTCTCTTTATCGCCTTTTTATCCCTCCTGTCTTCGTAACCTCCTTTGTTATCTTTTTCTTTCCTCTCAAGTCCATTTTTCGTGTTTCTGTTCCCACAATATTTTTTCGTACCACTTTATTCTCCCGTTTGCTATGACTCAGTGTTATTTTGAAAGACTCTCCCCATTTCTCCAGTGCTCCCTCCTTCTCCTCCTCCCCCTCCTCTTCCTCTTCCCCCTCCTCCTCCTCCTCTTCCCCCTCCTCCTCCTCCTTTTCTTCTTCTTCGTCCTCATCTCCTCCTCCTCCTCCTCTTCTTCTTCATCATCATCATCATCTTCTTCTTCTTCATCATCATCATCATCTTCTTCTTCTTCTTCTTCTTCTTCTCCTTCTTCTTCCTCCTCCTCCTCCTCCTCCTCCTCCTCGTGTTTCGTTCCCTTCCTCTTGTGACACCTGCCGACTCCCTTCCCCCCTTCGCTGACAGCAGAGACAGCAACAACAGCAGGTGTCATAGAATTTGCACCATAGTTTATACCTCTTTACTTAATACTATTCTTCATGTGTTTCCTTTATGATGGCACAGGGGTAACGGTGTAGGATTATTGCTGTTTATTCAAGTGGTATAGCGGTGTTTAGTAGAGGTAGTTTCATCATTATTTTTCCAGCCTTACAGAGTCCTTCGGTGATAGAGTAAGAGACAGGAGAGATGCCCAGCTCTGCAAGATTAATTTTTGAGATGAATAGGGGAAGGAAAAAACAGGAAAAAAAAAAGTTCATAGACCAGATTACAGGGCTCCTTCATTCATTAAAATAAAATAATGTGTAACAGTTGGACTTGAGCTTCTGTAGGTTAGATGTGTTTTATTTCTTTGACAGTACCGTAATATTCAGTGTCCCCCCCCTAATACGGTACATCCTTGAATGGTTGTGGGGGTACTTGCCATCCCTCTCCCTCCCCTCCCCCAGTACCCATAGCCTAGCAACTCCAACCGTGTCCCTGGTGTGGTGTGGTGGTGTACGAATGTGGTGCTGGTGGTGTGGAACGTGAGGTGCGAATGTGGTATGTGGTACGTGAGGTGCGGCTTTGGCTTGGTGTGGTGTGGTGTAGGCTACTGTGGTGATGGTGATGGTGTGGTGCGGTACGTGAGGTGTGGTGTGGTGTACTGTGGTGGTGGTGTGGTGTGGTACGTGAGGTGCGGCCGTGGTGGTGTGGCATTGAGATGCAGGGCGGCTCCGTTACACCCTCAGGAGGAAGTCAACGCTGAGGATACACATACATTTTTGCCCTTACGACTGTGGTGGGGGGCAGAGGGGGGAGGGGAGAGGGGGGGAAGGTAATGGAAGGGGTGGAGAGAGCGGGGGGGGGGGAAGGCTTAGAATTCCTACCTGTTGACTGCGCGAGAGGTCATTAAGATAGGCGATTAATTTTCTTCGTAGGCATGATCGTCTCCAAGAATAAAACACGCAGCCGTCTGATTTATATCCAGTGTGTGGGTATGTGACAGGGGAACATACAGAAATATTTCCGTGCCAAAAATCAAGTAACCTTTTAAAACAACTACGCCTTTCCCACAGCGTCATTTATCTCTTGTCTTCAGCCATATTGAGAGTCTGAAGTGGTCCTAGTGAAGAAGAGAGGGAAGTTTTAAGAGGAAAAAACTGGGAAGGAGGAAATTACAAAAGAAGAGCATTTGAGGAGTGAGTGTATGATGGGTGGAGCTTTTTAATGGAGAGCTTCATCGTCGTTTATGTGAGCTTCCCCGTGGTTGACCTATAGTGACCTAGCTCGCCTCCACTCAGCCCCCACCTCCCTTCCCCCTCCTACCCTCCCTTCCACACCCCACTCTATTCTCTCTCTTCCCCTCCCTTCCCCATCCCCAAACATCGTCTCCGCCCACCTCACCTCCCTCTCCCATACCTCTCTACCCCATCCCTTCCCTCCCCCAATCCCCTCCCCTCCCCTCCCCCCCCTTGTGTGCTGAAGCAAGACCTACCCCCCTGCCAACTCTCCCCCATCACCCCCCCATCATCTGCTCTCTCTCCCCGCATACTCTCTTCTTCACTTCTTCCCTTCCTCTTCATCCCCCCCTTCTTCCTTATTCCCCCCTTTCCCTTCTTTACTCTCTCTCTCTCTCTCTCTCTTTCTCTCTCTCTCTCTCTCTCTCTCTCTCTCTCTCTCTCTCTCTCTCTCTCTCTCTTTCTCTCTCTCTCTCTCTCGTCAGTTAGGAAGGTGAGAGGAATGGTAAAGGCGTGAAAAGGGTGAAGGTAAAACATGATAGAGAAATATAAACATGAAGGAATGGTGGGAGGAAGTAGCAGTAGAGAAAGAAAGAGGAGAAGAAGTTCGAGGAGAGAGAGAAAGAGAGAGAGAAGGGAAACAGGAGGGAAGAAAGGTGTGTGAGTGAGAGAGAATGCATATGTGAGTGCAAGAGACGATGTAAACAAAAGACTATGGAGTGAAAGCGACGGGCAATTATTTATGAATGGATGTGAGTGACAAGTGAGAGACTGATAGAAAGAGTGAGCTAGTTCTAGAGAAAATGTGAGTGAGGAACCTCGTAACTTTTATATTTAGTTTGGTATAATCTGGTTTTCATTCTCTCTCTCTCTCTCTCTCACACACACACACACACACACACACACACACACGACCGCTACGCAATAACCTAAACGCACACAATTGATGTATGGATATCTTCTGGGTCCACTGTTTGCGGGATACGTACATGTGTGTGTGTGTGTGCGCCATTGTTTATAGTGTATGTGCGTGTGTGTGTGTGTGTGCCATTGTTTATAGTGTATGTGCGTGTGTGTGTGTGTGTGTGCCATTGTTTATAGTGTATGTGCGTGTCCATGTGCGTTTTTTGTGTATGTTGATGTATGCATGTGTGTGTGTCAAACCACATTATGGAATTATTTATGGTGTTTGGGGCCCCATTGCTGTTGTTGTTGTTGTTGTTAGGGATATGCTGTTGGTCTTGGTAGTGGTGGTGATGGTAGTAGTGGTGGTGGTAGTAGTAATGAGAGAGACAAGGCAGGTTAAGGGGATGAGAAGCAAGGAGAGGGATGGAGGAAGATGAGAGAGGCAGAGAGGGAGGTGAGGCAGAGATGGAAGGGGGTGAGGGAGGAAGCTTTGCACTACTGAGGAGATGGAGAGGCAGCAGGGGAAGGGGGAGATAAAAGTTAAGGGAGGATATTAAAGATGAGGCCGGGAGATGCAGGGGTGAGGTAGGGGGAAAGGTGAAAGGATGGAGAGCGGATATGGGTGGTGATTTTCTCGACCTAAAAGAATTGTATAAGACGTTTTAGTGTCAGCTTGTTTTAAAATCCAAGCTGGTAAATCGTGTAAGATGTTTTGGTGTCTGGTTATGTTAAAATCCAAACAGGTACAGGGTTAAGACAGTATTTAAAACCTTCGACTGCTGACATTTGATCCAGTTTAGCAAAAACATGCAAACATAACTTCCAAACATAAGACCCCAAAAGACCAGCTTCAGTAAAAGGGTTGGGGAGATGAGATGGGGATGTGGGTGGGGGAGGACGAGGGTGGGGAAAGAGGGGGGAGGGGAGAAATGGAGGGGAAAGGGGTAAGGAGAGGGAGGGGGTGTTGGAGGGGGGAAGGAGTGCCGGGGTAGTATTGCCCAACACATGCGAGGTGAAGCAAGGTAGGTAAGTAAAAAAGAGCAAGAGTCGGCCCACGCGAATCCTTCCTCTCTCTCTCTCTCTCTCCGGAAAATCCTTTGAAGACACCAAAACTGAAATGTGAGAGATATCGCCATGTTGGAGGGGTTAATTTTCTGTAGCTTCCCATCAAAATACTCTCTTTAATTCCTATCTTTAAACCTTAGAGTAATTTTAGCCTGGAAATAATACAGTTTTCCTTTGTATCTTTATTCCTCGCAGCTTTTCCTTTCTCCTGTCGCTTCTTTTCTCAACTTGTCGTTCCTCCCCTCTTTCCTTCCTTGCATCCTTTCCCCTCCCCCTCCCTGTCTTCCCTTCCTGTGCTTTATTCTTCTCTGCGTCACCCCTCCCCCACCACCTCTCAGTTATTTTGTTTTATTTTATTTTTTTGTCCCATCAGTGGATTTTTATGTTCACCTTTTTGACGCGCTTCGTTTCCTCCCGTATTCTCTTCTCTTTCACTGGGTTCTTGTTGTTTTTGCCTTGTTTATTTTTCTTTGTTTTTCTCTTTCTTGGCTTATTTCCTGTTACACGTCCCCGCCCCCTCCGTGTAAGAACATCTGTGTACAACCAGGTAGCACTTTTTTTTTTTTCCTTTTACACCTCAACACCTGCCACCACTCACACCTGCACCCTCACTGTCACACACCTGCACTCCCACCCTCACACACCTGCACCCCCACCCTCACACACCTGCACCCCCACCAACACCTGCACTCCCACCCTCACACCTGCACCCTCACCCACACCTGCACTCCCACCCTCACACACCTGCACCCTCACCCTCACACACCTGCACCCACACTCACACCTGCACCCTCACCCTCACGTCCACCCTTACTGTCACCCTTCCATCCCCCTCACCCTCACCCCCACCACCACACCTATCACCACCACAGCCGTCATCCACCACAAATAGAATCATCATCACCACAAGCACCACAAAAATTACTCAGGCACAACATCATCATCATCATCATCATTATCGATTTGACTTTTTTAGGATGTGAGATAGACAGACACAGATAGATAGATAAACATAGATAGATAAACAGATAGGTAGATAGAGTTGTACGAGAAGGAATCAGGAACTAACATTTTCAATACCAACTACTTACTGTTAATACCACTACCACAACACCAGCGCCTTGTAATACCACTAGCGTCCAGGTATTGCCCACACCAGTATACCAACCACTACGAACAATACCAGTACCACCTTAGCATTGTACCAACCCCATAATTATTCCACGTAAAAATTAACACAGCTAATACCAACAGGATTGCAATACCAGTTTTATATATACGTATTGCCAACACCACCCGTCGTTCAGAATGCCAACTACATCGGTAAATTAGCCACACACTCTGCCACTTTTTACACACGCTACCAACACCATCACTCCTCACTCTTTCACAACCCACGTGTATTTCCCGTTACCTGTGTGTGTGTGTGTGTGTGTGTGTGTGTGTGTGTGTGTGTATTGGATGGATTAGATTGGTGTGTGCTTGTATTGTTGGTGTGTGTGTGTGTGTGTGTGGATTGGTTGGGTTAGATTGGTGTGTGTTTGTGTTGTTGGTGTGTGTGTGTTCGACCGTGAATTACAAACATTTCTCTCTCTCTCTCTCTCTCTCTCTCTCTCTATTTCTTTGTTTTGATAGGCGTTTTCTGTGGCTTTGGTCCCCGTTTTCTGTGATGTGGCCGAACATTAATACGATGTGTGTTTATTTTTCGTGCTGTTCTTTTCCATCTTAATATTTACGCTTTTTTTTTTTTTAATTGTTATTGTAGATTCAGTTTTTTTTTTATCTTTTTCATCGCAGTTTTTTATTTTTTGGCGTCATTTAAATTTCGTGGTACTCATTACTCTCGTCAGTTTGATTGGATGTTATTTTCGCTTTGTTTATCACCGTTTTCTATGTTATATTGATGTTATATACGGGATCTTTTTAAAATATAATATAGTTTTGTTGTTTTTTTATGGTGTTCTGTTATGCGTATATTTTAGTGGTTTCGTCCTCATGTTCGCGTTTTTTATTTACCGATTCTTTTATGGCCTTTATTTTGTACTTTATTTTCGTTTTATTTATACCTGCGTTGTTTTTCTTCGTGTTTTCTTCTTATTGATACTTTATTATTATTATTATTATTATTATTGTTATTATTATTTCCTGTTGCTGTTACTACTACTACTACTACTGTTATTATTATTATTATTATTATTATTATTATAACTGCTTCCTCCACCACGAGAGCTCCCCCTAAAACAGTCTAGGGGTAACCATAAAAAATACAAATCATCGTACTGAAGGGGATTTTGTAGCAGTTCTTTCCTGCCTGTATTCCTTTGTATTCATTTTGTAATATTTAAATTTTCTTTGTATTCTTTTTGTAATATTGATTCTTTGTATTCTTTCTGTAATAATATTCCTTTGTACTCCTCTCTCGTACTCCGCAACCCCTTCCGGCGACCTTTTGTAACCTTAAGCAAGTTTTCTTTGTAATCCTTGAAATTCTTAGCCAAGAGTGTGCACATTCTTGCCTCAACTGCCCTCATTCTTGGCCGACCCCCTTTCAGCCCTGTAACGCATTCTGTCGCTCATTCTGCGTATTCCTGTCATTACTCTCATTCTTCCTCTGTTGATTCTGACCTGTGACATTCTCTATTTCATTCTGCCTTTCATTCTGCATATTCATGTCTGTACTTCTCTCATTCTAGCTCTACCAATTCAGACCTATGACCTGTTTCATTCTGCTTTTCATTCTGCGTATTCTTGTCTATGCTTCCCTCATTCTTCCTCTGCTGCCTCAGTCCAGCGTCATTCTGCATTTCATTCTTTCTTCTGAGTCATTCTGCGCATTCTTTCTTAAAACTGCCCTCATTCTTGGTCCGCAACTTCAGTCCCATATCATTCTGCGCATCAGTCATTCTGCGCAGTCTTGCCTAAACTGTTCACATTCTCGCTAGACCTCTTCAGTTCCGTGGCATGCTGTATATCATTCCGCGCATTCTTCCCGCAGCTGCCCTCATTCTTTCCAAACCCTCCTTCATTCTTGCGTAACCCCATCAGTCCGAGAGCGTAATTCCTTTTTTTATATATCATTTTGTATATATCATTCCAATCGATTTTATTTTTTATGGCCTTATTCTCGTCGGGTAAGGAAGCTCCCTAACACCTCTTCCTTAGCGATTTATTTTCCAGACTACTCCTTAATATCCCCTGGTTTGCTTCATAAGTTTCTTCAGTATCGACATAGATTGCATGAAACAAGAATAAATCGGTAAGGAAGAGGTGTTTGAAGAATCAGGAATAAATCGGTAAGGAAGAGGTGTTTGAAGAATCAGGAATAAATCGGTAAGGAAGAGGTGTTTGAAGAATCAGGAATAAATCGGTAAGGAAGAGGTAGACGAATCAGGAATAAATCGGTAAGGAAGAGGGGTTAAAAGAATCAGAAATAAATCGGTAAGGAAGAGGTGTTAGACGAATCAGGAATAAATCGGTAAGGAAGAGGAGTTAGGGGAATCAGAAATAAATCGGTAAGGAAGAGGTGGAATAAATCGGTAAGGAAGAGGTGTTTGAGCCAGCAAGAAAAAAAAAGCTTACGACAATATTTAAGATGTTATCGCAGTTAAGAATAATTTTAAGATGTTATTGTAGTTAAGAAAAATCCAGCCTTCACCAACCCTCTAAGGAGTGAGAGGGGTTTGTAGAGTTGAATAAATCGTGTGAAGGCAGGATATAAGTAAATGTGTTGTCGTACTGAAGAGGGTAAATTGTCCTCATTTTTGTGCTTCGTCTCTCTCTCTCTCTCTCTCTCTCTCTCTCTCTCTCTCTCTCTCTCTCTCTCTCCCCAATACATATATATATCAATTCTTTTTCACCACATCTCCTTGTCCATTCAATATCTCAAACGATTTCACGCCAAATGTTGCGAGAGAGCTTCCTGCCTTCCTCCTTCAGGTATTTTCGACCTTATGGCGTTGGGCTATAAGGGCGATTTTGCGGTTTTTTAATAGAGGTGAAGATTGAAGGGCACGGCGTGGGAATCTCGGTCTTATGGTCTCGTGGCGTAAGGGTCAGAGTGCCGTGGTGCAGGGGAGGGCAGTGGTAGTGATGATGAAAGGTGGAGGTGAAGGAGTATAGGTGATGGAGGAGGAGGAGGAGAGATGGTGGTGAAGATAGAAATATGGTGGTGGTGATGGTGATGATGATGATGAAAATATGGTAATGGTTGTGGTGGTGGTGATGGTGATGAAATGATGATGGTGATGAAATGATGATGGTGATGATGATGGTTGATGGTGGTGGTGATGATTATTGATGATGGTGGTGGTGATGATGATTGATGATGGTGGTGGTGATGATGATGATTGATGGTGATGATGACGATTGATGGTGGTAATGGTGATGAAGGTTGTGGTGGTGATGATTGATGGTGGTGATAGTGATGATGATTGATGGTGGTGGTGATGATAGTGATGATGAAACAGTACCTAGAAGACCAAAAAAAAGTGATATTAGTCGTGGAAATAAAACAAGAAAGTTGTGATGACGAAACAAGAATGAGGATGTGATGAAACGAAGCTGGGTACATGTAGGTGTAATGGTGATGAAACAGGGAGGCGCTGTGGTGATGAAGTTGGTTGTGGTGAAACAGCAGGGTGGTGGTGAAACAGGGGAGACGTGCTGGTTGTGGTGATGGTGATGGTGGTTGTGGTGGTGGGGGGAGTGGTGATGATGTTGGTTGTGGTGGTGAGGGCAGTGGTGATCGTGATGTTGGTTGTGGTGGTGGTGGTGGTGCTGGTGGTGGTGTAGGTGATGATATTAATGGTGATGGTGATGATAGTGATGATCTTAATGGTGGTGGTGATAGCTCTGGAAGTAGTGGTGATGGTGATGAAATAACAAAGGTAATGGTGAAAGGAGAGGGGTCCTGGCCGTGAAATAATGATCTTCTAGTGAGTGGTGATAGTAATGGTGATAGTATTGGTGACTGGTGATAAAAGTGGTGATAGTATTGGTGACTGGTGATAGTAATGGTGATAATGGTGATAGTATTGGTGACTGGTGATAAAAGTGGTGATAGTAATGGTGATAGTATTGGTGACTGGTGATAAAAGTGGTGATAGTAATGGTGGTAATGTTGATAGTATTGGTGACTGGTGATGGAATTGGTGATAGTGATGATGAAAATGATGATGGTATCTTTATAGTCTCTTTTCATCTGACGGAACAAGGTCACTCCCACAACGTAAATCCGATCAGCTCTAGTTTTGAGGTAGGAATGAGTCTCCTTGGTTACTAGTCAAATCTACCTTCCAATCTGTCTTCACTTGCCCATCAACTGAGCTGAAGTGATTTTTGGATTTTTGTCATAAACGCAGTATAATTATGGCCATGTTAAGGTACCGTAATAATAATAATAATAATAATAATAATAATAATAATGAGTAATAATAATAGTAATAGTAATAATAAAAATAATGAGTAATAATAATAATCTATCTATCTATTGCCAGACGCCATAATCCCGTACGGGGTGGCCATTTGACTCTGAGTTATTTGTTTTACAGGGAGGGGCACTAACCCTCCACCAACCCACTTGATACGTAGGGAGCACGTATGGTTTGCTTATATGGTTACCACCCAGCGTTGTAAATGGTTTCTTGGCTTACAGGAAACCATTTGGCTTGTCACTCAATGTAAAGCCACCCGTAACGGAAAGAAAAGCAATAAGTAGTGACAGAAAAGATGGGAGAAATAGGAAGAGAGGAGGTCAGGCACAGAAAAAGAATGATAAAGGCTAAGGAAGAAGTAGGCAGCACTACATCAAGTGAGTGGATGATGGTCGCCACCACCTATAATAATAATAATAATAATGATAGTCTCCCTTGACGCCTCCATTTTCTGTTAGACGTGTCCTTGCTTCAGATATCAGAGTTGACTGAATTTTATTATTATTAGTAGTAGTAGTAGTAGTAGTATTTATTATTATTGCTACTACTACTACTACTACTACAACCTTGCTAGGGGTGATATGGGGCTTCCTGTTAGCTCTCTCTCTCTCTCTCTCTCTCTCTCTCTCTCTAAGATTAATAAGTACTTCTGTTTTTTTTGTTTTTTTTTCAATTTTTTTTCTTTAAGTTCATCCCATTGCAAAATCGTATGTACAAATGAGAAAGTTGGGAAAATTCTGACTTTGTTGAGAGAGAGAGAGAGAGAGAGAGAGAGAGAGAGAGAGACGCGTATGAAAGCAAGGAGAGCATATTGGTGTGAACTCGTTGACCTCTCTCTCTCTCTCTCTCTCTCTCTCTCATACATTCTTCCTTGTTCTACATCTAACATTTTTTTTTTTTCATTCTTCTTTCATTCTTCCTTCGTCTTTTTTTTTCCCCCTTCCTTTCTCCTGTTCCACCGTCTATTTCCTTTTACACCCTTCTAACCTCTTTTTCCTCTCCTTTTTTCATTTGATTTCGTCTTCCCTTCCTGAATATCAACCTCTCTCTCCATCTTCTTTCCAAGTGTCTTCTCTTTACCCGTCTTTATCACTCAGCTCATCGCCTCCTCATCTTCCTTCTTCGCTTTTCACTCTCGCCAGTATCTGTTATTTTCATCTTTCCATAGTTGGTGTATATCATTATCTCCATTCCTCTCCTCTCTCCTCTCCTCTCTCCTTTGCTCTCTTCTCCTCCCCTCCCCTCTCTCCTCCTCTCCTTTCCTCTCCTCTTTGCCACCAACCCTTCCATCATCACCCCTCAGCACCACCTCGACAGTTTCACCACCTTTGTCATCACTACCTTTGCCACCACACATCCCTACCACCACACCCCTCCCTTCCTACCACCACATCCCTCCCTTCCTACCACTACTCCTTACCACCACACATTCCCAGCCAGCATAGCACATCACTCCCCCTGCCCCCACATCCCCTGCCACCATAACACATCCACCACTTCCTCTACCCCTTCCCACCCCCTCTGCCATCCCCTACCAGCCCTTCTCTCCCTTCCGCCTCCCTGCCACTATCAGCTATTCTCCCTGCCACATCTTGGACTCTGAGCGACATTTGCAGGGTGCTAGTGTTGCAATCCCCCCCCCCCTTGCACCCCTTACTACACGCCAAATGTCAGCTGAGAGAGAGAGAGAGAGAGAGAGAGAGAGTCACATAAAAAGGAGAAATAGCACCATTGGAGAACCAGAAGAAAGAGAGAGAGAGAGAGAGAGATGGGGGGGGGGTTACAGGGCTGTGTGAAGGAATTAATGAAGGTGATAGAGTGCGTTGGTGTGAAAGGGAAACAGGTTCACAGGAAAGTGTGTGTGTGTGTGTGTGTGTGTAGAGAAAAAATATGAATGTGTGTGTGTGTGTGGAGAGAGAGGGAAAAATATTAAAATTATGTACTTGAGTGTGTGTGTGTGTGTGTGTGTGTGTGTGTGTGTTTGTGTGTGTGTGTGTGTTTGTGTGTGTGTGTGCAGTAATAAGGCTTCTCTTCCTACGTGTTTTTTGTCTCGTTTTTTTTGTAGACTTTATATAGAGATCAGTTGGTGCCTTTGTGTGTGGAATTGTGTTTGTTTTTATGTTCGTTTTTGTCATTTTCCTTCTGTGTTTGTGCCCGTGTTTGTATCTTGAAGCAGTGAGTGTAAATGTGTATGCATTGTGTGTTCTGTGTATGCCTAGGTAGTATGTGCGTATTACTGGTATGTTTTGTGTGTGTGTTTAGGGAGTGTGTGTGTGTATGTACTGTTTATAATCAAGGTGTGTGTAATATTAAGTGCTATGTGTGTATTTTGTGAGTATATGTTTGAAAGTGTAAGTGTTTGTGTGTATGTGATAGATCTTTAAGTATCATGTGTGTGTAACTGTATTTTCATGTATGTGCATTTGACTTTATAGATTTTAGTGTTTTCCTTGTGTGTGTGTGTGTGTGTGTGTGTGTGTGTGTGTGTGTGTGTGTGTGTGTGAGGAGTGTCTTCCGTGTTTGAGTATGTAAGCTTGTATGTGCCTAGTGTTTTGACGTGTTTATGTATATCACTGTGTATTGATCGTTGTATATTCCTTATGCAGTATGGGTGTATGTAATAGATTCTTGTGTTTACAGTGTTCGTGAAGGAATAAGATTTACTGTATTAATATTCTTGTACGCATAATATTCATAGGTACAGAGATAAGAGCTCTCAAAATAAATACTCTGTTCTTCACCTTCCTCTTCTTTTGTATGTTTGTGTCTGCCCATAGATATTCTCTTGGATAGGATGCGCTCAGGACGATGATGATTATGCTGGAGGTGGGAAGAGCAGGCCAGCATTTCTCCTTGACTACCTGTGTGTGTGTGTGTGTGTGTGTGTGTGTGTGTGTGTGTGTGTGTGTGATGTAAGTTTTCCTAGAGTGTATAAATTGAGCACACATGTATAAGGTGGTACACGGGGCCTCACACCTGTGTTGACGTGTGTTCTCGCCTGAGCCACGTAACGCCACATACACCACGAGTAGATTGGCCAGGTAGACAAATAGATAAACCAGGTAGACGAGTAGACTGAACCAGGTAGTTGAAGATAAGTAGTTACGGTAGATATATATATATTTTTCTTCTTTGTCCTTACCTCCTTGGGTTTTATCTTCCTGTTTCTTCTACTTTCTTTCTTTAGGCCTATTTCTGTCCCTCTCTTCCCTCCCTCTCTCCCTCCCTCCCTCCAGCTTCGGCTCTTCCTCCCGTTTCTTCTCCCATACTCGCTCTTCCTCTCCCTTTTTCTTTCTTTCCCTTCCCTTCGTATCTTTTTGTATTTTTTCTTAAGTCCTGCCTCCCTGTTACTTATTCCTTACTTTCGCCTCTCTCTCTCTCTCTCTCTCTCTCTCTCTCTCTCTCTCTCTCTCTCTCTCTCTCTCTCTCCCCCTTTTCCTACCTCCTTTCCTCTGTTTTTATCTTTCCTCTTCCCTCCTCTTCCTTCTCCTCTTTCTCTTTGCTCTTACTTTTCCTCCCCTTATACCTCCCTCCCTCCCTTCTGGCGCTCCCCCTCCCCCCCAACAAGGAAGGGAGGATAGGTCTTGTCTGCCTTATACTCTTCCTGGTCTCTCTCTCTCTCTCTCTCTCTCTCTCTCTCTCTCTCTCTCTCTCTCTCTCTCTCTCTCTCTCTCTCTCTCTCTCTCTCGTGTGTAGCTTTTTATGTTCGCACGTGTGTGGGTGGATGGCTGTATACATGTGTGTTTGTGTATGATTTTGTCTGCTTGCGTGTGTGTGTGTGTGTGTGTGTGTGTGTGTGTGTGTGTGTGTGTGTGTGTGTGTGTGCGCGCGCTGGACTTATTTGTGAATGAAAGCGTATGAGACTGTATCTTGATGTATCAGTTTAAAGTTATGTATGTATTTATGTATGTGCGTGAGTAAGTGTGCGTGCGAGGGGTCATGAGAGTGGCACGCAACATGGCGCCTGTGTGTCGGGGTATGAATGTATAACCCTGATTTAGAGCCTGGAGGTGCTGCTATCACTCTGTTTGTTTGTGGTGGGAGGAGTGTGTGGTTGTTTGCCGCTTGTTATTGTGGTGGCGTTTTGTAGCATTGTTCCTCTCCGCTAGTGACGTGGTTAGCGGTGATGAAATAGGAGTGGAATACCGCCAGTGTCATCTCTGCAGTAGATTATTATTATTATTATTATTATTATTATTATTATTATTATGGCTTCATTTGTACCCGTCGGAAAATATCAGATAATGGCGATATCGCTTTCCCGTTCTGTGAGAGATGGCGTTTGTTGTATTCTTTCTGTGTTTTGATTTTGCTTGGTTAATACGCGTTCGGAATGTTGGAAATATTCGGTCATGCCTCAGTTAGTGTTAATTAGTCGCAGTAAGTAAGCTGCAGGAGAGAAAAAGAAAGAAATATATATGAAAAAAGAAAAAAAATGGTCTCCTTTCCCTGCAGTGTTTGGGTTAGATTATATAACTACACGTCAGTAAGTACAGTGTGCGTTTGTGTTTAGTAAAGGTCAGTAAATATTAAGTAAAGCCTGTAAGCCTTCGTCCAAAAAAAAAATCGGTGTTTGTTTATGCCTGGTTAGGGTCTGTAAATACGCATCCAGAAATACGAGGTTGTAGCATTCATCCCTTGCCTTTGATGTTTTGGTTAGGCTCGATATGCACACGTCCACAAATACCAGTTTAAATCTACCCGTCAGTATTTTGGTTTCGCCCGGTAAATACATGGCCAAAAATACGAAATTGTACATCCCATCCCAGCAGTGCGTTGGTAAAACTTGTTACGTTTCTGAAAGTAAACAAAAATAATATCGTTTGTCCCTTTCGGTGCATTGGGAAGGCTCGATAAGAACGCGTCCAAAAATGCCAGGAAATCAGCACGGATGGAAAAAATGTCACAGCCCTATTAATTAATATCTCTTGCCCCAGATATTTTCCCGGTAAATACGTCACACTTCCCGGGAACTGTATCATTTTTCCCGGTATATTTCAAGTATTCAGATGATTTTGTCTCTTTTTCCTGGCTAGTGATAACGCAGATATCTAACCTCACTCTAGGCCACGGGATATTCATGTTAGTTACGATTTTGAGTACATATTACACACACACACACACACACACATCTTATTTATTTATTTTTTTGTTTCTTTTCACACTCCTATTGCCACTAGACGATTTTATTCACGTCAGCGGGAAACTCTTGAATCTGGAGACGGTAAACAAAGCGTCCACGAACCCCTCCACGAACCAGACGCCTTTCGTAAGCTAAGTAAAATCGTCTGGTGGTAGCATGATTAGACAGAGACATGGCTGGGAGGAGGAGGGGGAGAAATAAATGAAAACAAAAAAAATCCGGTGTACGGTACGTGATAGTCTTGATGAAGGGATTAGAAGGATTTATCAGTTTTTTTATAGTTATTTTGTTATCTCTAAGCGATTTTGTTATGCTTTGGAGAGTTTGTGTTTGTGTGTTTGTTTTTTACGGGCTGAAGGGGTTAGGTAGCCTTCATTAACACCACCACCACATTTTTGCCATACCTGAGAGAGAGAGAGCTGGATGAACTCAGGGATTTGGTTTCTGACAATAGTTGAGTCTGGTATACACGCATTCTTATCGTGTGTGTGTGTGTGTGTGTGTGTGTGTGTGTGTGTGTGTGTGTGTGTGTGTGTGTGTGTGTGTGTACGCGCTACTCTACCTCCCAATACCACACACACACACACACACTCTCTCTCTCTCTCTCTCTCTCTCTCTCTCTCTCTCTCTCCCCTTGACCTTTGACCCTGACATTACAGCAGATTGACCCAGCCTTGTAAGCGGCATTGTCACGGTTCCCATTCTCTCTCATTTTCTCACTTTCTCTAATTTTCTCTTGGTTTTTTATCTATTATTATTATTATTATTATTATTATTATTTTAGTATCATTATTATTATTTGTTGTTATTATTATTATTATTATTATTATTAGTAGTAGTAGTAGTAGTAGTAGCAAACAATTTTATTTCGTAATTAAATATGTATGTGTATATGTATGTAAAAGTATAGATTTGTGTGTGTGTGTGTGTGTGTGTGTGTGCGTCTTATCAAACTATGTACACCTGTAAAGCCACGCATTGTCCAGCATGTGAGATATTGTAGTGGTGGTGATGGTGGTGGTTGTAGTGGTGGTGATGGTGATGGTTGTAGTGGTGGTGATGGTGGTGGTTGTAGTGGTGGTGATGGTGATGGTTGTAGTGGTGGTGATGGTGATGGTTGTAGTGGTGGTGATGGTGGTGGTTGTAGTGGTGGTGATGGTGATGGTTGTAGTGGTGGTGGTAGTAGTGTAGTTTGGTGTGTAGTGTAGTGGTCTGAAATATAAAATAAGTAGTGTAGTGGTGTTGTGTGTAATAGTGTGTGAAGTGTAGTGTTGTATAGTGGTGGTGTGTGTAGTGTAGTGTAGTGTAATGGTGTTGTGTGTAATGGTGTGTGTAATGAGGTGTAGTGTAGTGGTGTTGAGTGTAATAGTGTGTGTAGTTTGTAAAGGTGTGTGTAGTGTAGTGTAGTGGTGGTGTGTGTAGTGTAGTGTGTGGTGTAGTGTAGTGCAGGGTAGTGTAGTGGTGGTGTAGTGTAGTGGTGGTGTGTGTAATGGTGTGTGTAGTGTAGTGTAGTGTGTGTAATGGTATGTGTAGTGTAGTGTAGTGGTGGTGTGTGTAATGGTGTGTGTAGTGTAGTGTAGTGTAGTGTAGTGGTGGTGTGTGTAATGATGTGTGTAGTGTAGTGTGTGTAGTGTAGTGTAGTGTGTAATGATGTGTGTAGTGTAGTGTAGTGTAGTGTGTAATGGTGTGTGTAGTGTAGTGTAGTGGTGGTGTGTGTAATGGTGTGTGTAGTGTAGTGTAGTGTGTAATGATGTGTGTAGTGTAGTGTGTAATGGTGTGTGTAGTGTAGTGTAGTGGTGGTGTGTGTAATGGTGTGTGTAGTGTAGTGTAGTGCAGGGTAGTGTAGTGGTGGTGTGTGTAATGATGTGTGTAGTGTAGTGTGTGTAGTGTAGTGTGTAATGGTGTGTGTAGTGTAGTGTAGTGGTGGTGTGTGTAATGGTATGTGTAGTGGCCTCGATGTTACCAACCTTCACCTACATTAAGCGACGCTACTGACTAGTCACCCCTCACTCCCTCCCTCCCTCCCCCACTCCCTCCGTCCCCTCCAAGTATCGCACCTTCTCTCCATCCACCTTTCCTCACTCCCTCCTCCACCTTAACATTCTCTCTCTCTCTCTCTCTCTCTCCACTGTCCTCCCCTCCCCCTTCACCTCCAGCACTGCAACTTTCCCTCCCCGTGGTCACCGCAGGGGGGGGGGGACCGTGACTGCCAGGGTTGGGGACGCGAAGGTGTCACTCCCCTCCCCTCCCCTCCTCTCCTCCCTCTCACCCCCTCTCCTCCCCATTCACCCCTTATTCCACCTCACATCCTCCCCCTCCCTCTCCTCTCTATACTCCCCTTCCACTGTCTCTCCCCGTCTCACTTCTCCCCCTCCCCTTTCCTCCCCCTCCCCTCCTCTTAATTTCTCTCCACTTTTTATCGCAGTCTTCCTCTCCCCACTTCCATCCCTACCTACTCTCCCTTCCCCACTCCCTCCCTCAGTGCAGTGGGTTGAGAGAGGGGGGGGGGAATTATGGGATTGATGTGGGACAGTGAATTGGGGTAAGATTGCTCCCGTAACCTTCACCTAAATATATTGTAGTCACCCCCACCCTTCCTTCCTTCCTTCCTCCCTCCATTCCCTCCCTTCCTCCCTCCCTCCTCTCCTTATCCCTTCCCTCCCGCCCTCCGCACCCCTTCCCTCCATTCCTCCCTCTTCTCCCAACTCCCTTCCTCCCCTCCATATCTCAATTCATCTATCCTTCTTCCCTGTTTTATGTCAGTTCATCTATCCATCCATCCATCCGTCCATCAGTTCACCCATCCATCCATGCATCAATTCACCCATCCATCCATCAATTCACCCATCCATCCATCAGTTCACCCATCCATCCATCAATTCATCCATCCATCCATCCATCCATCCATCCATCCATGCATCAATTCACCCATCCATCCATCCATGCATCAATTCACCCATCCATCCATCCATGCATCAATTCATCCATCCATCCATTCACCCATCCATCAGTCAATTCACCCATCCATCCATCCATCCGTCCATCAATCAATTCACCCATCCATCCATCTATCCATCCATCCATCAGCGCCTACCTTCCCCCTCTCTCCTTCCTTCCCTCCCTCCCTCCGTGCATTTCAGTCTAAACCCCCACCACGTTTCCACAAATACCCATACCATAGTTGGCCCTATTCTAACATGTCTCCCCTCGCCTTCTTAGTTTCCACACCGTTTTCACTCTCTCTCTCTCTCTCTCTCTCTCTCTCTCTCTCTCTCTCGCTAACCTCTCAATATATGTATGTACAGGTGTTTTGGAAGTGTGTGTGTGTGTGTGTGTGTGTGTGTGTGTGTAACAAACATAGCGTGTTCAAGATATATATGTATGTAAGTTAGAGCAACTGAGGATAAATGTGTGTGTGTGTGTAACCTTGTATCCCGGGCCAGCGGTGTTTTTCAGGGAGTTTTTATTTCAAGGCCTGTGTGTGTGTGTGTGTGTGTGTGTGTGTGTGTGTGTGTGTGTGTGTGTGTGTGTGTAGACTGGGAAATGCTTTGGCAGATTAGAGAGAGAGAGAGAGCGAGAGAGTGAGAGTTACACAGAGTAAGTTGAGCTAGGTTAGGGCTGTGTTTTTCTGTGTGCGTGTGTGGATATTACTGCCTTCAGAGAGAGAGAGAGAGACTGTATGTGTGGGCTATTATGTTTGTGTAGTGTATGTATGTATCTGTGTGTGTGTGTGTGTGTACGGGAGGGCGTGGTGAGCGTGGGTGGAATAACTGTGTGTGCACCAACTGGCCAAGGTGACTGTACACACACACACACACACACACACACACACACACACACACACCTGTATAATCTCTCTCTCTCTCTCTCTCTCTCTCTCTCTCTCTCTGTCTCTCTCTCTCTCAAGTGGCATGGGAGCTTAATAACAACACCTTAGCGATTTATTTTACATCCCATACCTACCGTAACGTGTGTGTGTGTATGTATGTGTGTGTGTTTTAATCGCAGTATATTTGAAGTTTATAGTCCAGAATAAATCGCACAGAAAACGGCGGTGAGGTTTGGTAGTGGTAGTTTGCTTATCATTGGAGTCAAGGCTTCTGGTAATTGAATTGCAACCCAACTGCTTATTTGTTGCGTGATGACTACCATTCTCTCTCTCTCTCTCTCTCTCTCTCTCTCTCTCTCTCTCTCTCTCTCTCTCACACACACACACACACACACACACACACACACACACACACACACACACACACACACACACAACCTTACCCTACTGTATATCGTATTAACCAACATATGTGTGTATGTATATGTGTATGTGTGTAGGTATTTATGTACAGTAGGTAGTTAAGTATTTGTGTATGTATGTATGTATGTACCTGTATGTATGTATTTATGTATGTATGTGTATGTATGTATATATGTATGTATGTATAGCGTAGTAAATCCTGGCAAGTTCCATTAGTCATACATGATTCTTGAGAGAGAGAGAGAGAGAGAGAGAGAGAGAGAGAGAGAGTAGTGGAATTGGAGACAGACTTTTGCTCCTAACTGTACAAATAGATGACTGTGCGTCCATCCATAGTGTGTGTGTGTGTGTGTGTGTGTGTGTGGCGGGAAGGGTGTGGCTGGAGGGGTTGAGGGGAGGGGGGTAGGGGTGGGGTTGGGGGGGTGTACTGCTAGTGCTGCTGTTAAAATATTTGTCAGTGATGCAAAACTTGTGGGAGAGACGCTGGTTGCTTATCTACACCCTCCCCTCCCCCTCCCCCTCACCCACTCCCTCCCCTCCCCTCAGTGGCCACACCCTCTCTTGTCCATACTTCCACCACACCCTGCTTCTTTACATCCCCGCCTCGTCTCTCTCTCTCTCTCTCTCTCTCTCTCTCTCTCTCTCTCTCTCACACACACACACACACACACACACACACGGGGGGGGGTGAGGGCGTTAGCGTCACCACCAGTGTTACGGTGTCAGGGCCGTGGAGCCAAGGTGCTGCTGAGGTGGTGTTTGTTACGTTGCGTCACACGGATGTCACACCACTACCCCCCCCTTTCTCTCTCTCTCTCTCTCTCTCTCTCTCTCTCTCTCTCTCAAAATATATCCCTGCCCATCAAACCTTAAGATACCCGTCCATATTATTTACGTGAAATCTGTCAGCACATAAGAATATCCTTTAAATAAATAAAATAAAATACCAAGGCATTATATAGAAAGTTTAGTAGTAAAGAAATGGTAGGAGGCAGAATAAAGTTAAATTCGGCTCTTCGCAGTAAAAAATAATATTACCTCATCTTACTTCAAAATATTGGAACGAATATTTATTTTTTCGTTTTTGAGTTACTTGTCACAGCTCAAAGTAGAATAAAAACACTACCTTACACTGGATATTCGTGATTTCCATACCACTTCTTCGTGACAAGCGACGTGTTCTCGTATCGTGTTGTAGCGCGGAATTCAAAATGGAGAGATGGCAGCTTTAGACCAAGGTGAAATGGATGGAGTGTAGTCGTCTGGTAATTACGTAGCATTGGCCTCTGTGGAAATGAAGGCAGTGGTCGGCGTCTGGTGATAGAGGTAGCACTGTGTTGAAAATATTACGGCGAGACGAATCCTTGAATTTCACGGAACGGAAAAGCGTTACTCTTTCAATTTAAAACCAGTCGAAGGCAAGAAGATTGATATTAAAAGTAAAATAAGAACATAAGAAGAGAGGATAACTGCAGTAGGCCGGTTGGCCCATGCTAGGCAGCTCCTAGAAGAGTAACTGAAATACTAGAATTAGATAAGGATAGCAAAGAAGAAGGCTCTCCCCCGCCCTCCAAACCCTCCAGCCGAAGCCGGCAGGAAAAAGTCAGAAAGAACACCACGCCGTATAGAAAAACTGGCGTGGACATTTTACAGGAAAGTGTGAAAGGAGAATAGAGACTATCATAGTGTAAGCTGAAAATGTTGGGAATGATTCATAAAGTGATTCGACGAAAATGTATTTCTCTCTCTTTCTCTCTCTCTCTCTCTCTCTCTCTCTCTCTCTCTCTCTCTCTCTCTCTCTCTCTCTCTTTCTCTCACGAACCGGTAAAATTTAAATGAAACAGGATATTCAGATGCAAACGGTCTAAAATTTTAAACTTGATGGTAGAGAAGAGTAAATTGCCAGGGAAAAATACTTGTGATTTTAAAAACTTATAAATATTTGTGTTTATCATTTGAAGGAGGCGAGGAAAAGCTGAAAGGATGCTTCTCTGTGTTTCTGGGTAGCTGTTTTAATTAGGAGTCTAGCATTTCCCTTGAATTTGTGTGTGTGTGTGTATTTATGTATGTGTATGTATGTATGTGTGTATGTATGTATTCCGTATGTTTGTGTGTATGTATATGTATGTATGTATGTATGTGTGTGTGTGTGTGTGTCAAAGATAAGTTAACAAGAATCAGCAGTACCTCAGAATGCTATCACAATGCTCTTATCAAAATCTCACCAGTAATCTCTAATATTTTCACTAATTTACACTTCACTTTCACCATAATCACATTCACTCTTACCATGCACACAGTAATCACTCTCACCATCATCATTATTACCAGTAACTTCTATAACACCTTCACATTTCGCCATTTTGAATTAACGGATTACCGGATTTAGAGTTCAAGGATTAAATTTTTCGAAATGTATAGCCGTAGTATTATATTTTGAAATTAGGACTCACAAGCAAGCCTACTTCCGGTTTAATCCTATCCTATCCTACTTCCTCCTCTATATAACATTTCGAAAAATTGAATCCGTGGAATTTAAATATGGCAGTCCGTTAAATTACAATGCCCTTCACGTTTAGGATATTTATCATCACTATAGGCTATTTCACTGTAATTTCACTATAATCCTAAAACACTGATCATTACTAAGTTATCTACGCTAAAAACACGTTATGTAAGGTTATATAATTATTGTGTTCATTTTTTGAAATTAACGTATTACCTAAAGGACTCTGCGTTCGTTTATCAGGTCTCTATAATAACCTAATCAAGCACACTAATTTCATACTTGTTAAGCACGACTCATAATTAAAACATAAGACGATGTGCCACCACAAAAGGGAACTAATAGTAGTGGGAAAGTTACGATAATTCTGTGACCTACGTTGAGCAAAATCAATCTGCAGTTGCAAGATTAAAAATGGCAAATGTTTCGTGGCCAGCAGATTAATTACCGTTGCAAAGATGTCAACACCAGCTCGCCTAACGCAACGATTCGCGCTGGCTGGAAAGTGCGGATTGTTTCGTAGCGTCGTTGGCATGACACTTTCGTAACTAGTGACTTATTTTGCTTACGTCGCATAGATAATCTGTATGTTATTCAATGTTTGTAATACCCTATCATCATAGTTTGCACGAATAATATGCAAGAGGATTAGAAGGTGTACTGTGCAAAATGAATCACTGGGGGAGAGGGATTACGAGCGCTTCATAAGCTTACGAGAATACGGCCCGTTGTGGTTGAAATCGAACGGGTCGGCTTTTTCTCAACTGCCGCTCAGCCCAACCGACTCCTTCACTGCAATCTCGGGTCGCAGGTCGCCGTTCTTGCCTCAGCCCGTGTCGTAACCGGATCCGGGAGGTGTGTGGTACCGGTGAAATGTGGCAAAAGAAACACAAAAGGAAGAAAGAAGGAAATCCGCCTTCTTTTTTTTTTCTCTCCCGCCGATGTGTTTGACGCGTTCGTTTTCGTGGGTATTCGGTCTGTGCAGCTGAGTGGTTATGGAAAGTTATAAATAAATGTTTAAAAGGGATACATAAATGTTTCTTTTATCGCCTGTTGCATGAATTAACAGCGAGGAATATTTTAGATGAAATTATTGGAAAGGTGTAAGTGGAGTGTTGTTGCGTGTCTTTGAAAGTTACTGTGAATAGAGACAACCACTTTTTCTGGCATTGTATTACCTTTCTCAGTATTACTTAGGAACACCAGAAATGTAGGCATAAATTGTTGTTAAAGAAAATATGGCGGAGGGGTTAATGGGATTCTGTGCAGTGGTTTGTGTGCGTGTTTCGGTCAGTTAGGGAAGATTTGAAGATAAGGGAGATTTAGAGTTGAAGTGTCATCACCACACTTAAGAAAATTTACGTGGGCAAATCGCTTTTCTCTCCTTTTCTTCCTTTTTTTTTTTTTTTTTTATAAGAACAAACAATTAGGATATGGTAACTGTCAACCCAGAGAAAGTGTTGGGAAAGCTTGACAAGAGAGAGAGAGAGAGAATCGGTAAATATGATGGACTGAGATGGAACCAGTTAATAAGAAATATGTAAGAATGGCTGTGTGGAGAGGCCTTTATGGTGATGGTAAAAATTATGGTAAGTGTTTGTGATACGAAGTCGGTTAACCCCTTCAATTCGTGGACGCCATTCTTACTGAGTCTCCGATATCTCCATACGATTTTTTTTTAGCTTCAGATTTTTCGAATTGGAGTTGAATATAGCCTTGATTTTTCCTTTTACCACTAGATGTCCCGAAATTGAATAAAACTGGTAATCTATCTATCTATATACCTAGGCTGCTTCCCCCAAGGAAAGGGAGGTAGCCGAGACAGGACGACTCACTCTCCATTTACTCATCCATTCAAACACATTCATTCGCATCTTAGCCCCAAAGGGGAGAACGGACAGATCCTCACCGCATCACACCGCACAAGGGTCAACTGCGCAATGCAAGCAGTGACATCCACAGCAGGGCCCGACAGCAGAACTGGTTTACCCCTGCCACATCATAACAGACCCATCCCCTTACCCGCACCTGACCTGACTAGCTGATCAGACCAAATGCGGGAGAATATCCCCTCAGGGCTGCGTCATCACTTATTCATTCACAATTTCTCTCCATTTATTTCTGTCACGCACAGCCACTCTTCCTTGCTCAACAGACATCCCTCTCGCATCCAGCGCTCTCTTCACACTGTCCATCCATCCTATTCATGGTCTTCCTCTCAGTCTTACACCTCTCACATCAGATCTAGTTATCTTTTTCACCAATCGCTCATTATCCATTCTCTCCATATGCCCAAACCATTGCAACACCCTCTGCTCAACTCTACCAGCCATCTCCCGAACAACTCCAGTTCTCCTTCGCACTTCATCATTTCGCACTCGATCCATACGCGTCACTCCACACATACTCCTCAGACATCTCATCTCCATTACATTCAAACTTTTCCTCTCTGCTACACCCATATTCCATGTTTCAGCCCCATATAATGCAGTCGGTACCACAACACCCTCATACAGCCTTCTCTTTACATCCATTCTAAGCGAACGACATTTAAACACTTTTTTCATTCCTCCCAGCACCTTTCCTACTTCATTTATTCTAAACTTCACTTCTGCATCTATTCTTCCATCCACAGCAACATGTGACCCTAGATATTTAAAATAATCTACCTCCTCAAGCAACTCACCATTCAAAACTATATTCATCCCCCTACCATCTATCAACCTCGTACACTTCATCACTTTACTCTTATTCTCATTTACTTTCAATTTCCTCCTTTCACACACCCTTCCAAACTCCTCTACCAACTGTCTCAATTTCTCCTCTGAATCAGTCACCAGTGCAGTATCATCTGCAAACAGCAGTTGATTCAGATTCCACTCTCCTCCATCAACATTTACTAGACTCAGACCACCTAAAACTCTTGCATTCACCTCCCTTACAACACCATCCATGTAAATATTAAACAACCAAGGCGACATCACACATCCCTGTCGCAGCCCCACTCTCACGGGAAACCAATCACTCACAGCATTTCCCACTCTTACACACGCTCTACTATTTACATAAAAACTTTTCACCCCTTTTAGTAACCTACCATCAAGTCCATACAATCTTAAAACAGTCCACAAAGCCTCCCTATCAATTCTATCATACGCTTTCTCTAAATCCATAAATGCCCAAAACACATCCTTGCCTTTCGCTAAATACTTTTCACACACTTGTCTCACAGCAAACACCTGATCAACGCATCCCCTCCCTCTCCTAAAGCCACACTGCTCATCACTAATCACTCCCTCTGTACCCTCTCTAACTCTCATAATTAACACTCTACCATACACTTTACCTACAACACTCAACAGACTTATACCCCTAAAGCTAGTACATTCATACTTATCACCCTTGCCTTTATACAACAGAACCACACAAGCACTTGCCCAGTCAATTGGCACCATACCTTTCTCAAAGCACACATTCAATAATCTTACTAACCAGTCAACAATAGTCACTCCACCACCCTTCAGGCATTCCACAGCACACCCATCCATACCTGCAGCTTTCCCTGTTTTCATCTCCTTTACTGCCTTCTCCACTTCCTCCTTCGTGATCAAAGAATCATTCAACTCTCCCAACACATTTATTCCTTGCACCCTTCTATCTGCCACAATCTCAGCCACCCTTTCCTCCTCTACATTTAACAATCTTTCAAAATACTCTGCCCATCTCTTCCTTACTGCATCCATCTCAATTAACATCCTTCTATCCTCTGCTTTTACTCGTTCTTCCTTCCCAGACTCTCCCTTTCGCACCCTTTTCACCTCCTTCCAAAACATTTTCTTATTCTGTTGAAAATTCTCTGTCAGCCGCCTACCCCACCTCTCATCTGCTGCCACTTTAGCATCACGCACAGCCCTTCTCGCTCTATTCCTCTTTTCCTTATACCTTTCATATGACATCTCATCCTTCCTCTGCAGCCACACTTCATATGCACGTCTCTTCTCAGCCACAGCCATACTTACTTCCTCGCACCACCATTCACTTCCTTTTCTTACACCACCACCCACACGTCTCACACCACACACCTCTTCTGCATGCCCCACCACAGCACTCTTAAACAACTGCCATTCCTCCTCCACGCTGCCATTTTCCCGATCTTTCACTGCGTTCCACTCATCTTTCAATTTCTCCTGATACTCTATCTTTTTCTCTCTTTTATCCAACTCACTCACTTTCAAAACCTCCCTGCCACACCTAACCCTCCTAGCTCTCACCCATCTCTTACCTACTCTTAACTTTCCCTCCACCAGGTAGTGGTCAGACATACCTCCACCCTCCCCTCTCAGAACTCTCACATCCAACAATCTTCCTATTACATTCCTAGACACAACCACATAGTCCATCAAGGCTCTATCAACAACCCTTCCACCCTCCTGTCTCACCCATGTATACTTATAAATATCTTTCTTCTCAAACAGCGTAATAGGAATAGTAAATAGGAACTGGTAATAGGAACAGTAAACGGATTAATAAAACACCAGTTTAAAGAAGTTATTACGTAAAACCGTTACTAACATAGCGTGCTTATTTTGACATCGATCACTAACCGCTTTGAACTTAGGTAGTGGCGAAGTGTAGTCAGATTGAAGGTTTGTTTCGCCTAGTAACCAAGGAGACTCGTTCCTACCTCATGACCAATGCTTGTTAAATTTCATGCAAACACGACTTCTCGCGCGCACGCGCACACACACACACACACACACACACACACACACACACACACACACACACACACACATGGTCTCTTCTCACGTGCGTACCTGAAATTGATATGGCGGGCAAAGGGAAGGTATTAATTTTGTCTGAAGCCTTGAGAGAGCAGTTCCTGGTAATGATTTGAGAACGTTCCAGAGAATTTCCTCCGTAGGGTCCTCATTCCTCTCATATCGCTGCCTCCCTTGTGTGTGTGTGTGTGTGTGTGTGTGTGTGTGTGTGTGCGTGTGTGTGTTTGTGTGTGTGTGTGTGTACCCCTCTTGCCCTCTCTTCTGCTTGTTATCCTTTTCTGGAACTCTTAGAGGCTATAATCACACCCTTGTCAATAGCACTCGGCCTCTTTATGGGGCAATGGCCGTGTCGATGTTTGTTTTCCTTCCTCCTCCTCTTCTTTTTCCCTGTCTCTTTTTGTTCTCTTCATCCCTCCACATACCTCTCTTCCCTAGTCGTTAATTCTCCTCCTCCCCATGTACCACATTTGTACCCATTTCTCCGTATCTCACCTCTCCTATTTCCTTTCCCTCTCCTCCCCTCCCCTTCCCCTTTCCCGGGCATATTTAGGGAAATGGCCATTAGCTGTGAGTGACGTACCCTGCCATCCGTGAGGGAGAGAGAGAGAGAGTCTTTAATACATTATATATATATATATATATATATATATATATATATATATATATATATATATATATATATATATATAATATATATATAGTTTCACTTTTGTCGTGCCGTCATTGCAGTTCCACCCACCGTTTCCTCTTCGGCAGCGAGTTTATCTGGAAATCTATTTGTCATCCCCCCCACCTAAGCAGTCTTTTTGGCGTACAGGAAGTTATATGTCATTTCCTAGATTTCTCCATGATATCCAAACAATAAAATGTAATTTTGGCTTAACATGAATTTTGTTTTCTGTTTGCCAGTCATATGGAATCGTGATAACTCTGGTTCAGTGTATGTACAGTATCAGTGCATCGGTGTAGGTACAGTATCTTTGTGAGCAGAATGCCTCATGAGTGACTGATCCGATTTACATCAAACTTGGGCGTTTGACAGAAGTGGGGATGGGTACAAATGATTCGATTTGGTGCAGGTCAGAGATGGGGGTCACGGATCAAGGTAAGAATTCAGGACACGGCTTTATCTGACGGATGTTAGATCTGATTTGTATCAGATTTGACACATGCACTGTGTGTGGGGCTGGCAAGAAGTGATTCAGTTTTGAGGTCAGTTGCTCACTGTCAAATTTCGACCGCAGCGTCCTGTTCTCCCCGACCCTTTTTGGTCCAGTCACTGACATTTGTTAGTGTCAGTTATATATTATTTTCATTTGAATAATTTTAGTATTCCACCCATCAAAAGTTATTGTTGTCAGCCATATTTATCATCATTTGAATAAACTTAATATTGTTTCTTCTGTTTATACTTATTGTTGTCGTCCGTATATTATTTTCACGTGAATTAACAATTTTCCTTTTCTCTGACAGACAAGAGCTTGAACTGGAGAGCTTGGAGGACAGTGTGCTGGTTGGCGACGAGGACTGGCTGGCGGACAAGCACGGGTGTCCGGCCTATGTGGCGCCAGAGATCCTCACATCATCCTCTTACTCGGGTCGGGCGGCGGACATGTGGGGCCTCGGGGTCATGCTCTACACTATGCTGGTCGGCAGGTGCGTATGGAGGGTCACTTTTTCTTGTTGACTCCGGATGGTTTAGCGGGTTAGGGGTTTCATCCAATTGTGGTCCTTAAGGCATTACATCCGTGGGGTGACTCGGGTTATATTGTTCACGTAATGTCACTCAGGGAATAAGTTACTGGCCGTACATGTCTGACTGAACATGAACTCAGTGGAATGCAAACTAAAATAGCCCTCCTGCAGTAAACCCTCCCGCTCCTTTGCTGGACCGGGAGAGTTTGGGGAAATTTGTATAGCTGGGCACTGGAGCCGCCTGATCATATTGGAGCACAATGTACCGCGCCCAGTGCTCATCTCCAGTAAAAATATTCGGTTTCCAGAAGAGGTAATCCGCCTGCTGGGGGAGGGGACGTTATTTTGGGGGTTAGTTGTTTGAATGTCAAATATCATCCATGCGTGGATGTTGGCAGTGACGAGTGTTTTGCACAATGATGTAGTTTGTACTTTTTTCGTCCTATCCCCAGACTATTTCATTCATCGTAGAAAAGACCTTTAGTTGCATGGAGGGTTGATGAAATCCAGTTCTAGAAGTACTGTATATCAAAATTTAATTAAAACCGCGTGATGGTAGCAAGGCATTATTTCTGACAATGTTTAACCAATTAGCTCCCACAGTTCCTGTGTGAGAGATTTTGCTGGAAGGGTACTAAGCGTACCACCCTCCACCTATTGGCTCATAGTCGCGAAGCTCATAGGTCCCTTCCCCAGGGTTCCTTTCTTTATCAATTTTGAAAATGCCCAGTTCCTTCCTATTTTGAGGAGCAAATGGGTTAAGAGTGTGTTACACACATACACACACACACACACACACACACACACACACACACATATAAATATATATATGTATATCTATATATGTATGTATGTATACTGTAATGTGTAAGTTATAGATAGGTTATCAAGCCAAACAATATGCATGGGTTTGACATCTGATCTGAAGTACATTACCAGGTATAGATATGCTTTATTCTTTATCTGCAAGGTGTGATTATATTTGTTGGATTTGATTTGGCAGTGAGAGTTATTATGTTGATGTTGTATTTATTGGCATTTCTTATTTAAAGCTATTTCATAATTAAGTTCTAAACAGTGTAACAATCTGTCTTTACAGTCATCTTCACCTAAAAGTTGCACTTGGTTATTATGAAATTATTTTGAAGTTAGAAATCAATATTCTCCTCTCTTTTTTGAAGCTGAAACTATGTATCACTTAAATCATTACTTTTCCTGCACATATCCAAGACTGGTGAGAACTGATTGATAACTGGTCTGTCAGCATTTTGTATGACTGTCAGTAATTATTAATGTAAGTATGTAAGATATCCTGTTTTTGTTGCATTTTGGGTGGTCATGTGATAGACTAAATACTAACTGTTAATTTTTTCCCACAGGTATCCATTCCACGATTCTGATACGTCCTCACTGTTTGCCAAAATCCGGTGTGGAGAGTTCAAGGTTCCTGAGTGGGTGAGCTCCCGTGCCCGGCATCTGATCACTGCCCTGCTGCGCCGCGACCCTGCCCGCCGCCTGCCTGCCGAGGACGTTCTTTCACACCCCTGGCTCACTCGGCCTCCTCGTGACCACCCGGCCAGGGACCCCACTGACCATACCGTTCCCTCCATTCCCACACCTCCACCCACCACACATAACCTTTCTCACAAGTTCCCACCCACTTCTGCCACACATGGACCAAGCTTGTTTGGTCTGTAGAGCAGCCAGTAGCAGCACTTGTCCCCCCTCGCCCATGTCCACACAGCTGCCATATCACCTTAGTCGTCAGGGTCGTCCAAAAGTACAGCAGTCTGGCACTTTGTTTACCTCATGTAGATACAACACCTGATCTAAGTTGTGCACATCCAGTCATTGGTGTATCTGTGTGCAAAAATGTGTCATCTGTTCTAAGATGCTCAGAGGGTAATAATTTAACAGATTTTCACCAAGTACAGTATATCATCATTAGGTCTTGAATGTTGACAGAATGCAGGGCTAGAAGTATAGGTGCCACGCAGGCTTCAGGGAGTGAACTCTTGTCTGTGTCACCTAATTGCACTGGTCAGTAAGTAGAGAGGAGTATCAAAGTAATAACCTGTCATGGTTTCACTGTATCATAAGGTATACTGTACCACCACAAGATGAATGTTGTCAGCCAAGGGGGACAAGATGGGGAGAGGGCCAGCCACACAGGTCACTAACACAATCAATCCTTGTTGTAAGTCAAGGATGTGTTCCAGAATATTACAGTTTTTTACATACAACTGATACTGGCACTGTTAATTGGGAAATTCTGAAATGGATTTATTGGTTGCAGTTGAACTTAAATAGTAAATCTTCTTTTAATGTATGTGAACTCATAACATAAATGAATTATATAAAAGGTGACTTATAACAAGGACATCCTATATTCCAGTTAACATAAAGGAACACACAAGGTGCTGGTGTTGACTAAGCCTTTATTACAGTATCTTCACTGTCATAAATTAACTTCAGATGCCTGTCCTGTAGGATTTTAAATATTGTCCAAGTGTGGATTTTATAAATGTTTTCTATATCAAAAAATGTAACCTCTGTTTTGAACAAGGGTAACCAACAGGTCCATTATATAACATTATTATGTGCTGGCTGCCCTTGTAGGCTTATTAGCTGAAAGGAATTATAGTAAATGGATTGTTAGAAGTCCTTCAGACTCCAGCTAATGAGCAGTGCAGGGCAAAAATTATATATATATATATATATATATATATATATATATATATATATATATATATATATATATATATATATATATATATATATATATATATATATATATATATATATATATATATATATATATATATATATATATATATATATATATATATATATATATATATATATATATATATATATATATATATATATATATATATATATATATATATATATATATATATATATATATATATATATATATTTATATATATATATATTTATCTATATATAAAAGGTCCTTAGGGAGTGTTCTGGTGTAAACTAGAGCATAATTATGTGTAAAATAAAAATCTGTGATAACATGCATCTTCAGGGTTCAGTAAAATATGCATTAGTCTCAGCGTTGGTTGGCAGGGAAGATGAGAATATTGAGGGGTGAGGTCCAGGGACTGAAGGTTTGATGTGTTTGTGCTTGAAGATGCATTCTTTTTTCTTGAGGAATATTCTTAGTGATCCTCATAGCATTATCGTGTTTTACGATCAAGTGCAAGACATAAAAAAAAAGTAAAATAAGTTCTTTACCTCTTTCTTGAATGTAATTTAAAAGATATTTTCTATCAATGGCAAGTTAAAGTACAAGATTACTGACTAGAGTGTAAGTTGTAGTGTGTGTGTGCTGTGTAGTGTGAGTGTTTAGTGAGTGTATAGTGTGACAGAAGCTGCTCCCTCCATGGTACTGTACTGTTAACTCCCAGCTCTCACGTCAGACAGAGGTTTTGCTCTGGTTAATGACAACACGTCCTCTCACGAAGGACATCTCTGTAATGCTGTTGCACTTCTGTTAGATATGGTATATATAAGGTGTCATGGATCCTATAGAATTGTGAAAATAGTAAATAAATTACAAGTAATTATGATACAAGTATGATTTTCATACTGTACTAAGTATTTTGACTGCATTATAGCATTTTATTCCCTAGTAATATTTTTTTGCTATTGTTTCATTGATACTGGTTACCTCTGTCAGTGGTACTTTATATAGATTACTGAAAATTTTAACAGAATTTTGTTGTTTTAGTTGTTGTTGAAGTATAATTTCTTCTTTTATGCTTTTCATATACTGTACTTTGTATTTCTATGAGACACACTTCATGTGAAGAACAAACTTAAGCAGTAGGAGGGTGTGGCCACATGGGGAACACTCCTGGTGGTTGTCCAACCTGCCATAGTAACTAGTTGTGGATGTCTGTATCTGTATAATTGCCAGTGAGTGTATGCATGTGTACAATAAGGATATTAATATGCAAACGTGGTCATTTGTAACATGAGAGGCGTTGGTAGCTTGATAAGTCGCATTATTTTTTCATATCTGCAGTTTTAAAGCGTAGCAACTAAATGAGTCGCTGCTTTAGCACCCATATGATTGTGTTTACATTGTCTGGGGAATGAAGTTGACTCCTCTAGTGCAATTTCCAAGCTGTATAGGATGAAGTTAGAGGCCAACTCGTTTCTGCCCGGGAGGTCCTGTTTTATGGGGTCACACCGGGTTGAATCTTCTCCCTGCAAACCCCCTGAGGGTCTGCAGGTGTTGATGGCATTGATATTGTTGGGGGAATTGGTTTCTTTGTGTCTCCTGTACATAGGTAACACTGGACTTATTGTATAATTGCATCATATTTGCTTTTCCTTTGCTCTGTTTGCAGAATGATTTTTTTTTTCCTCCCCCAATGCTAGTCTTTAACACAGTTTAGTAATGCAGTTGTTTTAGACTGAAGCAATTGAATTTGTTATAAGATTCAAGATGTAATGCCTTCCCCTGACCCCTTGTGATTTATGTATATATTGAGTTTCATTTAATGAGTAGTTTTGTATTTATATTATTTTGAGCGTGGTGGTGTTTATAATGAAGTGTAGTGAAGTTGCCGTAGGACGTCTGGTTATGAAGCAGACATGTCAGACTTCACTGTGATGAAAATATGAAAGGTAACCAAATTAAAACTTATCATTCTGTGAGTTGGCCATTGCTTATTTTCACTTGGTACATCTGGTATTTGGGCTATACGTACATAGCTATGAATCAGGTGATAGTAGCCTGTGTTTGAGGTTCACCATGATGCTGGAATACTGCTTGGTTACAGTTTCTTACAGCAGTTGGTACTGTGTTCTGCTGCACTGTACATTATGTCTGTACTCTGTATGCTGTATTATTGGATCTCAGATTGTGCTATACTGTGTTTTCCTTAGTCAGAGTGGCTAGGTATTTATCATCCATTCTATACATCTTAGAGGTAGATTCACAGCAAAGAATATGCTGTTCGTTTTCATGTAACTATGCATTCCCGCAGCCCTTTTTAGGAATTCAGTAATACCTAAATGTAAGCAATGTTTATACAAGATGCACGTGAATATATTGTGCATGTATATTCCATATATGAAACATACCATTGAATTATGAATTAAAAACTGGAAATTCAGGTTCTAGAGATGTGTTCTGTAGCGATCATTTTGGACAGATGCAGTCCTCCACAATAATGCTGTGGAAATGTTGTCAGTCAAGGAAAATGATCATTTACTCTAGAATTACTTTAGAAAGAAAATGTAGGAATGGCCATTTCCCACAAAGCCAGAGATCAAAATACAGCAGCAACTGAATATTAAGCCGCAAATGCAGGACAAGATATTAAACCGAGCCAAGGTGAACAAACACAGCACCCATCACAGTGGTCATAGCTCAGCCTAGGGGTTAGACTCTGTGCTGGTCCCCATGAGTGCATACTGGAGGTAAAACAGGACTGTACTGCCTCACATTGTGCCTGGTGGCATCAGGGAGAGTTGCAGTACATACGTAAATCAAGAGTGTAGTTTCTCCAGTCTTCATTCCTTGGAGGGAAATACTTAGATAAAGATGAATAGTTTCTCCAGTCTTCATTCATAGGAGAGAGATACTTGATTACACATTACAGTCTGGCCCCTAACAAGTTACTCAGGCAAGGTATTGACTGGAGGTAACATGACAGAGTGGTAGAGACTTGGCAGAGGGTCATTGCTGCAGGAGTAATGTTTTGCAGTTACTGATGCTCTGAAGCCAGTGAGGACAAACGTGGTTAGTAGCATCTCTACCAAGTTGTACATGACTGCCTAACACCTTGCCAATCTCATCCCATCTGTATAAAGCCCTATTGGATACCATATATCAGGCTAGGATGCTCATGTATATATATATTTTTTTTGTATATAATGTACTGTGAATATTCCATGTTATAATAAAAAGAATTGTGACTACTTGGTATATGTTATTTCCCTTCTTTAACCTCTTCCGCCTTTTCTAGTCTTGCTTTAAGCAGAAAAAAGTCATCTGGAGGTAAATCGAAATAACCCTAACCAGTAGCAAGAAGTTACAGGTTGAGTGATGATGGTTTATGTCTGAAAATGACAGCATGTGCTGTTGGCATGTACTTTGATCTGCAGTCTACTTTCACTCCAGGTTGCAAATTTTCTTTTTTAGCTCAGAGAATATTCCTGCATATGTTAACTACGGTATTTTCCATTGCTTTCAAAACCAGTGTCAAGCTGTACAAAGCATCCATTCTTACTAAAGTATCTGCCAAATTACCACATACCAAACTTAAATAATAAGTCTTGAATAAAATGATAGATAGCTAATCTTTCACATCATCATCCAGATTCTGATTTCCACCAATGGGATCGGGTGAGGTAGGATCATGAAAAAGATAAGAGTACAACAGGGAAGTAATGTGTCCACACAGCCATTCATGCATCATTTAAGCCTTTGAATACTTCATGAAAAACTAAATAATACAAATTTATTTTTCTTTGTAGATGTGCTTCACATATGCCTATGGGATAATGCCATTACCTACCAAGTGTATACAGTGGTACAACCAGGCAACCCTTGTCATGTGCTGTGCATTTGCCGTTTTTTCCCTCCATGATGACTTTTGCATCCAAGTAGCAATGTTGCAGTGCTAGAGTAACAATAGGAATGAATACACACTTGGCCTGCATGATTCATATGATGGGTCAAATATCAAACCCAGTGTGGGATCCCATACTCTAACACTGCATCATTGCCACATGTAGGCAAAAATCAAATGGAGAAATCTCCAAAGATACCTTCATCCATTTTGTCAACCTCAGAACCACATTTTCTCACATCGACCATATCTATTCACTGGTGTCCACAATGCCACCAGTCTTCATGTAGGATAATTATAGTCATCTTGTTTTGAGAGACTAACAAAAATTCCTGTGGAATAAACTGGCAATATGTCACAGTGAAGGGTTAACTATCCCTCTTCTACTGCTCTCTCTTGACTTCCTTTTTGTTACTCACTTAATCCTTGAATTCATGCTGATACAAGTCTCTTCATTCATCAGCACATCACAATGTGACACCTCTTCCAACAACCTTCTGGGAAAGCCCGGTCTTTGGGAAAACCGAGTCTCGGTCGTGACCTTCCTTTGGGACTCGGGGCTCTTCGTCCAGACTGGCTAGGAAACTACTACCACTACTACTACTACAATCTTATCCACACATACATTCAAAGATGCTTCTCAAACATTCACAAACTCAGAACCAGTATGCAAAGATCCTGTTCGCTACAAGCAAGCACAGCATCACGGTACACCAGACTTGAAATACCCACTCTTCACTGTTCATCAGCTTCACTCAATCTGACTCTGTCTTGATATCTCTCATAACCCCAGCCATTGAACAGCCAAGGGAAAACCACACACCCTTGTGACCGTGTACAACGGAAACAAAAGAGGCTGTTCCTGTTCTACTGCCGGATTGGGGCTCTCAGGCAAGGGTGCGTTGGTCACCCTCACACACGTACAACTATTGCTCCTGCAATGCCTAAGATGAGATCTATTCCAGTCATGGGCAATGAGCAATATGCGAGAGCCACCCTACACTGAGTGGTCAAGAAAGGAGGGTCTAGGAACAACAAATCAGTAGTGGTAATTTATGCACACGTTGTTTCCCATCACTCATGCCACGAACAATAACACATTCATGGGAGGTATCAAGACAAAGTCCAGAAATTCAAGATTCATCCAAACACTTTGGGCCACACCTGTGTATCTCATAAGTCTAATGGGTACCTTCACTCCTTTAGTACCAGAGATAGTACCCTAAAAAAAATAATAATAATAAATAAATAAATAATTAAATTGGTGGAGGGTCTGATAATTATATTCTAGCTACAGATACAGGCTTTGACTTAGACGTTTCTGGCTATGAATTAAGTCTGTTTTGGTTTAGGGAAATCTTTTGGGACGAATGATTCCTAGCTGGGACAGAAGAAATAGGCCTTGTTAATCTTTTCGTTTCATTTAAAAAGGCTCCAACATGCTTGCATGCGTGGGGCTTGGTCACCTAATTGCTGCCATCTCTATGCAGCTCGATCTCTGGCAGCCTCCCTATTCAGTCACACTCTATGATCTCGTCCCAGTTTTTTTTTTTTTTTTTTTTTCGGTCTTCCTCGTGCAACCCTACCTCCAACGTTCACACTCCTCGCCTTGTGCACCCAACTGTCATCCCCCATCCTCTCCACATTTCCAAACTGTCTGAATCTACCTCTCCTCATCACAATACCAATACACTCCAGTCCCATCCTTCCTATTATTTGTCCCATTGTAGACCTAGCTCCCCCAGGCTTCACATTCAAGGACGCACTGCACATCCACCTAATCATTGTCATTTTCGTACGTTTGAGCCTGCAAATATCCTCTTCTTTTACTGCACAGGTATGGTAGTGAGACAAGGGCCTTGTAAATGTAATAGAAATATAGTACTGTATTTGACACTTTACATCCAGACTGATGACATTCAGACATATGATGTCCTGGCTTTTTGCAATAGTTACACTCTATCTATCTATTGCCAGACGCCATAATCCCGTAAGGAGTGGCCATTTGACTTTGAGTTATTTGTTTTACGGGGAGGGGCACTAATCCTCCACCAACCCACTTGCAGACACGTAGGGAGCACGTATGATTTGGTTATATGGTTACCACCCAGCGTTGTAAATGGTTTCTTGGCTTACAGGCACTTTGAGCAAATATAATCTCTTAATGCCTATCCATTCGAGAGCCACCAGAGGTGATTGGTCTCGCAGGGGCTGGACTTGCTCTCCCGGGTAGATCATGTCTGCCAGCTTGACTGCTGTCATAAGATCCTTTTTCTCCTTCAAGATTCTTTTCTCCTCAAAGACTGCTAAATGTATTAGTTGTTCATAATTCTCTGTGGCCGTTGCTCTTAACCTCTGGTGAAATTTATGAAGTTTTTCATTGATAGATTCTTAGTGATTTGTGTGGAGCGCGGTCCTCAACTAGGTCTTAAAACTTTGGCGATACCCCTCTGGCGTAATCTGATAGATATCGTCTGAGCCGCGGCAATGATAGATGGGCTAATAATTAATTGGTTTAGGCGGGAAGTCAACCAGCAATTGAACACTCAGACGGCAGTTACCTGTTGTTTGAAAGGGTAGGTGGAAAGCTTCACTTATTCCAGGGAGTTTCTAAGCTGGTAACGAAGGTTCGCGGCTTCCAGGGAATTAATTATGCGTGACAGCAGATTAATGTGAAGAGTAACCTATCAATAGAGAGAGAGAAAAAAAAAATTCGGATAGCTAATCCTCTGAGGTGCAGCCAGATTGTTCGAATGATGTTCAAATGACTCAGTGCATGACCGACTGACTGAGCATGCTGTTGTTAGTTCTCCCACTTTCGTGTAGTACAAGTGTTTTCTTCCTTGACCCTGTTTATGGACTCTACCTCACTTTATCATCAGGCGAAAAAAAAAACAAAGTGGAATATATGTACCAGTACACTGCAAAAAATATTTTCGGCTCAGCATTTGCAAAAAAGAGACATGTCAAAATAAATCGCTAACTCAAGGTTGGGTTGGAATGCCAGTGACAGCCTCCTTCTCTGGAATCTGGTTCTGTTTCTAGCGGAAGGTGTGGGGCTGGTAGCTGCAAAAACACTGGGAGGGACGTTAATAAAACCTAAATAAGAGCACCAATGTCGAACGGGCTCTGGACAGGGAGAAAGTAGAAGGCAGTCATGGTGGGAGGAAGGCAAATGGTGGCACGATAATGCACCGTACATTTGCCTCACTGGTCACCGTAGGAAAGTGTTGTACTGTTACTATTATCATGCATCTCAAGTAGTAGCGACATGATGAACACTGGGTGTGGCTGCCCGTACCTGTGACATACAGGTGTGCGCCACTATATTCCACATTTTCTTTTGTGGCCAGTATAGTCACATAAGATTGTTCGTGCATCTCCTATCATTAAAAAAAAAAAAAAAAAAAAAAAAAGTATAACAAATTTCCTCAAAAGACCGCAGCAGGCTAAGAATAAAGTCTATCTATAGCCCGCCGCCTTAAATCCCGCAAAGGGTGGCCGCAGACAAAACGCCTACAAGTCGCCCACCATTTGACTGCCCTTCCCCCAGCTCACTCCCCCCTCCCTCATATAACTTCTCAACTCCATCCCTTCACCTCATCCTCGGTCTTCCCCTCCCTCCACTTCACCTACATATACCCTCTTAGTCAGTCTTTCATTCTCCATTCTCTTCACATGTCCAAACCATCTGTGTATTTCTCCTAATTTTCTCAACCACATCCACCCCACAACGTTCCTTCACTTCTTCAGTTCGTCAACCTGTCCCTCCATGTCACTCCATATGCTCCCCTCAAGTAACTCATTTCCACTGCTCTCACTCTTGACTTGTTCCCCTCTAGCAAGGACCATGCCTCGCTTCCATACGTCAGGGTAGGGATCACAATACTCATGCAGTGACTTCTTAACTTCCATACTCACCTCCCTATTTCTCATCATTGCTTTCAGTGAACCAACAACCTTCCTTCCCTGTTGTACCCTTTCAAGCACTTCATCCCCCTAACTTCCATCCTTACTCATCACACTACCCAAGTACTTGAATGCATTCACATTCTCCATATCCTCACCACCCAACCTCACTGTGCAGTCTGTGACTTCATTCCTCTCGAACACCATAACTTTACTCTTGTTTACATTAACTTTCAGATTCCTCTTCCTACACACTGTCCCAGATTCATTCACTAAACCTTGCAACTCCCATTCATCTTCACTCAACAATACTGTATCATCAGCAAACAGCAACACCGGAATCTTCCACATTACACCCTCATTCATTAGAGCCACCCGCACATCTACTGCCCTACCTTGCACCTTCTTTACAGCCCCATCCATGTATATATTAAACAGCCATGGAGACATCACGCATCCCTGTTTCAGTCCCACATTTAGATAAAAGAACTCAGCTCACCATCCACTCGCACCGTAGCCCTAGCTCCTTAGTACATACTCTTCACAGCACTGAACAAGAATAAAGAAACCTCCCAAACAACAGTTTCAATCAGTTTTCCATAATTAATAACGAAGAGAGACCAGGACAACGTAAACAAAGGCAAAACAACAAAGTCATCAAGAAAAGAACATCATGCATACAGAACGAGCTAAAAGACATCTGCCAACCTGCCTCACCTTTCGTGGGGACATCACACCTACAAGCCTTTGCAACAGTTATGAACAAAATCTCCAGTCAACTTCTTGCAAAGTGTGTTCTCCTGACCTTGACTTCTGGTATATGTGTCACGCTACGGCAAAATTCCCCTTCACCCATAATTAATATTCCTCCTTATCCTTCATATATGCCAATTTTCTGACAGGGATGTAGCCAGGATTTTAAGAATGGAGCGGCCAGGCCTAACTATGGGGTGTCCCAAGAATTCTTCTGATGGGGTCCGGGGGTGTTCCTCTGGTAATTTGGAGTGGCATCCATATTTCAGAAATGGCCATTGCCACCCCAGCCATGCACTCTGGCTACGTCACTTTTCCACGTCTCTCCGTGCACGAGATCTTCAGTTAAATCGACCTACCAGTTTCGAGCATTTTGCCTTAACTGCCCAGTGAAGACGAAGAGGATAAATAGGTATGAAGTTATCCATTTCAGTGACGCGGGCTACTCCGAGGGGCGTAACCTTTCCTGGTGGCCTCGATTGCCATAGCCACCCCTGATACGAGTATGTATTGTCTGGCCATTGGAAATTCCGAAAGCCTCCCCTTTGTCGCCCATTCTGAAAAACCATACCTATGCCCCTGACTGTACAATGATAAGAGCAACAACCCAAGAGGTGGGCTTTGCTAAGGCAGCGATTTTCATGAAATAAGGGAATTCATTAGACGACCCTGTAGGCTATCTCAAACAGCTGAAAAGGTGAATTTTTCATGGTCAGGACATCCCAGCTATTGGAGTCCATTCAACACCAGACAATCTTATTTAGCTGAGGATGAACATTGGGAGAATGAGGGGTAATGAATGGTATGTGTAACACGCCGAGCTCTATCATGGGTAGCGTCGCGTAGTTTGTGTGTCCGCCGGCAGGGGACGTGGGCGGCGCTGATGATTTTCATGCACTACACCCGACGCCCGCGCCTTTTGAAATCAGCCCATGAATTCGGAAAACAGTTCCATATTCCAATGCGTAGCTAAAATATAGTTCCAAGGCCCACTGCTCAGCTTTATGTAAGCAACAGCAAACAGAAACAGCAAGCTAAGAACAGTATGGTGCAGGTAACAAGTATGGGTGTTTCAACGTGGCGGCCAAAGTCACACGCTGGCTGTGGAGATAGCTCCTCCATGGTATAGGCCCTAGTGGTATAACCCCCCCCCTCCTCGCTCATTCATTAAAATATTGACAAATATAAAATCGCTTGGAGATAAGAATAAAAAATATGATGTCCTCGGTTTGAAAGGTTGAGAGAATAAACCTCCAGTTCAAAATGTCTCAGCTAAATAAAATCGTCTTGGTATAGCAAGGATAAGAAAAAATTTACAGTGAACAGTGAAAATTAATTGAATTGAAATATTTCTTGTGAAAAGGTTTCTACCGGTCCACATAAACTCCTTGGGCTGGCATGGCTTGCTACTTGCGAGATGGAGCCAGAATTTCGAAGGGTTGAATAAAGACGGTAGGCTTGTTAATGATTACGTGGCAGCTTTCCTGTTCGTGCTGTCATTGTTACATGTTCCTACTTCATCCTGCCTCACACTGAAATATGGGGTTGGGATGATGATTATCTATGACTTACGAAAAGGGCCGAAAGTTTTCTGCATTCCACAAATATCACATCGGCCGTGTTCCCGGCGTAGGTTTGAGAGGAGACAAGGAAAAGTCTAGATACCGAAAAGGCTTTACATTTTAACAAATTCATCAATAAATAGGCAGGGATATTGTAAATTCTTTTTGGTTATATATTTGCTACTAGATATTGCCATACAAGGGCATATTTTCACAGCAAAATTAATAATGCGCACATCGGTGGGGCGCAGATGTGCTGACGCGAACACTGACGTCACAAGCAGAGGCCACGCCACAACACGGAAGCTAATCCGCAATATTCGTTTTTTCGTGTTGGTCTAGTAAGTAATATTAGGGTTTTAGGTAAATATGTATAATCAATTGTGCGACTGAGTTACTGAAGCATGAGTGTGAGTATGTAATAAGTTGATAATTACTGTATAACTACAGTAATAAGGATACATCTGGTTGGGGTGGCCGTGGAGTGTGAGTTCGATCGGTGTAATGGCGGCCGCACTACCACTGCCGCAGCCGACCCACTTGTAAAATTCCATCACCCAAAGCGGGAGCCTAGTTCTGGTTTACTGCACATCCGAAGGCTTTTGATTCGTGAAGTTCACTTTAGCCAGTAGTCGTCAGCACTATGTTGGAGTTTATTTATTTTTTTTTTAGGCAACGTTAACTACCTTAATCTAGGCTTGTCTGCCTTTTTTTTTTTTTTTTTTTTTTTTTTTTTTTTTTTTCCCAGCGTAGTTTAGGGTTCAGAGAAAGCAGTTTCACTGGCAAGTAACTAGATTAATTTTCCTTTGTTGTACCCACGTCTGTCAGTTATTTCGGTGTGCTCTGTGGCATTACATCAGATTAGAGGGGGTATTTTCTGACATTTGTTGCAAGTGTGTTTATGGAGGTTCAGTATCGTCCTTTAAGTAATTATTCCGATCGTGACGCGCGACCATTACCCCACAATAGCTCCTAACCCCATCGGGGCTGAAGAGGCCTAACTACTCCCTTTCCCTAAGGTAAGCAGCATTTGTAAAGGTTTGAGTGGCTTTCAGGGTTAGGTTAATTTTGGGTTGGTGGTAAAAGTATCGTTTCAGCCCCTAACAGAATTACGAGATTTTGAACTTTTTTTCGGTAATTTAGACAATTCTAAGACGCTTTTCTTGTGTGGCATTTTTGTCACAAATTATTTTTATTCTACTCCAGATCATAACCAGACCAAACCTGCAGGAGTAAAATAAAAATAATTTGCGACTAAAATGTCATAGAAGAAAAGTGTCTTAGAATTTTTCTAAAATACTGGAAAAATGGACAAAAAACTCGTAACTCTGTTAGGGGTTGAAACGATAATAGAACCGGTTTGGTTAATGATTCTGGGGGGGAGGGGCCAAAGTCCTGCCAGTTAGGACAAGGTTAGGTTTTGTTTGGATATGATGGTTAGGTTAAGCTAGGTTCAGCTCGGGTAGGGTTTTCATCTGTTTTGATTGAATTAGATTTATTCCATATCTGACTGCAGGCAATATATGTAGAATGATTTTCTTTATTCCTTGCCTAATTTCACATCCCTGTAGGGGTAGGTGTCATGTGCATGTTTCAAAATACAGTACATAGAAAATCATTAATGGAAAAAAAAAACCAAAGGAGAATTAAACTAAAAGCAGCATACCTTAGGGAGATGTAGTTTGTCTCTTCAGCTGCCTGGGCACTGCTGGTGATGGAAACTGTCCCAGGGTGAAGGTCGTGTGTCATGATTGGAGAAGTTACAGGACAATACAGAAACCTCCATGAGTGATAAGCCAAATGGTTTCCTGTAAGCCAAGAAACCATTTATAACGCCGGTTGGTAACCATATAACCAAACCGTACGTGCTCCCTGCGTGTCAGCAAGTGGGTTGGTGGAGGGTTAGTGCCCCTCCCCGTGAAACAAATAACCCAAAGTCAAATGGCCACCCCTTATGGGATCATGGCATCTGGCAATAGATAGATTGATAGATCCATGGAGATGAATTTGCAAGGGGAATTCCATAGAGAAGACCCCCCCTCCCCCTCCCCTAGTTTGGGGATATAATGATATACTGTAGAGCTGAGCATGCTGAAACAACTGATGGATGTGGGAGCAACAGAGGAAAAAAAATTCCAAGTACCATAACAGATCTCTCATCAGCTCGAGACACATTCATAGCTTTGGAAAAATCTTGGATTGCCCACATTTCATTTTTCTGTATGAGGTCCATGATTAATTTTGGGATGTATTTTGGGGCTGAATTAGAATTTTTTTTAAAACATATCATGTATTTCCAAATTTTCTGTTGGAATGAAGTGTTGACAGCATCCTTTTTTTATACTGTCATGTTGACTTTTATTTTTTTAAATGTTTGCAGTGGATCCATTCTTGCACTTCATAGTGTATATCTTAGATTTTACAGAGTATTATTTTATCTCTGAGCCTTATTTTGCAAAGCTGTGTCATAGTTTGATGGATTTTTCTGGTGTGATATATGTAAAAATTTGCCTTACAGTTGAACCTACATTGCCATTGCATGGTCATGCGATGATTACCAAATGCTAAATGCAACGTTGGGTTTGGTTAGTACTTGGATGGGTGACCGCCTGGGAACACCAGATGCTGTTGGCATCCCTACGTGTCAAGTGGGGTTGGTGGAGGATTAGTGCCCCTCCCTGTAAAACAATTAACTCTAAGCCCTTGGCCACCCCGTTTGGGATACATGGCGTCTGGCAATGAATGAATGATATTGTTTTCACCCAAGGTTTATTTAAGGCTGCGTACACAGAGAAAGCAGGTTGCCTGCGCGCTGGTTTCCGGCGCCAACCCGCACTGGTTACCTGCGCAGGTAGTTCACAAAGGAAGCAGGTAACCAGCTCCAACTCACGCGATGTTAAAGGGACGTTAATTGTTTCTTTCACTTGCTTTTGTAATCCACTGCACTAATGTCAACAAAGTATTTTTGTGATACAGCTTCAACTATCAACCTACATAATCAGGACCAGATTCACACAATAAAATGCTGTTTTGCTTACCTTCACAATCCAGTTCTCTACTTATTTCAGTCGACAGTTTATCCATTACATATCTGTTTGCATGGAGCTTACTCCTTTTGTCCCATAAAGGTGATCACTCAAAAACTTTGGCAATTAGGAGCTCAACGTCCATCTTGCTCTCCAGTCTGTACACCTCTACCCGCATGGGTTGAGCAGGCAAGAATGGTCTGAGGATTCTGGAAAGCGGGTTGAAGCAGGCTGCCTGCTCCGACACGCTCAACCCTGCTTCTATGAACACCCCCCCTTGCTTGTATGGTTTAATTCTTGGCGCAGGTCGGCGTCGGTAACCCATGCTGGTAAACCCGCTTTCTCTGCGAACACACCGTAATGCACATTTGTTTGCATGCTTTGAGGTAGGTTATTAATGGAGAGTCTGGGACCAAAGTCCCCCCCCCCCCCTGTTAGGCATCAACACCTCTCCTATTAGGCTTCTGTTGCAGTTTATGGTTTTTAATTTGTATACTGTACATTTGAGTTTGGTGTACTGCCGTTGTGTGGAGTTGGTAGGATCAACAGTGAACACGCTGTCTGGGGTGTTCAGGTGATTTTCTTTAATGTTGCAAAGTAGGTGTACTGTTTTTTGGTTCAGAAATCAAATGTTAATTACAGTACCTGTGATGTATCTACTGCTAAAATTCTTTTCCTTAAGATTGTAGGTGTACATTTGGCTGTCTGGACACTGGTACTCCTCAGCTGGCCCTAGGGTGAGAAATGAGGTCTAGACGATGATGATGATATAGATACAGTCTGTTTAACCCTTAACCGCCAGGGGTTCCCAGCCACGGCACACGCCTCCCTATGGGCGATTTCTGAGATTTTGGGAAAAATACCCTTACTTCAAAACCTTATATCTGACAAACTATAATAGATAGAGATTCAAATAAAAGTTCATAAGACTCACCAACTCTTCCTCCTTTCAATGAAGGTATCCCGAAGTCTCTAGGTGGTCCCGTCGATGAGTAAGGATGAGTTGAAGATGAGTGGTTTTTCATGTTTTGGCGCGCTGCTCCGAGCGCAAGCCACTGGCTGCGGCCTTGGCCCAGCCGGCTAGCATTGGCAGCACTGCCTGGAGTTGTGATTGTAACACTGCCCGTGCGTCCTTGGAAGGAATGCGGAAGATTCCACTCGTTTTTTCCACTCCTCCTTACTCACCGCTGTGAAAATGAGTCATCACCCGGTTCATGTGGCTCACCCAAGGATTTACTGCCCGCTCTATAATGCCTCTATGCTCTGTAGGTGTGTGGGAAAGGAAATATCTCATCGTTTTTCTGTACTCACTTCTTCCTTAAGAAATATTTCTCCTTTACCTCGTTTTTCTGTTCTCACTTCTTCCGTAAATAATCATATTTCTCCTTTACTATGACACTTAGAACTGCACTGTACATCACCATTATGCATAATTACAGTTTGACAAGTAAATGTTGTTGCTCTTTCACGCATTGTCGTAGAGTATGAGGTAATTATTTGTATTGTAAATCATACTGCTTTGTACTAATCGGGGTTATAGTGAAAATCATAGAAATGTTTCACACAACTAACATTATTTGTACGTCACATCACAGATACACTGATACTCATAATTGGCACAATCTCCCTGAGTATTGAGTGAAATACAGTAATCCCTCCACTATCCGACATAATAGAGCCAAAGGCACGTCCGGAAAGTGGTCCTGTCCGGATAGTGGGCACCAGCCTCCTATACTGGTACTTATAGACCCTAACCCAGCCTAACTTTGAAAGCCACCTAAATAACTCTCTACCGGACATGCATAGCACCTATATAAACCTATTTAAGACCCTATTCACATCAATAATGGACATAAAGCATGAAATAAATGAAAAGGAACCAAAGAATGAGGAATTAGAAGTGACTACCTCAGCTAGGGTACTTACATCATGTTTGTGGCTGCCGTTCTAAGGTTTTGGCAGTGGTGATAATGCTCTTGCAGCACGTACAGTAATCCAGTGTTGTGCTGCACATAATTCTTTGCACTGTGAGTTATAATTGTTTAACACTGGACATTGTTCTTAACTGCACCACTGCAGTTCTAACCGCCAGATAAACTGCCAATTTGCACTCCACAGTTGATCCTTTGCACTGTAAGTTCAAATTTCTTAACACTGCACAACACTGTAAATTCCCATGTGGTCTAGAGGCGAGGTATTGCAGTATATTCTCTGTTTATGCACAAAAAACGAGCACGTGTGGCTTCCAGTGTCTATTCACAATCGAAATTACAGAGTAACTGTTGATGTCAGAGAAACAGAGTTGCCAGATCGCAACGGCCACATTACCAATCTCCTCAACTTTCATTACCAAATTTAACTTTTCATTTCCAAATTTGTGAAGCTAGCATTTATTCTTCACTAATTATATATACAAGTGGAAATACATTTAATCACTCTCCTTATAATTAACACCATGTTGATTATTTTCACGCTATGTAGGGTAGCAGATTAATCAGAGAGAGCAAAGAATCCACCATCTCCATCCTGTGTATCCTCATACATGTGAAAAATCCGATGGTAATGCATTATTCTGATTCATTATGAAATGAAATTTTCATTACCAAATTGGCCCACATTTGGTAATGAAAAATAACAAACAGCAACCCTGACAGGGAAGGGGGGAGGGGGGGAGGAAGGAAGGGGTGTAGGGACCATGGTGTAAGCAGCTGTTTGGCGCCGCGCAGCAATTTCAAATTACGGGTGGGAAAAAATTCAGATTTTGGGGGGATTTTTTTCTTTTTTTGGCCATTTTCGGTTCCGATGGTCCAGGCCCACAATGTCCAGTAAGTGGGGATGTCCGGAAAGTGGGTGTCCGGAAAGTAGAGGGATTACTGTACTGTAATTTAGGTATAGCCAAGCAGGTATTGTTCTTTGTGGCCCGCTCACAAGTGGTTTTCTTTCAAGTAACATGTAGGCAAACGCAAAGTATTTCCAATAATTTTCAAACCAATATCCAATACACAGTGTCAGTTTCTGTATTGCACTTACTATAAATCACTTATTTGCACTTGTTGAACTTATTATAAATGACTTACGTCTTAGCACTTACTATACTTCACTCATACTATCACACTTTTCACTCATTTATGAAAATACACGAACTTGTGCATTACTGTACATTATTTATACTTCCCCACAAACCTGCTCAGTACTCACGCTCGGAGTGATACTCTGAGAAGCATTTGGGGCGTAGGGGGACCTTGCATTCTGCACATTGGTACAAGGTCTCTTTTCGTGCTGGGGGACAGCGTTTGGTTGTGTGGCAGACGTGGCACCGCCTGTATGCCAGACGACCTGCTGCTGTTCTCCCAATCTCCACAATCTTGTGCCGACGGAAATACTCAGCACAGCTGAGCCTGTCCGCTGGAGCCGCTGTCCCCCGCCTAACACCTGTCACCTGAGCAGTTGAATATTGCTGAAGGAGTTCGCTTGCAAGCTCTCTCTCAAACTCTCGTAAAGAGAGAGGTTTCCTGACATGCTCCTTGAACAGTATGAAACTGTTCAGGACGGCGATATCAAGGTGTTAGAACGCCTTCTTGTACCACCTGCAGGACTTACATAGGCAATTGACCTCACCAATTTGCATGTCCGATTTATCAACCAGCCGCATGTTGATATTGTAATCGTTGATTGCATCTGGCTTTACCACGAGTTCCCTGCTCCTGTAGTCTGTTTTACCAGTTTCCTCCAGCACACCCTTATGAACTGTAGGCAACATGTTAACCCGTCTCTTGTCATGCCAGAGAAGGGCTAACATGTTCCCACATTTATTTGTCAGAAGGGCTCCTTTCTCAGTATGTGCTGGAAATACTGGGAAATTTTCTGTTGGCCCTAACAGTTCCACAAGACCCAGTACCATGGTCAAGCAAATACTATGTTAATGCCGGGGCGGTGTAATAATTATCGGTATACAGAATGTGGTGCCTGTTGAAATACTTTTCCATCAGCACTTTCACTAGTGATGCAGAGAATCCATGAGGATCATCGCTAGATATATCAACATCTGTCGCCGAGTAAACTATTACATCCAGCACATATCCAGTTTTACAGTCACAAAGCACAAAGAATTTAAGGCCAAATCTGTGATGCTTTGATGGCACATACTGAATAAATGCAAGCCTGCCCCTGAATAACACCAGCAACTCGTCAATAACCACTTTCTGGAACGGACGGAAAACCCTGGAGAATGACTCTCCCAGCATTGTCAGGATTGGTCTTGTTTTCCATAACCTGTTGTTTGGTGTAGGCCCGTAATTTCAATTGAAATGTAGGAACCTCAGGATGCCAGGTACCTATCACGGGCCATGTACTTCCCGAAGACAGGTGTGCCAACGAGTTCATCCACCGACCAATAGTCGTGGAGCACGTTTTTTTACGTGCACCATCAGCATGGTCAGGGCGAGCCACACAAACATCTCCCCCACCTCAACAGGTATTCATTCACGCATGTGCGTGCTCTCACTAGCAGGTATGTCCAGCCAACGCCCACACATGGCCTGGTGGAAATTTATTTCATCGACCAGGTACTGCATAATTGCAGTCGTGAAAATTACCCTGAATAGACTACTAATAGTCCAAGGCCTGGGGGGAAGTGCATCCTCCTGCACACCTGCACCCACCTCATCAAATGCCGGCACAGACGGCTCAAAGCCGGCACCATCTTCCCACGCAAGTGTATCTACTCTACCGACACGTGGTAGAGCAGGCCGTCTGGCAGTTGCACTGCGTTTTTCAATCACTCGTGCACGACCACGTGCACGGCCACGGGCAGGGGGGAGGGGAGGAGAGGGAGAGGTGGGGGAGTAAGCAGGTGATGACTCACCTGACGCGGAACTTTCCTTAGAAGACGCTCGGCGCTGCTATCACCACGTGGCTCCCGTCTAGGCAGTACTACTCCTGAAGGGCCTGGTAGAGGTGATTCTGCCCTTGAAGTGGTAGGCTGAGGTGTGGGGGAGCGGCGGAGGAAGATACGTCGGCGAGCAGGCGGGGAGAGTGTGGGGGAAATGGCTCTGCGGCGTTTTTTCCGCAGATGTCCGCCAGGTCCACTGTCCACTTTCCTGATCTGGGTCACCTACCGCCTCCTCATCACCAAAATCATCGCTCTCGTAGGCTGTCCCTTCCTCCTGTAGAAGTCGGAGATCCCTCTCTGGCATCGGAGAGCAAGTAGGGGATGGAGGGTGAGAGAGCTCACTCTCCACGTGGTAGCTCTCTTTACTCTCAGATGACGTACTTTCACTAAATGTCCTAGATGACACAGTTTCGCCTAGGGCATGTCCTATGGCACAATCACTAAGCCCTTTCCCTGGCACAAAGGGCATGACTTTAGCGGGGGTCGATGAGGCGATCGGCCCTTCACACGGTGGAATGGAATCGGACGACGTCGAGGAAAATGACATGGCTCCTCCCGCTACCACTGCCGAATACAGACTGAACTGCGCAACCGCGGGGTACCTGTGGGTCCTACCTACCCCATAGGTATCACAAAAAATGGTCCCGCGCTCAAACAGTGGCGGGAAGGTGAGTGCGGTATAGCAAGTCAGCCTGCTGCCCTGTGTGCCCTGAATCCTGTCGTGCATACACGTCATCTGGCGGATAAGGGTTATATATATGTATGTATGTATATATATATATATATATATATATATATACACCGGTTTATATGTATAGTAAACCCTCATTATATGATGGGGTTCCGTTCCTGAAAACCCCTTCGTAAAGCAATCCATCGTATAGCAATCCCATTATAACATGGAGTCAATGGAGATACGTTCCCAGACGTGCCTAAACTCTCACATACACACACCTTAGCACTCACATACATGAAATATCCTTATGTTTAAACATTTAAAGTAACACATTAATAGTGAATAAAGAGAAAAAAAAATATGAAAACAACCGTATACAGTAGTTCTTACCTTTACTGAAGCAAGCAGGATTGTTGATGTGGTTCCTAGACAATTCGCCATGAAGTTGACAATTCGTCATCATAATATGGACGTTCCCCGTCAGGACAATTCCCCGTCATTCTATAAATATACTTATTACTGATTAACTGATACTTTAATAACTAATTCTCTGGGGGATCTATCAAAGTCTGTTTTCATTCAATAGCATTGGCTTTGGATATCATTTGTAAGTTGCACTTTTAGACAATATTTAACTTGTTTCTACCTTGCTGTAGTTGACTTTGAATTATGTTCTAGCATCACCCACAGCTGTTTTCATTAATTTCCATTGGTACTACAACATCCTGGGTATATTTTAAAACGACTTTGAAGAGGTACAAGTACAGTACTAAAAAACTAGTGTACTTCCTAAATAAACTGATATGAAAATAAACGACGGGGAATCATCCTGACAACGAAAAGTCCCGATGGCGAATTGTCTTGTTATTGTTGTGATGGCGGTTTGATTTGATGGCGAAATATCCCGAAACATTTATATAGACGTAACATGAAGATTATTTGTATAATTCCAAAGTATGTCGATCGTTCACTTAAGGTAATTAGGAATTTATATAAATGCCTGTGTCTCATATCTAGCCTTATGCTAAGATGAAGGATCGATCATAAATCAGCTGATTCACGTTTCAATATATTATTATTTTTCATTTAATGCCCATGATTTGATGCCATATTTTACATTTACTATATAAACAATAAACCACCATCACTTTTATAACTTACATAATTAAAAAACTAGTGTACTTACTAAATAAACTGATACGTAAATAAATGATGGGGAATCGTCCTGATGGCGAATTGTCCCGACTCGGCCTCACAGTTACAGGGACTCGCAGCCCTCACTCATCAATGTCAGAACTGCCTGGCTGCGCAGGGCTAGCTAATGAGGCTGGACCGGTGGACAAGTGTGTGTGGTCTAATGCTGACAGTGTGTGGACGTTTTTGTTGCGTTTGCACATTCGCTGTTCACTGAGCCGCTGATGATCCATCGTTGTTGCAAATTGTTCCCATTGTATAGTGGGCATAGGGTACAAAAATTTTGACATTGTATAAGCGAAATATCGTACAAGAGGCATCGTATAATGAGGGTTTACTGTGTATATATATATATATATATATATATATATATATATGGAGCCTCTGTGGTACAGTGGTAAAGTGTGTTTTTTTTGTACACTGAAGAATGAGGGTTCGTTCCGCGCCAGGGTAATAAACTTTGGGAATGTTCTTCTGGCCATGTATTGCATTAGCAGACATCAGGGGTGCTGTGGTTGAACCAGTGTCGCATATTGTAAAGTATGCATGCACCCAGTCGGCTTGTGCGGTCCAGTTACACTTGGTTCACAGACTACACACACACCAAAGCCACTCCAACACTACAATACACTTACAAGCACTTCTCACCCTGCATACAATCTCTGCCAGACAGCCTAAGCCACTTGGTAGAGATAGGTTGGCTGTATCCTCCCCGCTTTGGTTGGGATAGGCCGGTCCTGCAGTGGACACTGAAACGGCTGAGATGAGAGAGAGAGAGAGATGTATATATATATATAAGTACAGTACAGTGCCCTCACACAGTGAACGAGTTTATGGACGGCAGACGAGCTCGTTCAGTGAATGCGTTCACTGTGAACAACATATCTTATGGAAAAAATAGCAGATGGGCGGCACGTCTCCCTCAAAGTCCACTTTTTGAGCCATAGAGATGTACTAAAGGGCACATTTCAAACACTTACAGTTCAGATATATAAAATATAAGAGACATGATTATTTACTGTAAATGAAGCAGATGGCAGCCCTGATTAGCTTGAATACAGGTGGTTCCAAGGCAGGGAGATACACTTAGTTTGTCCACGCTACATCACCTTGCACTCGTTCCCATCACCAGTCTCACCCTCATCGCTTGACTGAACCACTTCCCCACATACCTCTACCTCATTCACCTCACCCATAAAACCTTCAAAGTCCAAAGATGACACCACTAACATCACATCATCATCATCTTCCCCAGGAAGTGTAGTAGACAATGTAGAGGCAACTGCTTCCTGTTGATTTGAATTTGGTAGTAGCGTGTGATGAGTTTTTCTTTTGTTGACTTCCATATTGTGCCTTTCAACATAATGACGAAAAGTGGTTTCTACTCCACTGATCACTCCCTGTGTCCTAAAGTAGCTGGTTTCGGTTGCCTTGACTTCTTCTCTCAGAACATACATTGCTGCTAGAATTTTACTGATCTTAGGCAAATAGATGTAGGCAAATCTTCATCCTCCATTGGATTCTGCTCAAAAGGTTGCTTAGATCTGGCCTCTTGTGCAGCGTCTACTGGGAGGGAGGGGGTCATTCAATATGGGAGACTGCAGTTATGGTCTACTCTTTCTCCCGATTTTGTTCACTCGGGGTTCAACTCATTTGTTATGGTTTTGTGGACCTGATTAGTCCCTGCTCGTTCACTAGGCGAATCGTTTACTCTGAACACGTTTTCTGTGCGAGGGCACTGTGTGGTATAAATATAGTATGCATAGTATTTGAATGTAAAATTACATTTTGATTACAACTCTTGGTATTTATGTTGCTGTAAATACAGTATCTCATCCTCTCTTTTAGAAGCATGCGGATGGATTGCAAGGTCTATGTGGGCAACCTTGGCAACAATGCTGCCAAGCATGAACTTGAGTCTGCCTTCACCAAATATGGACCTCTGGTAAATGTGTGGGTAGCACGCAATCCTCCTGGATTTGCCTTTGTGGAGTTTGAGGACCCCAGAGATGCTGAGGATGCAGTCAGAGCACTAGATGGAACGTGAGTTTTTAATTTTCATTTTCACAGAGCAATTGTATGTTTGTATTGAAATAAAGTGTGTGAATGTTGTTCAAGTAGCCACTGCATTACTTACCGGTAATATATTGAACATTCAGCTTTACAGCTATGTACTGTATTTAAACAATCTCTCTCTCTCTCTCTCTCTCTCTCTCTCTCTCTCTCTCTCTCAAATAAGTAAGGGAGGGAGATGATACTTGAATTAATCCTGCCCTCAATTGCAGGAGGTTGTGTGGAGTCAGGGTGAGGGTGGAAATGTCAACTGGTCGCTCCCGTCGTGACCGTTACCGTTCCCCCCCAAGGCGAGGAGGCAGCAGAAGATCCAGGTAAAATTGCATGGGCTTCTGCTGTTACTGGGTCATGTGTCACTGGGGTCTGGTGGCACACCTGGATAAAATTTTCAAAGCTTGAGAAGGCTAGGGAGAGTGAATAAATATTTTTGTACAGTTAACAACCAGTCAGTTGCTTGGATAATGTGCCCTTTTTTTTTTTTTTTTTTTTTTTTTTTTTTTCCCCCCCCCCCAAGGCTTCTGTGACACTGACAGTACAGCAGGACCTTAGTAATTCTTGCTCCGTGTGAATGAACATTGAGCAATTTTGAAAGGTTGTCAATGAGTGTGTGAAAGGTTTTATGACAAACTTAACAAATCGGAATGGTTGCATATGATTCGCATTTATTCACTGATCAGTGATTTATTATGCATTGTTTTATATTGGCAGTGCTAGAGTGAATAATGACAGAATGTCTCAGTTTTAGATACTGAAACTAGCAAAATAAGCATTGCATGTAACTGTATGTGAACTAACCCCTTGGGGTAGGGCATTGTTTATGAAATCGATTCAGGAGCAGGCACTTTTTGCAAAAAATAGGTAATTTTTCAGAAATTGCTCCTATGAAAACTATTAAACCTGTCATACAAATCTTTATACCCAGCAAAGTACAACTTGAGCTTTAAAATGTGTGGTGTTCCAATTACCTATGTTATTTATTGTAGAGCAGTGGCAGAGAACGTAAGAGTGTCTAAACATTCTGTAAAGGGGACCGATGTCCCCATGATACACATTGCAGAACGGGGACTGACCTTAGGTCAAGCCCAGTGTTAAAACTGCTGTTAATTAATATAATGGTGTTTACTTCACCTTGTGCTTAATTTTAAAGAAAACTGCAGTTACAAATTTATTTCGAAATATGTATTGTTCAAGACAAATTACTGGGTTGCTCCATCACCTAGCTAAGCTGATCAGTGTTAATGCAGTTTATGTAAATGTTAGGATAGCAAGAGTCACTGAGATCCTGTTTTTGTTTTTTATTTATTTATTTTTTTTCTATATACATTCAGGTAAATACTCAGCACTTTTTCGAAATGCAGTGAGTAATTAAAATTATGCTGGTCATTAGTCTGACTTTATCCAGCCTTGGGCATCATTTAATATGAGCACAGAATCCTTGCACTCATGCTGGTAACTGAAGAGTGGAATAGTTATTATTCAGAGTAGCCTGGATTTTTTTTTTTCTTTTTTTAAATGGTTCAGCATATATGGCTTTAGCTGTCTAGGGTAGGGTTCATGCTGGATTTTTTTTTTTTTTTTTAATACCTCATTTTTCTTATTTTCTTTGTCAGTTTCAGGTATCACACATCATCTCTTGCTAATGGTATCCATCTTAAAATCCAGATAAGGCTTAATAAGATAATCTCAACTTTTGATAAAAATCATCCTCAGTTGGTTTCATTCCAAGACAAACTTGCCTCATGATGGGAATTCAAATTTACTGATGGGAAAGTAAGCTCTTAATGTTAAAAAGAAATAAAGCTCGTTGCTTTTTGACCTTAAGAAAATTAAGTAATTTATTTTTTTGTTAATTGTGGTGTGTGGCCATTACAGGACTATCTCGCCCAAATTACTTCTTGTTCCACCACCACCACCACCACCACCACCATCTACTCCTCCTACTGTTGCTACCACACCACCACCACCAACTCCACCACAACCACCACCACCACCACCACCACCACAAGTACTTCCACCATCACCACCACCACAGGCAGGCTCAGCACTAGCTAGCATCCACAGTTGGCTTACAGTATCACATGGGAGGGTAGGATGGAGTTACGTTCAGGTTCTCCTCCCTTCCATCACCTAGCACCACCCTGACCACGCTGCTTGTTAACCTGCAGATTAAATGACCCCCTGACAGTGTAGCATGTTTGTCCAAATCATGCTGGAGTGTGAGGGTGTGGTACAGTGTGGTGTGTGGTGATGGGGCCCTTCCTGGAGTGTTGAGTCTTGACTGGGGTGGTGGTGAGCGGCACGTTGCCTGATGGCCCTCCTACTGCGCGGCACCTAGTGGCACCCGGGCAGCCCTTATGCGCTTCACGTGTCCTCTTCTCCCCGCCCATCTACGTCTACCCTCCGCCCACTGCCCGCCCAACGCCCGCCCGCTGCCTGCGCACCGTCAGGCCTGCCCCCCCACCCACCATCTTGGGTCTTTGACCCTCCAACGTTCGCTCCACTTTCTTACATTCTTCGCGCCTCGTCTCATCATAACGCCTACCCTGCTGTGACGGTACACTACTCAGTATTTGACCATTTGATAAACTTTTCACAAACTTGCCTGTTTGTGATAGTCAGTCATGCGTAGGTGTGCATCCTCTCACTAAAGGATGTTATGCCGTGAAGAGTGATTGTTTCCTGTAGAAGGTTCATGTATTTTATAATTATCAAACATTTGAATCACAAGCAGGGTACTAACGAGTCACCCAGGTGGTTTGTGGGAATGGGCTGGACAGCTTGTGGCATCATGTTTAAAAGAAAAAAAAAATCAGGAGCATTTTCCATTGTAGTACCTCATAAAATTCACATCATACTTGCACATCTTAACTCACCGCCCTCCCTCCCCTCCCAAGTATTTTTTTTTTTTTTTTTTTTTTTTTTTTTTAATTCCCTCAGATATATATACCCCCTTGATAATGTTCATATAGCTCGCATGTGGTAAAGTGTAAGGTATGTAATGTGCTGTAGCATCTGCCTGGGGAAACACGGGACCTGATAAGGGTTTGTTCAGAGCAGGTAATACTACTGTTGTTCTATAGCTCTACCAACACAAGCTGGTGCAGGCAGCATCCTTGCTTACATCCAGTTAAATCTCATCCAGTCCTAGTTAAGGTTGATGTAGTCATCCTCTCTTTAGGGTCATAGTCTCTAGCATCAACAGGGAATGGAAAGTGCTCTATAGCAGTAAAGGTGGGTGTTCCTGAATATCGAAAGTATGCGTGCTGTGCTGGAGTAGAGTGAGCATGCAATAATCATCTGGTTCGTTTTGCAGGTCACGGTCGCCCCGGAGGTTCGGGCGGTCACGGTCGAGGTCGCCTAGACGGTCACGGTCCCGCTCCCCCAGGTCTGTTTCACGCTCCCCCAGGTCTGTGTCTTGCGGTAACCTCACTACCAGCCTCACGCATCTGCTCTCATGTCTACCTCCCTTGGCCACTCTAGTTTTTATTAATTATGTTTAGTTTTGACTATCTGCCCTCTTACTAGTGACATGTAATGGTAACTTTGCTTAGCACTTCATTTTTCATGCCTGAATTTTCATCATAGATGATGGTTTCATGTTGGTCACATTTACCCCTTAAATGAGATTATACAGCAAGGATTTTTACTGTAGTTATTCCATAATTCAAAATAATTTTTTGCTTTTTTTAGCACGTTTGTACACTTAAATGATGAGTTATTATTAACAAGCTGCAGCATTGCTTTGATATGTTAGTATAATGCTAATTATAAAAGTGTCACTAAAATCCACAGTACTCTGCATGTAGTGTTACACTTCATATGCATTTGTTTGCATGTATAATTAGACATTTAGGCATGTGGTTTGTAATATATTTCATAATGCATACTGGTATATCCATTTTTTGTTGCATATACTTGATTGCTTGATTTTAAATGTAGGAGGGCTGGTGACACCCTCTGAAAATTCTTTAAAAAATATTTACAAACCTATGTAGAGTGTAACACACACACACACACACACACACACACACACACACACCACACACACACACCACACACACACACCACACACACACACCACACACACACACACACACACACACACACACACACACACACACACACACACACACACACACACACACACACACACACACACACACACACACACTCTTTGGACTCGCTGGCTAGCATTGGCAGCATTGACCAGAATGGTTTATGTAACACTGCCCAGCCTCTTGTAATTTTCCACTCATTCTTTCAACTTTTATGCAGTGTTGTAAGGATGAGTCATCTTAGTGTCCATGTGGCTCCTCCATAGGGTTTTCCGACCATTTCATAGTGCCACTGCCTCGTAGGTGTGTGGGAAAAGAACAGCTGTTTGATATTCTGTACTCACTTCTTATGTCAGTTATAATAATTTCCCTCCACTATGGCACTTATATTTGCACTTGACGTCAAGATTATGGGTAATTGCACTCAGAGAAGTAAATGCTTTGGCTGTTTCATGCAGTATGGTTGAGTATGAGGTAATTACTTGTGCAGAAATTGTGACTTAATTTGTACTGATCAGGAACATTGTGAAAATATTGCTGTTAAACAGCTTACATTTTTTTGTACTTCACATCACAAATATGCTTATGCTCACATATTCACCATTATTTTCTGAGTGACGAGGGAAAAAATTTAGTTACAGCTGACCAAGTCAATTTCTTTCCCATGCACTTTTGGTTTTCCTTCATTGTACCAGATAGGATTACTGAAGGTATATTCAATCATTATTTCACAAATAACCATAAACCAATGCACATGTAAAACTTATTGTAAAACACTTATTTTATAACACTAGATATAACGTGTAATATCCTACATTTCACTTATGTACAAAAAAAACACTTTTGTACATCTGTTTACTATTTACAATTTCCCACTCACCTGCTCAATCACCAAGCCCTTTTCCCAGTGGTAAGGGCAGAACTTTCATGGGGATAATATCCTACATTTCACTTATGTACAAAAAAAAAACACTTGTGCACATCTGTTTACTATTTACAATTTCCCACACACCTGCTCAATCAACCAAGCCCTTTTCCCGGTGGTAAGGGCAGAACTTTCATGGAGGTTGATGATGCAATTGGCCCCATGCATAGGGGGACGGAATCAGACAAGGAGGATTTGGAAGATATCACTCTACACTCTACCAGTGCCGTGTACAGACTGAGCCATGCGTCAGTGGGGTACCTTGGGTATCTGCCTTCCCTATGGTTGTCATAGAAAATGGTTGCGGGTTAAAAGGGTAGCAGGAAGACGCTTGTGGCTAATCCGTCAACTGGTGGCGCTCCGCCTCCGAAATCGTGATTGTATACTGTAACACGTCAACTGGCACGTAGTGATTAAGGGGGTTATGAAATAGATACATCAGAAACAGGTATTTATTGTACCGGGTTACACCGATAATAATGATTTCAGTCTTGGCAAAGATTAGAGAAAGATTTTGAGAATATGGTTGCTTGTTTTGAAATGGTCATCTCTGGCATTTATGAGCTCTGCCGTGCCCTATGAACTTCGGGTAATGGTTGTTCCATCTCTTAGTCAGCATTTTGTTACATGGTAGCTTTTTGGTCTTTTGTCAGAAGACTTCTTACGGAGTGAACAGCAGTTGATTCATTCAGTTGTAACAAATTTGAAACACTGTTTTATGATGTAATTTTAAATAATGTCTCAAAATCAATGTTTTGACTAAGTCATAGTATGTCACTGAAGATGTGCCTTTTCATGGTCTCTTTAGAATAAGCAGTGTTTATAATAATCATTTATTTTTTATTTTAATGTTACAGTAATGGATATACATCCAGTAACAAAAAGATCCTGATATTGAAGGGTCTTTGTGGGTGAATGGCTTGTAACACAATGGAGGTGCCATATATTTACTAATTTCTTGTGAACTGTCGTAAACACAAAGTTTCTGAGCCGTAAGGTTTGTATGAATTTCATTACATATGATAAGAAATTGTAAGGATGCAGGTGGCTATGGGACCTCGGGTACCATATACAGTATTACCAGACAGTTTAAAATCAGTAGATTATAGTATATGTGTTGTTTTTGCTGACAGAATTGTCAGATATGTAAGTTAAGTGTTTACATCAAACTGTACATTCTATTCCATCAGTAGTTGTAGTAGAGTGATCTCGGTCTGTATCTGAGCAGACTTATCAACTGAAGGCAAACAATTACCCCTGCATGGCTATCCATTGGAGTGAACAGATCTTCTCTTTTGGTAGACAGCACCATGCCAATGCAGGGCCTGGGGATAGAGTTTAGAGATGTCCATGGATGAACACTGCATTTGCATTGCCATCCAGTTAAAAGGAGCACCTTTGTAGGGTTCACATCACCCCCATCATTTGGTTATATGTTTACCACTCCACATTGTAAATGGTTATTTGGGTTACAGAAAACCAGTAGGTTTGTCACCTTAGCAAGGAGGAGGTAGTACTACATCATGAGTTGGTGACGATTTCCACCGCCTGCTCTTTCCAGTGCTTCATACAGTGTGTTGTTGACAGCACTGTATTTTGTTGTTACCAGATTTGTATTCCCTTTAATTTCTATGTTGTATGTCATAAATAGCTAGTTATTATGATCTTGTAAAGCATTTTACTAGGGTTCATTGGTTACTTCAGCCCTCTGCCTCTCGTATTCTCCTTTTCTGTTCCACTATTACCTCCCTGCATGTTTTCCCATGTCATACAACCCCTTCGTCCCTTTTGTTACAACCCACTTTACATTGGTAGTTTCATCATCATCCAACCCTACGTCGCCCCATGAGGAGCGTAGGAGCCCGGGGCTGGGCAAGTTGATCCTGACATTTAAGATGAGAGGGATCAGCCTCACTCATCCCTGAGTGGCATTACGTGAGCAATAAACCCCAACCACCCCTTGGATATAAACCTGCACTGGCTTAATCCAATTGGAGTGCCGTAATTACCCACTTAACCACCAGGTGCCAAAATTTGGTTATATGGTTACCACCCAGCATGGTAAATGGTTTCCTGATGTACAGGAAACCATTTGGCTTGTCACTCAGCATAGAGTCGCCCACAGGCAGAAGGAAGAGGAAAGAATGAAGGAAAGACAGACAGACAAGAGGAAGAGAGGAAAGGGCAGACACCCAAAGCAGCACTACATTCACTGTCTTAATTTGGTCTCTTCCAATTGCTGTCTGGGTTGTTTTTTTCTTCAGTGTAACATAAACCCCCTCATTGTTGGTTTAATGTACACAAGCTTGATAAAATAGCCAGAGTAAAGTGCTTGATGTGGGGAGACAGATCGTAGTTATAAACTGATATTGTATACCGGCTGGGACAGTGCATGAGGAAAGAGGTTCGGAATAAAAGTTGAAGATTAGATGGGATTTTGTCAGGAAAACATAAGAATATTGTTAGAGTTAAAAAGAAATAATGAAAGGTGAAGGATAGGGTTATGTGGGGAAATTTAAATATGGTGTTGATGATGGACAAACATTTACCATATCTATCTACATTCCTTGGCCTATCTTTCTATAGTCAAGACACCTTAATCCCGTAAGGGGTGGCCACAAGCAAATCGCCTCCATGTTGCCCTGACCCCTGCCATTTCGCTGCCCTCCCCTCAGCTCACACCCCCCTCATATGCCTCTCCACTCCATCCCTTCATCTTGGCCTGCTGAAGCTTATTACACCATCAGACTCACTTGCATAATTTCTTCCTCTCCTCATATGTCCATACCTTCTAAGTACATACTACTGTACAGTGTGGGAAAGGGATGCATTCTCATGGTGACATCACTGTTATCAGTATTAGCTTGTAGCTGCCTAGTTATACAAACTGCACTCAGCTCACTCCCAGTCCTCTGAAAGGAGTATTATTGACTGCAGGAGAAGGTAAGTTCAGTCCACAGAGTTCATGCTCGGATGTGCAGTGGGCCACAATGGCAGCAAAAAACTACCCACCATCAAGCAGCTTCCCTAATGTATATCTTTCACTAATCACTTTCTTATGCTGCACAGTTTAGCAAGTTATTACATTCCTCAACAGCCCAATTACCTCTGCTTGTACTGTGGACTTCCCTGAAGAGAAGCTATATCAGTCTTGCAATGTGGGCACTAACACGTTTTATGCAGTTTGTAGCTCTTGCAATGTGGGCACTAACACGTTTTATGCAGTTTGTAGCTCCCAATCATCCATTTTACATAACTGCCTTAATAGTGCAACCACATTTCTTCCTTTTGAGTTACTGCAGTTCCTGTACACTTTTCTTGTTTGTGCACTGAGGTGCTTTATTCGCTAGTTCAATATTCTCTCCTTTTTCATACGTGTCATACATACCCCCCCCCCACCTCTCTTTCTCTCTCTGTCTCTGTATGTTAGTATGTGTGTATAGTTACACACACACATATATTCAAGATGTTTGTAAATATTTGGCACCTTTGATTGATATCATATACCAGTATTGTCAGGTCTGTAGATATCAAGGGTATTGGGAAAATTTTGACTGATTGTAACTGGTGATGGTGCTTGTGATCCTTAACCCCTAAAGACCCCAATAATTTCAGGCAGGGTACCTCCCACAACCGCAATTTGGGGGTGTTTTATCGACTTTCACCAAGGGCAAATTGATTGTGTTCTGGCTAAAGAGGAAGAATTTACACACCTGACAACACAATCCACACCCTCGTAGGCCAAATGGTTACCGCACATATCGCACGTCAAAAAAAAAAAAAAAAAAAAAAAAAAAAAAAAAGTTACCCCTCGAAAACACTCTAAAGTGTGAAAATTTTGATTACCTAATTTTCTTATTGAAACAGGTCATTTAAAAGTGTTTTGTCACATCAACCAAGAAACAGGTGTATGTAGTGTGGGAAGATCACTAGGCTGTGAGGAGATAAAGTAGGCTGTGGGAAGTAGGCCTATAGTTATGAGGGTTGGAAAAATAATCCAACTTTTTGCATGAAAAAAATAAACACTTTAGTGTGTTCTGTAACAGCTTGGCAGCCTGATACCTCTGGGGGGTCTGTAGGGGGTGGGAGGGTAGTGATGGACAAGGAGGGAGGGATGGTTGGGGTTCAGAGGGGACAGAAGGCTATACCTCATACCAATTAATCTGGCTAGGCATGTATGACAACACTGTTCCTGCCGAGATTCTGATTGGCTGGAGGTGTTTGTTCGATTTTGTTGTTGCTAAAACTGACACACACTATTATCAGATGATACTGAGTTTGTCGACAATACAGTCATCAAAAGCAATAAGAATCCGATATATACGTAACAGTGACATTTTTGTAGGAAGATAGAGATATGAGTCAACAGCATTACAACAGTCCAAGTCAAGGTCAGCATCCGAACAATTCCTTTAAATCTCCGACACTTTGTAATATAACAGAAAATTAAGGAAACCTGCTTAATCTAAGCGTTGGTATAACTACACATTTAAATTATAAGATCAGTCCACACCCTTAAATCGTGCCACAACTCTGAACAATTAAAAATTCCAATGAAAAGACGAGTTCGCGGGGAGGGAGGTTTGAGAAAATTGCAAAAATCAAAGTAGGCTAAAGGAAAACTATATCCTTATATTTCCTCATTATCACAGTTCAGACTGGTCTTAAAAGTTGAATGTGTTATATCAACGCTTAGATTAATCAGGTTTCCTTAATTTTCTGTTATATTACGGAGTGTCGGAGATTTAAAGGAATTGTTTGAATGCTGACCTTGACTTGGGCTGTTATAATTTGTTGACTCGTCTTTATCTTCCTACGAAAATTTCATTGTTGTTAAGTATATAACGGATTTCTTATTGCTTTTGATGATTGTATTGTCGACAAACTCGGTATCACATCTGATAATAAAGAGAGTATCTGTTTAAGCAACAACGAAATTGAACAAACACCTCCAGCCAATCAGAATCTCAGTAGGAACAGTGTTGCCATACATGCCTGGCCAGATTAATTGGTATGAGGTATAGCAGGGTGGGAGGAGGGGTGAGAGTGGGTGGGAAGGGACACAGGTGGTGGTGGGAGGAGAGATGCAGGTGTGGGAGGGTGATGGTGGACAAGGAGGGAGTGGAGTAGAGGGTGGCATGGAGGCAGCCTAGAGGGAGGGTGCCCCCTCACTGCCCTGGTTGGTCCAATACCCTCTCATGCCACTCAAGGATGAGTTCTCATTGGCCTGAAGCCATGTACGTCATAACTGGGGCGGCGGTGGAAGTGCTCCACAGTTTTTTATAGGCCCCACTCAATTGATGCGATTAGGCATTTTGGCATAAAGCTCAAATCACATCAATAGGAGCGTTCGTGCTGAGTGGAAAATCTGCCAGACACCACCAGAAACTGTGTCTCATTTTCGTTTTGACAGGCTAAGGGGGTCTTAGTTAAACTTCAGTGTTCTTTTTCTGATCAATATTTACAATATTGGTTAAGCAAATACCTTTAAAAAAATGTAAATTACTCTTACTAGTGCTATTTCACCCAAAATATTGCCAAAAAATTCATATACAAGTATTTATATATTCTTCTCTGAGAAGGTTAGGACAGTATATCAGTAAGACTGTTCTTGGACTGTAAGAAGCAAAAAAGGCGTATGAATAATGACATTCGTATATAATCTGACTTGTACAAAAAATGGCACTTATGGTCTATCCATAGTTTAATATTTGTTAGACTCTAAAATGTTACGGCGTATCGAAGCCTAGCGCTGCCAGACGTATGAAGCAAGCCAGCTGATGGAGTGGGTCACAGAGCGAGTAAAGACACAACTGTTTTGGTTTGCTTGGAAAACTTGTACTGGAGGCAGCGACTAAATATCGACATGCTTTCTTGAAGTGAATTAAGTTTTATTCTTACTCACAGGGAGTTTAATGTGTTAGTATGAATTATAATCAACTACTGTATTATTGTTGGTTAAAGATATATATTTCTGTGCATGCATAAACCAGGCTGCAACCTCTGTGAAATATTTTTTATATTACTATATTTTTTCATGCTGCTTTGACAAATCACTGTTTTATAGAGAAGAAATAGAATATTTACATATTTTTACAATATATAAGATGCATGAAAAAGGCCTTTCAATCATTGCCCGATGTGATTTTTTTTCCATCTAAAAAATTAAAATACCAGTGATATCTGGCATTTCTCCAGTCATGCAAACGCTTCTCTTGATGCAATTAGGACTTTAGGGGTTAAGTGTAAATGAAACTTTTCAGCTAGTTTGGATCACCACCCCTGCTACAAAGTTCCAATTTTTTGTTAAATTGTTTAAAGTTAACTAGGTGTAAGTGCAGTTACTGGATACGTTTGAATTTTAGATGTTATTACCAAATTATTAATGCTATGTAGAATGCAATGTTGCTTCCAGATTGTCCGATACTTTCTTGTGTAGAGCATTTAATGCTAGCCCATACTTTTTTCTCATAATACAGACACGGGCATTAGACTAGGCTGCAATTGGTATCTGTATCTGCTTGTGACGATAAAAGTCTTTGTTTTGTCAATATATTTATTGTTGGGTTGTTTCTATATACAGTAATCCCTCCAATATTCGACATAATAGGGCCATAGGGAGGTCTGGATAGCGGTCCTGTCCGGATATTGGGCCCCAGCTTATGGACTTGTACTTACAGACCCTAACTCAGAGACTCACCTATACAACTCCCTCTGGACATGCATAGCACCTATTTAAGACCCAAATCACACCAATAAGGGACATAAAAGAGTGAAATAAATGCAAAAGAACCATAAAATGAGGTTTTAGAGGTGAGTTTATACAGTATTAAACATTCTGGGTACTTAAAAGTCCCTGGCTCCTGGACTGGTTTGAACCGCCAGTTTGCAGTCCACAGTTAATCCTCTGTACACTGTAATTCTAATTTCTTAACACTGCACAACACTGTAAATTCCTGTGTGTTCTAGTGGCGAGGTATTGCAGTTTATTCACTGTTTATTCACAAAAAACAAGCACCTGTGGCTTGCACTGCTATGAGCATCTGCTCTCGATCGGAGTTAAGCTGTGACTGTTGATGATGGCGGGGTAACAGAGTTGCCAGATCGCAACGGCCACATTACCAATCTCCTTAACTTTCATTACCAAATTTAACTTTTCATTACCAAATTTGTAAAGCTAGCATTTATTCTTCACTATAGTAGCCGCAGCGAGAAATGAACGCTGTGGTGGGGCAGCCGAGATGACCTGGGATTCCCCCACTGTAGCCATATCCACATGTCACCGACCATAGAGGTAGGATGTCACCGACCATCGGCCACCGCTGCAGCCCCGCTCCATGATCCTTACCCTGTGTCTCTGGCTTTCTCTTTCTCTCTCGGTTTCTATATAAACTGCTGTATTTCCGAAACTAATTATGAAATTATTATGACTTTTGTTCCACACCACCACTGAGGTAAAAATCAAGGAGAGTTTTCTGTATAAAGGTTTCCCCCCCCTTGTCTGAGGGCAGGTCAGTTCTGGCGAGTGTATAATTATAGGTCAGGCGGAGGTATCGGCAAGGCCGCACTCCCCCGCTCATATGCCACATTTAGGAGGGGGGGGAAACCTTTATACAGAAAACTCTCCTTGATTTTTACCTCAAAGGTGGTGTGGAACAAAAGTCATAATAATTTCATAATTAGTTTCGGAAATACACCAGTTTATATAGAAACCGAGAAAGAGAAAGCCAGAGACACAGGGTAAGGATCATGGAGCGGGGCTGCAGCGGTGGCCGATGGTCGGTGACATGTGGATATGGCTACAGTGAGGGAATCCCAGGTCATCCCGGCTGCCCCACCACAGCGTTCATTTCTCGCTGCGGCTACTATAATTATATATACAAGTGGAAATACATGTAATCACTCTCCTTATAATTAACACCATGTTGATTATTTTCACGCTATGTACTGTAGGGTAGCAGATTAATCAGAGAGAGCAAGCAGTCCACCATCTCCATCCTGTGTATCCTCATACATGTGAAAAATCCATTTGGTAATGCATTATTCTGCTTCATTACCAAACGAATTTTTCATTACCAAATTGGCCCACACTTGGTAATGAAAAATACCAAATGGCAACCCTGACAGGGGAGGGGGGAGGAAGGAAGGGGTGAAGGGACCATGGTGTAACAGCTGTTCGGCGCCAGGCGGCAATTTCAAATTATGGGTGGGAAAAAAGTCAGATTTTTAAAGAATTTTTTGCAGTTTTTGGCCCATTTTGGGAATATTGGATCCCAGGATGATTATGTCCGGTTAGTGGGGATGTTCGGATATTGGGCGTTCGGATATTAGCGGGATTACTGTATATATTTTTAGGCCATTTGGGCATTTAATGAATGTTTAATGCTGATACAGCAGTTTTTATTTTTGAATAACCTACTTACAGATATGATGACTACCGCCGCCGCAGTGACTCTCCAGACTTCAGAAGAAGATCCCGATCACGATCGTAAGGTTAGTGTCTTCCCATCTTGCATTACTAGAATCGTTCATTTCCAATTTCCTACATTCATAGTAAGGATCTTAAGTAATGTAGTTTTGCAGCCTTTATTGTTGAGACACTTCAATGATTTGAGGAGCCTTAATGCAAATATAAGTGTACTGTATTATTAATTACCATTAGAACACCAGATATGGGTTTGCAGGTTTACAGAATCATTCATTGATGAGATTCATAGCCTTATTTGTAGTGTCTTATACCATTGAAGTAATTACACTACTCTTCAGAAACATACTCGAATGAAATAGTTTTTCTCTAGCAAAGTGTATTCTCGATTCAAAATTGGCGGCTTCATGATAATTTTTGATCTTTGAAAATGCGGCCAAGTTCGGAGAATGTAGACTAGAGTAAATACTTAGTGCAATTATATTTTTTCCTTTAATTAGGTTTTCTGAATTTTATTGTGTGTGTGTGTGTGTAAAACATTGCACCATTTTCAGATGCATATGCTATAGTAGTCCTGCATAACCTTTACAGTTAGGCACTTGTTTCTAGATGTTTAGAAGATTGATGATAAACCCTTAAGCTTGGGTTCAGGGTCTCTAATAAAAGTCAAAGTACAGTGCTGTATATTGCTCTTGGGATTACGGGCTGCAGTGTTTGCTGTGGATAGAGATGCACTAGAGCCTTAGTTTTTTTGAAACCCTGATTATAGCTGGAATCAGAGCTATTCACTGTGATACTGTTCATGTTCTAAATCCAATTTGTTAATTATTTGTACACACACACAAAACTTGGAGTTACAAATGTATTTACCGGAAGATGGGACTATTCAACACACTTTTGGCTATTTTCGTTGTACTAAGGTTTGTAGCGAAACATTAAGGGCACTTAAAAAGCTCATATGCGAAAATGGATTTTAACATAGAAAAACACAGAAAAGACATGTTTGAAAGGTAAAAATAATGTTTATCAGTGCCTCCCGTGGGGCAGTTGGTCTCAATGGGCTTTCCTTCAGTGAAACATTCAAAGTTTTCATTCAAATCGCTCCAGCCTTCAATGCCTTCTTGCCCAGTATTGTCCTTTGGTTTTGTGCCATCAAGAGACCTGCCTCTCTACTCCCTCTGCTTCATTTCGAATTGATCCAGCCAGAAGTTTGGTTATATGTGCTGATTGGTCCTCCTCCAGTCCATGACAGCTGCAATTGTTCAGCTTCGTAAACAACATGAACTAAGGTGCTTTCCACTTGGTGATTGAGAACACAATGGATGTTGAACTCTTTGTTGTATTCACGATACGCTCCGCATGTTTTACACCACGTTGGAATATCTGGAGCTTTCCCTTAGGATCATCCATGATGTTGGTTTCATCTTAATGATGTTTGCAGGAGGTACTCCACCATGGCACCTTCTAGCATTGCCACTATGATCTCTTCAGACAGCAACCTGTTTCCTCAAAATATTTTGGCATATCCTGGAGGACACCAGGTCTTTGTCTCCTCAGGAAGCCTTGTACCTGGGAGATTATCCTTTACCTCAGGAAGCCTTGTACTTGGGAGAGTATCCTTTAAATATGTGATGTAGTGTCTACATCTGTTCATATGGTACTTGATGAAGTTGGAGCATATACAGGAAATTGCCTGAAAGTGCAAAGTCAAATTGTCCCAGGGGCCCCGAGTTGAATTGAGCCATTAGTCTAAAATCATAATATTATATAAACAAAAGCAGCTAACTTACTTTGGTAGGTGCGTAAATAATGACACTTAGATTGTTATTATATATTCATGGGACAGCAGAGGAAAATACAATTAATCTTGTTTTTATTGTTGCAAATCACTACTCAAAAATATCTGAAAACATTTATTGTTGCAAATCACTGCTCAAAAATATCTGAAAACAACAGGAATGAAAAACTGATCACAGTTTGCATACCTTCAGCAAACTATCCCTAAATTTAATTCATCCACCCATCAATCATTCAATCCTACGTTCCCCCATGAGGTGCATAGGAGCCCAGGGGAAGGCAAGTTGGTCCTGACATTTAAAATGAGAGTGACCAGCCTCACTCATCCCTAAATTTTAACTTACAATGTAAATTAATGTTTAGTGGGGGCACACACACCATCCACTCACTTGATGTAGTGCTGCTTTAGGTGTCTACCCTTTCCTTTTTTCCTTACTTTCTCTTGTCTTTCTTTCCTTCATTCTTTCTTCTTTCATCTGCCTATGGGTCACTGCAGTGAGTGACAAGCCAAATGGTTTCTTGTACACCAGGAAACCATTTATTATGTTGGGTGGTAACCATATAAACAAATTATGGCGCCTGGTGGTTTAGTGGGTAATTAAGGCGCTCCAATTGGATTGAGCCAGTTAGGGGTTATTGCTCATATCATGCCACTCGTGGGTGGGTGAGGCAGGTCACTCTCATCTTAAATGTCAGGACCAACTTGCCTAGCCCTGGGCTCTTACACTCCTTATGGTGCAGCACTGGGTTAGATGATGGATATGTTAAAAATTACTAGCTTTTCACATAATGCTAGTTGGTTGTACTCTAGCATTCTTTATACAGGAACTAAGAATTATACACTAAAAGTACCATCTGAAAGATATCTCATGAAGTGCAGTCCTCCATTGTAGAATAGGGTAGTTATATCTGAAGATGAGATGCTTTGCCTTCCTTGGATTTGGGGTTACACCGTGTCATCACTGTCAAGGTCTTGGCCACACATCTGAAAAGTGTACCAGAAAGAGCAATATACCCAAATGTGTAAAGGTTGGCAACAGACTCTACCAAATGAATGAATTAACTTCTGTAGGGCATTGAGATCACTGGTAGTGATTCTCAGTTGGTGATTCATTTTGCATGTAGTAGTGTTTGTCATTGATTCCCCACAGGAATTAATTGAAAACCACCTACAGTGCTTTGCCTAAGACACGTGTGTTCCCAGGTCTGCTGCAAACCATACATGTGGAGGTGTAGCATTAATATGTGGTGTTCAGGAATGTTTCTAACAGAGTCTTACTTTATTCCATCTTCGTATGATTACATGCTCGTAGAGAGGCCGATGATGGGATGGTTGCTGATATGGGGGCCGTGAGAGGATGATGTGGAGGTCTGTCAGGTCATATGCTTGTGGTATGCAAGGTCAAGCTGAGTGGAGTGAGGTGGATCAGGAGAGAGAGGAGCAGTCAGGGAGAAAGAATGAAAGTTGAGAAGCTAAGGATCAAAGAAATGACATGATTACAGGACCAAAGTAGAGGAGGAGTTAGAATCAGTGAATTGGAATGAAATGGATCTGGACAGCTTGTGGAATGCATATAGGGATTGCTTAGTTAGGAATGCTAAAGTGGTGTGTGGTGTGGGAAGAGTAACAACAAAGAAGAAAGGTACGGCATGGTAGGATGAGGAGGTTGAGAGAACAGTGGAAGAAAAGAGGAAGAAGTGGCTAAAGTGGTTACAGGACAGGGGTTCAGTTGAATTAAGAACTGAATATACTGAAAGCAAGAAGCACGTAAAGAGACTAGTGAAGAGGAAAAGGAGGTAAATGGTGTAGGAAGAAAACTGAATGCGAACTGCTGTGAATATAGGAAGTTATTCTGTTTGTGGCCACCCCATATGGGATTGAGGCGTCTGGCAATAGATAGATAGAGAGACTATACGCTGCTGTATAGTATCCCTCCTAATTTTGACTGTTTTTAGAAATCTGCCATATTTAGACATCAAAATGCACATAGGATTATCCATATGAATGCTAAACACCAAGGAAACAATGCATAAACAACATACACAGTGGTGTATCCAGGATTTTCACTGGGGGAGGGGGGGGGGGCAAACACTTTGAATATTTTCCCCAAATATGTCACCACACTGGCGTGAGTGTCCCGAACACACACACTTTCCCACATTCGTGATACTATCATTTTCTATTTTCCTTTTCAGTTTTGTATTTCTCTCTCTCTCTCTCTCACCACTTAGCACATATGTGTAAATCAAAATCCGCTGCTGCACCCACCCCAATCTGGTATTCTGTTTTGTACTACTGCTGTGGTAGTAGGCAATAGAAATTCTGTTTTCCACTGCTTATTCTCTTAATTTGATTCTCATCGGCGCAGGCATCAGGATGGTGCGTATGTTAAGACTGACCTAAGTAAATACATCTGGTGGGATTAACCTCTCTTAATCCTTGACTCAGGCGACCACTCGACCTGCCCTGCTCAGCAGGGAATGATTTTCATATCACCTGAACTGCACTGTACTGTATAGAAAGGATTTTTCCATTAAGGAAAAAAAGAACAACAACATAAAGCTATTCATCCTGAAAATTTTCACGTAGAAAAGTGGGGGAGACAAAAGATACTCTGTCCCCCAGGCTCCAAAAAGTGGGGGGAACACGTCCCCATCCCCCCACCCAAACGAGGCCCCTGGCACATATATTTATATCTGTTTACCATCTAAAATGTAGTCAGAGGTGATCAAAATGGCTTCATGCAGTCTTCAAAATTGTTTGTCTCAGTTGTTTGTAACAATAATTGTGTAGTGTTTCTTTTGGACCTGGCTACAGGGTGAGAGGATATGGCTGCAGGGTAAGAGGATGTGGCTGAGGGGACAGGAAGGCCATTTTTTCACCTCAGCAGGATTCAAGTGCAAAACATTGTTAGAGTTCTAATATTAACCACATAATCTAAGATGATAGGGGAAATTGTTAAGTTATAACTGGTCATTTTTTCTCAAGGGCTTTATATTATTTAGTATAGCTTTCAATTTCAAAGGAAATTATTGCTCCTAAATATTTTTGGAAATAGATAATCCATCCATCCATCCATCATCCAATCCTATGTTGCCCCATAAGAAGCGTAGGAGCCCGGGGCTAGGCAGGTTGGTCCTGACATTTAAGATGAGAGTGACCAGCCTCACTCATCCCTGAGCCCCCCCAGTGACTACATGTATGAACATACATCCACAAAAAACCTCAGGAGTTGGAAATTCAGTTGTCTGACGCCAATGATAACTGCTCCCGGGCCCCCCCCCAAAAAAAAATTCTATGGCCAAATATGTCTCTGGAAATAAGTTGAATTGGTATAAATGGTTTATCGTCATCTTCACTGGTGTTTATACTATAAGCTAATAAAAACACAGAAAACTGATGAGCAAAAGTACAGAAATGCAGTCAGAATAAATAGTGATTAAGAGTAAAACTTACCTTCACATAACTTCCCACTATCCTCGTGCAAAATTTTGCCAGCACCTTCTAGGAGTTAAGCACTTGTGTAGATGCAGAATTTCATGAGATTTCTCATGGTCACTTTGGAATTTCAATACAACCAATAGTATTATATATATATATATATATATATATATATATATATATATATATATAAAAAGCCAGTGCTATCAGCACGAAGGAGGGGAGGGGGGAGCCAGGAGGGATGGGAGTGGGGGGACACACGAGGCTGTGGGCAGGATTTTTGCCCTTCTGTCACGAGGCGGACAAGTGCTTTTAACGCACATTTACTAGTGGCTTGTGGTCCATTCGGAAACAAAACACCCGGTGACCAGGTGACTTTGGATGTTTGGTAGACAGGCGGACGGCCGCTGTCACCAAACACGTACTCGTGATTTGTGGTCTGTGTTTGATGCATGGTGGTAGTTGGGAAAGACAGCCCGGTGGCTGTGCGACTTTGGACATTTGATGGGGATGCATATGGATGTTTTGACACCACTTCTGGGTTATAGTTGTATTACTCAGGTGGTGGAGGTTCGTTGGGAGTAATTGGACCAGTGTGCGACTTTGACCACTTGTGGTCTGGTTGTGGGTTTTGGCCTATTTCCCATTCACAGCTCGAGCCCAGCAGCCACGATACAGAATGAACATGTCAGCTGGCTGGCTGAAGTTCTCGTGGACTTTTAGGTCTGATAATAGAGTCTAGGTCCAGTATCCGGATAATGGACAGGTTTGGATACTGCATGTCCAGATGAATGAGGGATTACTGTGTGTGTGTGTGTGTGTGTGTGTGTGTGTGTGTGTGTGTGTGTGTGTGTGTGTAATTCTTATTTGAAACACAAAGATGGACATAACTATACACGGTACAGAGGGAATGGAGATCGTGTCTGAAAGGAGCCTGATTGATTACGTGTTCGTAGAAAAATCAATGCTAGGAAATGTTGCTGAAATGGGGGCAGTGAGAGGATGATGTGGAGGGTTGTCAGATATGATTGTGGTATGCAAGATCAACCTAAGAAGAGAGAGATGGACCAAGAGAGACTGAAAGTCGAGAAGCTGAGGATCAAAGAAATGACAGATGAATACAGGGCCAAACTAGGGGAGGAGTTAGAATCAGTGAATTGGAATGAAATGGATCTGGACAACCTGTGGAATGCACATAGGGTTTGCATAGTTAGGAATGCAAAAGCAGAATGTGTTGTGGTAAGAGTAACAACAAAGAAGAAAGGTACGGCATGGTGAGATGAAGAGGTTGAGAGAGCAGTGGAGGAAAAGTAGGAGAAATGGCTAGAATGGATTCAGGACAGGGGTTCAGTTTAGATAAGAACTGAATATATTGAGAGCAAGAAGCCTGTAAAGAGACTTGTGAAGAGGAAAAGGGGGTACTGTAGGTAAATGATGATCCAGGAAGAAAAATGAATGCAAATTACTCAGAAAATAGGAAGTTATTCTGGAAAGAGGTGCAGAAATGTAGAAATGACAGTGGGAAACAATGTGAAAGTGTGAAGAATGCTGTAGATTACAGTATTAACCCAGGGGGATGAAGTAAGGACCAGATGGGAAGAATATTTTGAAAGTCTGAAGAATGGGAATGGAGAGAGGACGTTTAACATTATTGGATTTGGGGGCGCACAATGAAGGAATGCAGTGCCAAGAAACACGACACGCAGAGGTGAAGAATACTGTGAAACAGTTGAAAAATGGGAAAGCTGCTGGGGTTGATGAGGTGTATACAGAGATGATTAAGTGTGGTGGAGAGAGCAGAATTAAGTTCTTGTTGGGGATATGTAAGAAGGCATGGATGAGTGAAACTGCCAGCAGAATGGAAAAACGCTGTGATTGTACCCCTGTACAAAAATAAAGGTGAGTGAAGTGAGTGCAAGAATTATCGTGACATAAGTCTGTTGAGTGTTGTAGAGAATGTATATTGAAGAATTATTATAGAGAAAGTAAGATAACAGAAGTCCTAGGGAGTGACCAACAGCACGGATAAAGGAGTGGCAGAGGATGTGTGAATCAAATATTTGCTGAGAGACAGTGGAGAAGGCTTGTGAGAAAGATTACAAGGTGTTTCTGGCGTTTATGGATCTGGAAAAAGCATACGACAGAGTAGGGAGAGAAGGATTGTGAAAAGTTTTGTGCATGTACGATGTAGATGGTAAGCTGCCAGGTGCCATCATGAGTTTTTATGATGGTAGTGAAGCTTGTGTAAGGGTAAATTGGTATATCTGTGTGAATGGTTCACAATCAGTGTTGGCATGCAACAAGGTTGTGTGATGTCCCTATAGTTGTTCAGTATATATATATATATATATATATATACATACAGTATATATGCATGGAGTGGTGAGAGAAGTAAAAACTCGAATAATGGATAGAGGGATGGCGTTGGTAATGAATGGTGGTGGATGGAATAACTGAATTTGTTGTATGCTGATGATGCAGTGCTGATGGCGAATTCCGGACAAGAGCTTGGTAGATTAGTGCAAAGTTTTGTAGATGTTCGTGAGCACCGTGCCTTGAGAGTGAATTTAGAAAAGAGTAAAGTGATGGTTATTGAGAGAGAATGTGATTCCCAGTGTGATGTTAATTAATGGAGAGAGAGACTGGAATTGGTGAGAGAGTTAAAGTACCTGAGTACAGTGACAGAAAAGAGAGGAAAATGTGCAAAAGAAGTGGAATGTAGAATGACACAAGGAAGGAAAGTAGCTGGTGCTATAAAGGCCCTGATAAGAAACAGAGGCTTCAGTGTTGGAGCCGTGCGAGGCCTACATGAAGGAGTGTTGGTGCCAACTCTTAATATAAGGATGTGAGACTATCGTATGGCATGAAAATGAAAAGTCAAGAGTAAGAGCAGTGGAGATGGGACTGCAGAGGAATGTATATGGAGCACAGAGTGTATAAGGTACAAACTAATGTGATTCGTGAAAGATGTGGAGTGAGGAAATCTGTGGACACCAGAATCGAAGAGAGTGTACTGAGATGGTATGGTCATGTGGAGAGAATGGATGACAGTAGTGGTGATAAAGGTATATCAGCGATTTTGAAGGAGGAAGTAGGTGAGATAGGCCAAGAAGAAGGTGGAGGGATATGGTGGATGAGTGTGAGGAAGTGAGGCATGGAAGTTGATGAGGCTAAGGGACTGACGAGATTAAGCTGACACGATGAATTTTGTATGGAGAAGTGCATGACCAGGGATTTGGCACCTCTTTTTAATGCTGTTAGGGTCTCTATCAGATGTGAAGGTACAGAACGTTGTGAATTTTTTTTGGCCTATCAGATGGAGCCAGGCACTCAAGGGCTTGAATGATGAGTGAATGGAAGCTTGGACCATTGAATCTCGTAGACTTTGGCTGTCTGGACACTGCTGTTCCTCACCCTGCCCTAGGGTGGTAATGGAAGTTGGGATGATGATTTTGATGTATATTCAACATCATCATCATCCGGATCTCCTTTCCCACCCAAGGACAGGGGAAGGAGTAGCATGTCCAGACAGCCCAAGTTTGCCCAATCCAATAGGCCACGCTTCCATTCACTCATCATTCAAGCTCCTGGAATCCTGGCTCTATCTGATATGCTAAAACATAAACCACGTTCTGTAGCTTCACATAAATGTAATCCGGATGCTGTCACGTTAAAAAGGAATTCCAAATCCCTGATCATGCGCTTCTCATAACATTCATTCAGCCAGCTTGATCTTGTCAGTCCCCCAGCCTCACCGACATCCATACCTCTCTTCCTCACACACTCATCCATCATCTCTCTCCACCTCCTTGGCCTACCTCACCTCCTCCCTTCTTCAAATTCGCTCACATATGCCTTTTTCACCACTATTGTTAATGGATCTCTCCACATGACCATACCATCTCGGTACACTCTCTTCGATTCTGGTGTCCACAGACTTGCTTACTACACATCGTGCACGAATCACATTATTCCGTATCCTATCCACTCTCTGTACTTCACATACATTCCTTTGCAGTACAATCTCCAGTGCTCTTACTCTTAACTTTTCATTTTCATGCCATACCATAGTCTCACATCTATATGTTAGAGTTGGCACTAACACTCCTTCATGTAAACCTTGTGCAGCTGCAACACTCAAGCCTCTGTTTCTTATCAAAGCCTTCATAGCTCCAGCTATTTTCCTTCCTTGTGTCACTCTACTTTCCACTTCTTTTACATATTTTCCTCTCTTTTCTATCACTGTACCCAGGTATTTTAATTCCCAAACCAATTCCAGTCTATATCCATTCACTGTAACATCACACTGGGATTCAGCTTCACTTTCAATAACCATCTCTTTACTCTTTTCTACATTTACTCTCAAGGCACGACATTAGCAAAACTCTGCACTAGTCTATAAAGTTCTTGTGCGGTATTTGCAAGTACAGTAGTACTGCACATCAGCATACAACAAATATGAGATATTCCATCCATCACCATTCATTACCAACGCCATCCCTTTCTCCATTATTCGTGTTTTTACTTCTCTCATTACCCCATCCATATATATATTGAACAACCACAGGGACATCACACAACCTTGTCGCATGTCGACACCGATCATGAACCATTCACTTGGATGCCTTTTGACCCTTACACATGCTTCACTACCATAATAAAAAATTCTTGATGGCACCTAACAGCTTACCACCTACACCGTACATGTGCAAAACCTTTCACAATCCTTCTCTGTCTACTTTGTCGTATGCTTTTTCCAGATCCATGAATGCCATGAACACCTTACGGTCCTTCTCACAAGCCTTCTCAACTATGTCTTACTGAAAATATTTGATCCACAGATTCTCTTCCACTCCTAAAGCCATCCTGTTCATCACTCACTGGGACTTCTGGTATCTCTCTTACTTTCTCTATAACAATTCTTCCATATACCTTCCCTACCACAGTCAATAAACTTATGCCATGATAATTCTTGCACTCACTTAGCTCACCTTTATTTTTGTACAAGGGTACAATCACTGCCTTTTCCCACTCTGCTGGCAGTTTCACTCATCCATGCCTTTTTTACATATCTCCAAGAAGCACTTCATTCCACTCTCTCCACCACATTTAATCATCCCTGCATACACCTCATCAACCCCAGCAGCTTGCCTATTTCTCAACCGTTTCACAGCATTCCTCACCTGTGACAGTGTCACGTTCCTGGCACTGCATTCCTTCTCTGCGTACAGTACCCCCAAAACCAATCATATTTACAACCACTCTGCTGTCTCTATTCCTATTCACCAGGCTTTCAAAATATTCTTTCCATCTAGTCCTTACTTCATCTCCATGGGTTAATAATCTACCCCTTACATCCCTCACACTTTCACATTTCTTTCCGCTGTCACTTCTACATTTCCGCACCTCTTTCCAGGATAACTTCCTATTTTCAGAGTAATTTGCATTAATTTTTCTTCCAAGATAGTCATGTACCTCCTCCTTTCTCCTCTTCACTAGTCTCTTTACATGCTTCTTGCACTCAGTATATTCATTTCTTATTTCCATTGAGCCCCTGTGCTTTAACCACTCTAGCCACTTCCTGTTTTCCTCCACTGCTCTCTTAACCTCTTCGTACCATCATGCTGTACCCTTGTTTAAAACGCATGCACGCACAATTTCTTCCCATCTGCCAAACTAATACAGAGATTATAACAATATAAAAGAGTACATGTCTCCCTTGCTTTACAATTGGTATGCATTCCTAGCAATGCAATCGTATACTAAAATATTGTACAGCAAAGTTAAGGTTTAGTGGGAAAAATAGGGATGTGTTCCTGGACTCGTATATAAGAAACCCAACACCCGTGCAAGTGATCTAATATGAAATAATAACAATGTTTTATGTGCTGCAGTGTATGAATGTACATTTGCAAGCATAAAGACATGAAATAGCATAAAACAACAACATGAAATACGGTACAGTATGAAGAACAGGAAAAATAGTAATATCCTGGGCACTGACGAACACAGACGCACGAAGTTTGTAAGCTGAATGAGCGCGCAGGTGAGACTGGGCAGTGATACGGTTTTGGGACAGTTCGCCACCAGGTCAATTCACCATCACAAAAATAAGATAATTTGCCGTCATTAAGGAAGGCAGCTATGGGTGACGCTAGAATAAAATTAAAAGGCGACTACATTGAGGAAGAAACAAGTTAATTATTGACTAAAGGTGCAACTAATAAATAATATCCAAAGCCTATGCTATTGAACATAAACTTTGATGGATCCCCCTGAATATAGCTATTAAAGTATTGATTAATTAATAATAAGTATATTTATACAATGACGGGGAATATCCATGTTTTGATGGCAAATTGCCTGATGCCGAATTGACTTGACTGTGAATTGTCTCAGAACCAGTGATGCTTGGTTGGCGGAAACACGGGAAACTGTGTGCGCAGGGTGGTTATGCCACACAACTCTCAGGTGATCTGCCTGTGAGCAGGGGATTTCTCCACGTCACCCATCGTAAATGCAGGGGGGCTCAATCGTAAAACAAACGATTGGTACTAAAAAAAAATATTGTAAATGCGAAATATCGTAAAGTGAAACATCGTACAACGAGGGAGACCTGTATTTTAATATAAATTGAAAATCCTTGCTACATCTGTGAATGTGTACCACCATGAACAATTTTGTTAGCAATGTCCCTTTATGCTGTGGATGCACAGTTTGTTGTTAACTCTTAACTTCCTGAGCATTTTAGACATTACATCAGGACTTTAATCTGATATTTTATGCACAGTTGTAAAATTGAATTAGGGATGCTTAATTGGACATTGTGTGAATTAAATGTGTATTGGGAGTTAGACATCTAAATCAGTGTTTTTAGACCAAATGAACAGATGATCATCTGTTTGGGAGAACATTCCTTCATTTAATTTGCAGGAGATGCATCTTTCTACAGTTACATCATTCTAACAAGAGCTGCCATTAGGTCACCAAGGCCGACGCATGCAAGCATATTGGAGCCTTTACAAATGAGATGACATGAACGTGGTACATTAATATATCAGTATGAACAATACATCAGTCAAATGATGCCATACATCCTTTTAGAGGAATCCCTATAACTGAGACTGGCCATGGTACAGCTGTTGTTTTCTACCGACACAAAGCTTGTGTGCCATAACTATCTAATTACTTATTTACAGACTGTTGAGGGGGGGGGGTAATCAGATGTGTAATAAGAACTGCAGCAGTGTTCAGTCGCTTTATAACTAGTTTAGGGTGAATGTTTCCTGCTTGAGGTTTGGAACTAGTTTAGGGTGAATGTTTCCTGCTTGAGGTTTGGCAGCTAGTTACCAAGGTTGGAGTCTCTTCTCATTCATGGCAGTGCCTCCCAGGGTTGATGATAGCCACCTATCTAATGCCTCAAGTATAGTAATGCAGTGTTAGAGTTTATTGTTGTTGATAAGCTTCTGTAATGGGAACCTTATATTCTCTATATCTTATCTGGGTTTTTGTTGTTTTGCAGAATGTACTGGAAGTAATGCTACACATTGGAGGGATTTGCTGTGTGAATCCCTCAAGCTGCTGTGAAAATTCAAGAGATAGATTATATTACTTATGGAGGTACTTTTTTTTTTTTTTTTCCATTATCCTGTAATTTGTATACATGCATCTAATTTTAAGGTATATGCTGTCAGTAGTTGTAAGATGATCATCTGTAGGTACCATTATCATGTTTTTTTTTTTTTCTATGTTAATGTGAAATCGATATTGCAACTAAAAATTGAGTTTAAAGAACAATTTGGATCATAGGGTTGTGTGAAATATTTACATCTTGTTCAATTTGTAAGTAATGACGTTGAGAAACAGTAGGGGTTCATGTAATTTATATTAGCTAATTAACTTTTATATGACTTTTATGGATGAACACAAACTACAGTTTTTGTTTGTATTCGTTTTTGACGTTGTGGTAGTACAAATTAAACATGTATTGACCTTAAGTTGTCTTTAAAAAAGATTCACGTTTTTCTCATTTGTTTCATTAAAAGCCCAAAGTAGAGAGTAGGCGATAGTCTTGGTTGTTTTGCATGTGTCTTTAAAAAAAGATTCTTTTTTTTTCATTATTTAGCAGAGCAATAAAAATTCAAAATGCTACACATATGTAATACTTTCTGGGTTAATGAATAAATTGCATGAATATCAGATAAGCCAATATGATTATGATTTTTCACCTGAAGTGTAACATTTTGAAAAATGAGGATTTTAAGCTATTATGTAGGCACAGCAGACTGGAGTGCGAGATAAAGGTGGAGAACACTGCAGTATTTCTGATATGGATGGTTAGTGTAGAGATGAAAAGATCTTGTGTGAAGTGAAACCTACGAAGTGAATGATAAGTTTTAAATTGCATCATCACTAGGATTTACAACTGTTCCATGTAGTTTGAGTCTGAAAGTTCACCTGCAAGCACTCTTACCCCATGCAGTGTTCTGTTCCGGCTCTCTAACATTACCCTTGAATTTGAGGTCAGTGCAGTCACCTCTCCTCATGTGTTCCTCAGTTTATTGTACTTCTCCACTGATGGATCAGTATTTCAGTTCTAGACTTCACCTTGCCTAACTATGGTTCATCCTCTTGACAAATCCAAACTATTTTGTCTGCTTTCAATTTGATGTCCACTCCTAGCCATCTTTTGAGTTACATACTGCCATTATAGTAATTACAAAGTAATCATCCCATTATAGTAATTAGAATAACCCACCACCACCAATAAACCAGCAACAAACCACTACCACCACCGGTAAACAACCATCACTAAACCACCACCACCAACCAACCATCATCACCATTACCACCACCACCAAACAATCATCATCACCATTACCACCACCACCAAACAACCATCATCACCACTACCACCAAACAACCATCATCACCATTACCACCAAACAACCATTATCACCAAACAACCATCATCACCATTACCACCACCACCAAACCACCATCACCAAACCACCACCACCAAACCACCACCACCAAACCACCACCACCAAACCACCATCACCAAACCACCACCACCAAACCACCACCATCACCACCACCACCAAACCACCACCATCACCACCACCACCAAACCACCATCATCACCACCACCAAACCACCATCATCACCACCAAACCACCACCACCACCAAACCACCACCACCATCAAACCACCACCACCATCAAACCACCACCACCACCACCACCACCAAACCACCACTATCAAACCACCATCACTAGTCTAGCAAGTTTTTGTCCGGTATATACATCATCAGCATACAACAAATCTGAGATATTCCATCCATCATCATTCATCACGAACGTCATCCCTCTCTCCACTACTCGCGTTTTTACTTCTCTCATCACCCCAGCCATATATACTGACTGGTATATTGAACAACCATGGGGACATCACACAACCTTGTCGCACGCCCAAACCGATCATGAACTACTCAGATGTGCCCATTTACCCTTACACATGCTTCACTACCATCAAAAAACTTTTGACGGCACCTGGCAGCTTATCATCTACGCCGTACATGCGCAAAACCTTCCACAAGCCTTCTCTATCTACAGTACTTTGTCGTATGCTTTCTCCAGATCCATATATGCTATAAAAACCTTATGGTCCTTCTCACAAGCCTTCTCCACTATCTGTCCTACTTCAAATATTTGATCCACACATTCTCTACCACTCCTAAAGCTACCCTGTTCAGTAATTAATGCAGTTAATAAGAACCTGGAAATTACGAAAAAGACTATTATGAACCTGGTATTTAAAGAAGATGCATAAGAAATACTGGACATTACTGAATGTACAAATATACAAAGATTGTAAGGGTATGTGCCTTGGAAATAAACAGGCAAGTATTGGAGTCTAAGTGAAGATTTAAGTTGGAGTTGTAAATGTCATGAACCTGCATGTGAGAATGAATGGCGATTTGAGTGGAGTTTTCTGCAAACGTTGGCATGCATCAGAGGTCAGTCTTGAGCCCCTTACTGTTTGTCATGGTGCTTAAAGCTGTCTCATTTGACCTCAGAAATGGACTCCCGTGGGAGATGATGTAGGCCTATGCTGATGACTTGGTGTTGACTGCAGGGAATGAATGGGAGGTGGGAGGAAGATTTAGGAAATGGAGATATGGAATGGGAAACAAGGGTTTGAGAGTAAATGCAGTTAAAACAAAAGTGTTAATATATGGGGCTGGTGGCTGTAATATCAATGTGGAGGGAGTGTGGCCGTGTGAGGTGTGTCACAAGGGTGTGGGAAGTAACTCGCGTGCGGCATTTGTGATAAGTGTATACTTAAGATATTTAGCATTATTAAAGGTGCACTGAGATAAAGCTGATTTTGTGTAAGCGGTGTGTCACGGAAAGCACGCTGCAATTGTCAGGTGTGAAAGGACTGATCTTGCTGGTAAGTTTCTAGTGTGGGAAGCGTTTTGTTATTTGGCAGATACCGTACGTGATGGAGGGTAAGGAATGGTTGGAGAAAGTTCAAGAAATTGTTGCTTCCTGACACTGAGAGGGCTCTCCCTCTGTCCTAAGGGATCTTTGTATGTGGCACGTGTTAGGAGTGCAATGTATGGTAGTGAGACCTGGGAAGTAAAGACTGGGGATACTCGTACACTCAATCTTACAGAAATGACAATGATTAGTTGGATGTGTAGTGGGTCCCTGAATGCAAAAAATGGAAGGGGGTCTCGGATTACGATTGAAGAGTTGAGAGGAAGTTGGGACTGGACTGTACTGATGTGATGAGGACGACAAGACTGAGGTGGTTTGGGTAAGTTGGGAGGACAGAGAATTACAACTGGGTGCAGAAGATGAGAAGTGTGAACATCAGAGGTGGGACTGCGAGAGGCAAACCGAAAAAGACCTGGGATAGAGTGTGACCTCAGGGATACGGGATTGATCAGGGAGGCTGCCAGAGATTGAGCAGCAAGAAGAGCCGACATTTGGTGACCAAGGCTGACACACGCAAGTACGTTGGAGCCTTTATGAACAATAATAAGAACTAACTGTACAAAATTCACAGGCACGTGAAACAAAACAAAGGTTACGAACTGTTCAATGTGACATTTTGGTATGTATCATTTAAACTGTGGCAGTTGTAGAGTCCACGTTTTCCACTGCCACCATCGAGGAAACAGAGTTTCAGAAAAAGTGTCTTAATACTGTACTTGCCCCTGCTACCTAGCAGCAGACATGAGGGGTGCGTGGGGTGGGCCCGATCGGCATGGATTTGAGCCGGGCTGGGGTTGGGGTAGGGGCTCTGATCAGTGCCAGAGGATGCAAGGTACTACGGTTCCCAGGCTGCTGCTCCTGGCCAATAGTGAGGGGGGTCTGAACCTGGGAGTAGCATCCAAGGAGACTGCGTTATCATCTGGTGCATAATAGTGGAGCAGTCACAGTGCATAAATTCACAAGCAGAGGTGCAGTGCTGCTGGAGCACACTGGAATGCTGCTTTGGCACTTCTTTCCCTGCTAGAATTTAACATTACCATAGTGAGGTTAAAAATAAAAGGTAGCTACACGTGAATGAAACATCCATAATTAGCCGCATTAATGTTAAAAGTTTAAGGACTTAAAATGCTTCAATAGTAATCAACTTTTAACGAGAAATTTTCATGTATGGGACTACTTGAAATATATCTGCATGCCAGCACAGGATTTTCACTCCGGCCATGCCAGCACTGAGAAATTTTGCTTGAAGCCATTTACTTATTAACTAGGTTACATAAATTTTCAAAAGTGGTTACATTCATGGAGCAGTTAGGCCCTCTCACTGTACCTCATCTGTCACTTGAAGAATGGGGCATATCATAAGTAATGATAGATGAAAAATTTGTGCCACCATGTTTATCAAAGCTCTGGCAATTCAAAATTTGCCGCTGCACCCCTGGCCGTGGAGGCTATAATCTCAAGTGTACAGCCAATGGACAATCCTTCTCACAGGAGGTTAATGTTTAGTCTAAATTCAGGTAGACTTTTGGGAATCGTATAAAATAAGGATGTCACAGAAAGCCCGAGACCTTGAAAATAAACAGTTATAAATGTTATCCTCTTCACTAGATTGATATATTATTAATTGTATTCTTGTTACCTGCAAACATACTGTTCAGGTTAGAAGAAATTTTTCAGGCAGTTGTTTTATGTAGTTTCCACTACCTCCTTCATTAAAAATAAGTTTCTCCTGATTTGAGCAAGATCTTAAGTAGCAAGAACATCAAATGTATGTCACTGGACAGTAGTGCCCTGAAGTCCTGAAAATTTCCAAAGAAGTCAACCTTGCAACAATCAACAGGTGTTTGCCATAGACTTGCAGCTTCAAAAAATCATTAGCCTCACTGATTCCCCCCACCCGAACACACACACAAACGTTGTATTGTAACCTTATTTCATATAATTGTAGTCCGGTCATTAAGGGTGCTACGATTCCTAATGGCTGAAAGACTTTTATATGGCAACACACTCAACTGCAGTAGAGAGGAGTTCTACTGTCTTTCCACCCAAAGGTGCATGCCTTACTATGCAATTCTGCTTGGTGCATTAGTACTGTCCAGATGTACATAGTGGTTTTGTCCTGCTGGCTGTGCCTCTGTTAGTGATATTCCAAGGTGGAGCTGAGTCTGAGATTGCACGACTCCTGGGTGCAGCTGCAGCCTAAGGGCTGGCCACCCTCAAAGAGTGCCTTCTCTGCCTGTGGGGCTGAAGAGGGTCCAACAACGCCAACCCTTTCTGGTGTAAAGCTTTTGGTCACAAAGTTTTGAGTCTTCCTCCCCAGAGTTTTACCCGTCTCTCCCCTGCCACCAGTGTAACCATGGGTGGGATCTCTCCTTGGCGATCCATCTAACCTTTAAGTCAAAGGTGTGAGGTGTTAGCACTGGTACACCAGTCCTTCCAGATACTTCCCAACTTTTTATTTTTTAGATCAAAGATTAAGCCTGTGTAGGTTTATATCCAAGGGGTGGCTAGGGTTTATTGCTCACGTAATGCCACTCAGGGACGAGTGAAGCTGGTCGCTCATCTTAAATGTCAGGACCAACTTGCCAAGCCCACGGCTCCTACGCTCCTCTTGGGGCAACATAGGATTGGATGATGGATGGATGGATGGATGAAAGATGGGTCACACTGACCCATCCCATCCTCCATGACAGAAATATTCTTTGTGATGCTCTTCTTTTACAGTGAACAATAGCCATTTAGTGGGTGCCCTTTTATCTGGACATTAGATGTAGTATATGATGTACAGACAGCTCACTTCCCTGGGATGCTGAACCAGCTGGAACTAGACACGAGCACCATCTTCAGTTTCCAGCAGGGACATGTGGGATGAGGACCATCAACTAGCCCTGGCCAGGACCACCTTGGGCCAGTGTTGGGCGAAGGACATCCTTGGCAGAGGGGAATACAGACAAAAGATGACAGTTCCAGAGTTGACCTGTTGCATATAGGAAGGACTGATAGTAACATAACGATTAACTCTTTATTAAAGAGCTGGACAGAAAAGGGATGACAGTTTGTTGCTAGACGGGTGCTACTGGATGGCTGATACCGTCCTTCCCGGGTGCTGTTGATCCTCTCACCTTGAGACACTTCCTGAATTCCTCTTCACCGGTAGGCTTGTCATCCATTTCATGTGCCTTGCATTGTGCGTCCCCCACCTTGCTGAGCTGAGCCTCTTCGTGATTCTCTTCTGAACTGCATGTCTTACTTTGATCGGTAAGTTATTTTCACTGTTATAGACGACCGATGCTGTATGAATCCCTCTGCCTTTGCTGTAGGCTTACTGTGTAGTGTCGTCCTGTTTTTCTTTCCATGGATGATACTGATCTTCCTTGCTATCCCAACTGCTGTTATGTGAAATACTCACGCGGAGAGGTATGCCAGACACCACCACCCCAGGAGGAGAGTACGGGGGGGAGGATACTCACCCCACCAGGAGAGGACAGGGAGGCTGGCTCACCCGTCATACCTTCCAGGCAAGAGCGTCCTATCTCCCTCGCGACCCGACGCCCCTCTTCTCCGCAGCCAGACCACCCGGCAGTGTACAGGAAAAGTACACTACCCTACGGTGGAGGGAACGCTCGCCAGAATCGGGGTGGGACATGTAATGACAAGATCCTAAGCAGACCCTTGGATGCAGAGTCCCCTGGATCGGCCACATTTTTGATAGAGGACTCAGGAGGTGCCTCAAGGGCTGCTATTCCCCCACAGGAGCAACGACACAGTATCGTCCGCCGGGGATACTGTGGGTGGAAGGACCGTCGGTTCACCACCCTCTGCCAACCCCCTTCGGGAGCCAGCACGTCGGCATGTCCACCAGACGACCCTCGTCGGCAGCCACAAGGAGGAAGGCGGGCCCTGGGGTACTCTCTAACAGAGGTACCACACGGGACGAGACATCGCCGTTCTCTAGTGCTGACTCAGGACAGGAGTCCCAGACCCTACAGCCAGAGAGCAGCCTACGTCAGAGCTGTGACCATAGCCACGCGTATCCATCGGGTGCCTTCTCTCCGCCACCAAGACTATGGCCGGAGAGCAGCCTCCGCTGGAGCTGTGGCAATAGCCGGGCGTATCCTTCAGGTGCCTTCTCCCTGCCGCCAGAACTATGGTCGAAGTGCAGCCTCCATTGGAGCTGTGGCAATAGCTGGGCGTATCCATCGGGTGCTGTCTCCCCGCCACCAGGGTCTGTAGTGCCTAGAAGAGCCTCCCCCGACTCCTCGTGCCCTCCTGTTCCTCGTGGGAGCCCAGGCAGTGCCCAATGGGGCTGCCTGACAGAGGGAGAGTACCTCAGACCTTCCCCTTCTAGCCCGGACTGGAGTTCTGGCAGGGCCTCTCCGCCCTGCCAAGCAGAAGAGTTGACCCCTGGCCGCTCTCCCTCCGCCTGTCCCCAGGCTCCTGTAGAGGAAGGTACCTCTTGCCCTGACCACCACTCCGATGGCAGAGTAAGGTGCCCCTCTCCCCGCCCCTCTACACGAGAGGGCGGTTTCTGCTCCTTTTCAGGGACCCCACCAGAGACCAGAGCGGCCGTGACGTCCCCGAGGCCCGGTGTCCTGTCCATGTAGCCCCAGGTGTTGTTGGACTCCTCCAGAACAAAAGGCCACAGTTCACCCCTGACGGCCACCTCCCGACACCAAGACTGCAGCCCCTGGAGACAGCAGGCCTCCCCCGACGCCTGTTGCAGTAGCCAAGACTCCCTCAGCGACGGCAGCCGCAGACCCTCCCTGACAGACGCCCCTGCAGAACGAGGCAGCAGTCCACCCTGGGAGCGGCCCTCTCCACACCCGACCCCAGCCCTGGGCCTCCCCAGGTCCTCTCCCAGGACCACGACTAAGGGCCAGCACCGCGCAGCATGTCTCCTGGCCCTCTTCGACCCTAGCCCAGACAGCCCCACCTACTGCCGGGCCATAGCGACGAGGCAGCTGCCCAGCACACCACCCACCCCCTCCTCAAAGACTAGTGGCGACCTCAAGGACCACCCTCCTCTGTGCTACTCACCGGACGGCCCACCTCCCACGCCCAACCACCATCTGAAGCTCCCGGCATAGGCCCTCCTGCCCTGTGGGCCGTGGCCTCCACTCCCCCAGAACTGTGAGTACTAGATTCTATGATTGTACACTTCCCCAGTGCTGTTGGACCCCTCCTCCAGTGAACCAACCCCTGTGACTACTCCCACGTATCCGTGGTGCCTCTCCCCAGTGTTGCCCAACCCTCCCTAGTGCTCTACCCCCCCCCTCTCTTCCCCCTGGCAGCTGCGGTGTTATCCCCCCCCCTCCTAGTGTGCCATAGTGAACTCTACTACCTGTGATCTCGTATGCGGAGTGTTCAACCCCCACCCACAGGTTGCTTCCCTGACAGCGACAACCCTCCCCCAGTGTCGTCCCCACAGGACAACATACGTCAGTGTGACCCTCCCCAGTGTGTTCTCCCTCCCCTCCCAGGCCCCAGTCCCCATCCCTACGTGAATAAACCCACCCTAGACTCACTAATATCCCCCCCCCTATTCAAGTGCGAGACATTATATACTCTCGTCCTATGTGACACGTACACAGCCTACGATTAGCTAGGGCATCGTCCATGTCACGAGGATATGTTGGACTAGCTAGGACCTCGTCTATGTCACGCGAATACCTAGGCTTAAGGGCTTGAATATATGTTGTTGACCATGTCATGCGCCTGTCATACTGGGTGTGTACTATGCTGCCTGTGTGTGTTGAGTATGATGTACCTGACATTTGTGAAATGTCTGTGACACTGTGTGGACATAACCCTACCTCAAGAAGGTGTAACTCTGTGTACAGGTCAGACTTGCTGAACTAGGTGGAAAGTGATTGTTGTAAACATTATTTTAAGTCACTGCAAGTTCCTCAGTTTTGCTCATAGAACGGTGTGTGTATTTGTCTTTTGATAAAGTATAAGTGTGACTTTTGACCAGTGGTGTTTGAGTTTTCCTTCCTTGCTAGTACTGACCCGGTCGGGAACAAAGAGCCTAGGACTGCACCGTGTCTGTGCCCGAGAAGCTGGGACTCGGAACACGCTGCATAACATTACAGTATGTATGATGGTTGATGGTCTGAAGGAAGTTGGTCCAGTACCTCTCTTTGGCCTTAAGCCTGACTTGTGCCTGTTTTTCTTCATTTAAAAATCATTACTCAGGTTATTTTCCTATTTCTTCTTTACTTCTTATTTTATACTGTCTGTTGATCATCTGGACTACCTCGTCACTACTGCCTTGGCCACAAACTCCAGAAAAGATGCCAGATTCACTCATCAACTACCAGGCCTCACCGAGGCTGGAATGAAGAAGACAGATCGAATAATCTTTATCCCGCTGAGTTTTGAACCCTTGCGGGTCTTCCACCACAGCACGCCTTTAGCTACTTTTGACAGGTGAGAGCTAAACCAAGGCCGTCTTGGCTAAACTCACCCACATACTCATGAAAGTTGTCAGTGTTCGCCGGATCACTAAATAACGTGTGGTCACTACTCGTTCAGAGCTGGTGTACGTTTCTTTTAAAAAATGTCTGTCGGGATTATTACCCACGCATAAAGTATCATACCAGTATTACATTCACCTTAGATATTTTACTGATGCTCTAAATGTGATTTACGCAGATATTTTACTGATGCTCTAAATGTGATTTACGCAGATATTTTACTGATGCTCTTAAAATGCCCGCTGCAGGACCTCCCACCTCACCACCCCCCACACCACCACTGAGCCGCCACCCCACCACCACCCCAGGAGGACACACCGGTGAGGTTAGTGACCCCGGGCAAGAGGGTCATCAGGGCATCACGGCCCTGGGTCCCTATTTCCCGCAAGTGCCCCAACCCCAGGTAATCAGGGGAAGTGAACTACTGTGCGGGCGGAACAATGATCGACAGAATAGGGGTGGGACTGAAGCTAAATCAGTCCCAGGTAACACCGTATTGACGGTCTTGTTACACCCTCTAGGGCAGGAGGCCCAAGGCTACGGCCTAAACAAAAGTAAAAAGAGACAGACAAACCTAGGCTACGGCCTAACAGAGTGTGCAAAGGGGAAGGCGACCCCAGGCTCCGGCCTTAACACACCAGGGAGAGAGAGAGTTGCCCTAGTGCATCCCTCTCCTGCTGTTCTTCAGCTACGGCCAGAATACGGTCCAGGGTAAAGAGCCCCTGCTACCGTATGTGTAGCACTACCCTATTACGGAAGCGGCGTCCCGGGGTCGGTACCCAGCCGCAACGGACGGGCGAACCAGTTCGCCCGTTAGTCGTCTTCCGTACGGGCAGACACTCTGCTCCGGCTGGGGCATGTACCAGGGTAGAGAATTCCCTGCAGGTAGGATCAGTCCGTATTGGAGAGAGTGCGGCCTCTGTGCCCCTCCCTCCGGCTTGTCTCCTACTATGGGAGGAACACCACGCCGTCGGTACCTTGCCACGGCGAAAGGGCGACACCGATCACCCTATAGGTGTACCCTGTACGCCGGGCAAGTTCACGGCCACAGCCAAGGTGTGCAATAGGGGAAGGAGATCCCCGGCTCAGACCTCCAGACACACTCGAGAGACCACGGGCAGCGTGAGTCCTCCTCTAGCCTCTTTCCCTTCGGGGAGCCCTTCGTCGCCATCCGGGAATATAGTCCCGGATGAGACATTAGAGTGGTGGCAAGGCCCGATATCGGACCTACCGCCCACACCCGGGAGTTCCTTGTTCCTGCCGGAGCCCCGTAGGAGACGCTGCCGCAGTCCAGTCCTGACAGCGCCTCTCCCTCTTGGTACCCACAGTCCCAGGACGCCCAGGCCCGACTCCAAAACCCACGACGAAGGCGATCCAGGCTCCCTCACTCCCCGGAGTCGGAGGAAACAGGCCCGACTGCTCCGGTTGTTCGGCCCCAGTCCTGAGGGCCACCTATCAGGTCAAGGCCCTCAGACCACAGGGCCTCCCTGCACCCCACCGGCGCGGCCCTAATACGAGGGCCGCCTCTCAGGTCGAGGCCCCCAGACAGGAGAGCCTCCCTGTATCCTAAGTGCAACAGTGATATTACTAAACCCAGGAAACAAGGGGAAACAGTGACAGTGACAGTGACCAGGAGAACAGTGACAGTGCCTACACAGTAGAATATATTAAACAGTGGCCCACTAGAATCTAGTGCTATCAGGGCAGAAAGTGTATTTTTGTAAATTGGTTTAGTCCCTCCCCACATCAAGGAACCAGGGAGTTTTCTGTGAGTCTAGAGGTAGGAGTGCGGGCGAGTTGAAAGATAAGTGTACGTGTCTCCGTGACCAGGTGACAGTGTCGAGTGTCGCTATCCGCACCCTACCTCTATTATAGTAATATCCTTGAACCAGACTCTCAATCTCGGTATTCTTGCAGTGAACAACCCCATTTATATATTACCCCCCAGTGACATAAGAATCCCATTCAAGAACATAAAGTGAACAACCCCATTTATATATTACCTCCAAGTGACATGAGAACTCTATTAAAGAATACCCGCGATCTCCCTGTGTAACAGTGATAATGCATATGATCATTCTGTGAAGCCAAGTGTTAATTCTGTATCTCTGTGTCTCTGTTTCCTAAATATCATTCTATGTGCACTGTTATGAGTAGGACCTAGGTAATAGATGTGATACGGTATACTGCCTGGTTTTTATGTCCTGTTCCTTTGTTAGTGCTTTACATCCGGTCTAGAAAGAGGACCCCGCTTCAGTAGCTAGTGTTTTTACGACGAGAAGTCGCCTTAAAAACACAGCATTACAGCTCTAAATGTGATTTACGCTGAAAAGTTCTTCACAGAGTTTACTAAAAGCCATGAAAGTTTTGTGTGTGTCTGCATTCTGCACTTTTTTACCAAGTGTTATGAATCTCAGTTGTTGAAAAAACTTATCATACAGTTTCCACAGATCGTGACCTTTCATTTGGCAAATCCTGACATGATTCTATCCATTATACACTTAACAATATTACGAATTGTACGGCCGAAATCGCAAAGGGAGATCAGCGACCCGAATTTTTAAAGGCCTAAATGCTCGAACACTTTGGTAACCCTGAAGAAAAGAATAACTAGACAACATTGCTGTCATCGCATCACATCCACTGAGCTCTGTTATAACTGTATATAACTGTACAGGCTGAAGAAGGTGCGCCAAGACCCACCACCTTCTTTTGTTGCATTAGCGCTCTGCACCTTTTACAATAAATAATTCAACTCAATTCTATTGTATGGAGGGGCTATCTCCGCATCGAGCATGACTTTGGCCGCCACACTGAAAGCACATTCATCCATGATTCACACCAATTACATTTATGCGAGTCACTCCCGTCACGAGTTTATGTGGTTCATATGATCTTCGATTGGTTAAGTATAATATTTCCTTGTTTTTTTTTTTTTTTTTTATATATATATAATAATCAATTTCGTTATACCCAGTTACCACTTTTCCTTACAAATGTACATCCAATACCTAAAAACATGACAGTGATCAATACTCAGGAAACATTAATAATCGCACGTAAACTGTCCCCAATCTGAGACAGACGCTTCTGGCATTTCTATTATATTTTGATAAATGAGCAAAATTTTCTTCAGTATTGTACGTAGAGAAATCAATAAATATTCTATTTTTAGTAAAGTAACACAAATTGTATAACAAGGTAATTCAGGTTGACCACACTTTCATTTAACATTATCCGGAGTGCGGTGGCATCTTTCTTCAGTCTGTGGGCGCTCCAATTCAAAATTTCACGCGTATTTTGGCCTTTTTTTTTTTTTTTTGGGGGGGGGGCAGGCGTTACGCTGACTCCCCTATTTTTTCGGTAACGGAGAAGGCGTTGCCAATGGGTGACAATTTTGGAGCGTATAGCACTTTATGGCTCTTCCTAATTTAATATGCGTGCCTCCGCCGCCGGACCCCCCACCCCGCTACGGAGCCGCAGCCCTACCCCCACCCCAGGAGGACACCATGGCAGGCCAGGTGAGTGCGGGACTGGCCCAGAGCAAGATGGGCGCCGGGGCGCCCCGACCTTGTGTCCCTTTTCCCCTCAACCTACCCAACTGCGACGTCGCAGGAATTCGACACTACTCTGCCGGACTAGCCCTCGGCAGGCTCGGGGTGGGACTGATCCAGATACAGTCCCATGCAGCACCGCGGTAACGGCCACTGTATGTACCGGGGAGGGAACGGCCACTGTACGTCCCTCAGCTGTTTCCCCCTGCAGCCCCGCGACGATGGCCACTGTACGTGTCGGGGAAGGAACGGCCACTGTACGTCCTTCTGCTGCAGCCACATCTGGAGACTGCCTCGGTGTGCTAGCTATTGAGCACACACCGACAGGCAAAGGCAGGAGTGGAACCACGACGACGGCCACTGTACGCGTCAGGAAGGGAAAGGCCACTGTACGTCCCACATCCACTTCCTCCTCCTCCTAAGGAAGTAGCCCCGCAGTAACGGCCACATACGTACCGGGAAGGGAATGGCCACTGTACGTCCCTCAGCTACTTCCTGTTCGGCAGGCAGACCCGCGGCAACGGCCACTGCACGTGCCAGGGAGGGAACGGCCACTGTATGTCCCTCATCTGCCTCTTCCTCCTTCGGAAGCAGCGCCGTGGTAAAGGCCACTCTACGTACCAGGGAAGGAATGGCCACTGTACATCCTTCTGCTGCTACCCCAAGGGGCTGTGGAACAGCGACGACGGCCACTGTACGCATCAGGGAAGGGACGGCCACTGTATGCCCTTCATGCACAGTCTCGAGGGTTCTCCCGGAGCGGAAGGTCCCTTGCGCGGCCGGCTCACTACCTCTCGACTGCGTGGGACGCCCTTCTCTCTCTCCCTCCAGGTGTGGTTCCCCGGAGGTGCTGCCATTCCAGAATTGGTGGTGAGGTCCTGTCACTGAAGGCAGGGTTCACGCCCTACGGTCTTCCCCTGAACGACGCCGGATCCTGATGGATGCCCCGGGGGAGAGGTGCCGCAGTCAACCCCTGATGGCGCCCCAACCTAGAGGCGACCGCAGCTCCAGGCCTCCCAGGGCCAGCCCGCGGACCCCAAGGCGGGACTGCTCCAGCCCCACTCTCCGTCAGCCCTCTGCCAGGAGTAAGAAGCAGCAGGCCCGACTCCTGACACTGTTTGGCCCCAGTCCCGAGGGCCCCTTACCAGGTTGAGGCCCACACAGGAAAGGGCCTCCCTGCACCCCAGACCAGACACGCGCCCGGGCCGTGATGCCCCCCGAGAGCTGTCCCTTGCCTTCTACAGGAGGGCTCCCCAGAAGGGCCCCCTCCCACTCCCGGGCGCCACATCAGTTAAACCCAGGCCTCAGTAGCCCAGTGACGACGGCCAGAGTCGTGCTAAAGACTTAAACAGCGAAAGTGACTATAAATGATACAAACAGTGAGACAAACAATACACAAAGATTTCTAATCTAGTTCATTCAAAGTACTGTGTTTATGCCTAAGCTCTCCGGAACCAGGGTAATGTACTAGTGTGCGGCCAAGAGACTAACCTACCAAGTGCAGTCCAAAAGACAGAATGGGTGAAGAGTGTCGCCACGGTTATGTGATATTCTCTCGTACATTGACCCAGGCATAAACACCGTGCCCATGTGATATGTTATGCTAGTATTAATTAACTTGTCACTTTACCCTATTTGTGTTCAGTGTATCTTGATATGTGTATTGAAAGGAAATTGTGCACTGACTCAGGCATCAATACCGTGCCCATGTGACATGTTATATATGTGTACTGAAAGGAAATTGTACACTGATTCAGGCATCAATACCGTGCCCATGTGATATGTTATGATAGCATTAGTCACCCTGTCACTTTACCCCATCCATATTCAGTGTATCTTTGTATGTATACTGAAAGGAGATTGAACTGAGACAATAGATGTGTTAAGGTGTCTTGCCGAGTTTTTATGCCCTGTTCCTTTGTAAGTGTTCTACTTCCGGTCTAGAAAGAGGACCCCGCTCAGTCGCTGGCGTCTTCAGAGCGAGAAGTCGGTCTAAAAACATCCAGCATAACAGTAATATCTACCAACGACCCTTGGGTGGACTCAGTGTCAAACGGCTATTGTAACCCTTACGATAATTTAAAATGCGTCGTAAATAATGAATGCACTCGGATAACCAAGCTTTCCTAAGCGGCTCGTCTCCTCTCAGATGAGATCGAATAGGCTAGCAATGGTGGCGATGATGATGACTTGTGGATATAAATGATTGTGATGGTGATTTCCAGTTGCACATTAGCTATCCTTGGTTACTATACTGCTTTTACTCTAACTCGGCCGATAATTGCCATCTCTTCACCTTGAATGCTAGACTGTAATTCTAGATTAAAACAAAGTTAATGCTAGAATATAAGGCTAGTCACATACTATGGGATGAATGTAAATTGTAAGAGCCATTCCACCAGCTTTCTGCCAATGAGCAATGCGGAATTTACAAAACGAATATCTGGGCCATGTTATGACTCTCCTTGGTTACTAGTCAAAAGTGCCGTCCCAATATGACTATGCCTGGCCATAAACTAACTGAAAAGAGGCTGGGGATCTTCAAGCTGTTGCATAGAATTTGTCTCATGCAGGACTGGTGTATTGGTATTAGCAGGGATATTTTTACGACATGTCGGCGGGTCTTCTGGTAGATCAGTAAAGCCTGATTTGATGAAATTCAAATCCTTAAACTGTTCCCTGCCCCAGCGGGGATTTGAACCCGGGTCCGGTAGGCCACCTCTCTTCCGATTGAGCCACCATCTCCCCCCTAAGATAAGGAGCGAGGAATCATGCTGGATGGAACTCGAAACACCTTTGTTAGAATCTCAGGCCGCTCCACCTTACTCCGCCTCGGCTCCTGACCATCAAGTAATGAAAAAGGGGCTAGGTACCTTTGTCAGATAATAAACATATTACACTTTAGTTGCGAGTCAGTATACCTAACCCTTCAAGAAAAGCCACATGGAGGTAGCAAGCATAAAATACCACTGAAAAGACTGGCATACTCACCAAGTTCCCCACTCCAAAGCATTGGTTGTGGTTGTGCTAGTTGTGGTTGTGGTAGTTGTGGCGATGGTAGTCCTCTGCAGCTAAATTACTTGAAACTGGAAAAGGTGGTCGCTCATTCGTCTCCATGTCATTCTGCTCTTCGCCATCATACTGCCCTCTCCCCTACTCACACATAAAAAAGAAAATTCTTATAAGTTATCACACTAAAAACTACATAAACATCAACCATAAAATATCCATAAACACTGAAAAAAATTCCACACCCAAAACCTGAGCTCCACACCCACCCACCTACCCACACACATATACCCCATCCCCCAAGCCCACACACAGCTCTGTTGTCTTATTTTCAGTTAAAACGATTTCAAATATCTGAATATGGTTTAGAAATTACCCAGGAGTGTTTACAATACAAACCAAATTCAGTAACATAAAAGCAATTAGGGCTAAGGAAAAGGGACAAAAATCTTACCAAAATCGTAAAAAGCCTTCACCAGCCACAGTTCAAGCCAAACTGACCATCAATGCCTATCTACACCATTACCAAGCCAACAAATTCTCCCTTCCCCCAGATTCCCTCCGCTTGTTTCCTCCCTCCCTCCCTCCCACCAACTTGCTTGTTTCCACCACCTCCCTACCATCACACCCCTTCTTCCTCCTTCCACTCCTTTTCTCCCCCTCCCCTCATTTCTTCCATTTCCTCCTTTCCTTTCCTTCCTTTCCCCTCCTTGTTTTTCCATCTCTTGTCATCCTTCTTCCCTCCACCTTTTCCTCCTCCCTGAAAAGCACTCTTCCTCATCCCCCCTCCCTCCTCCAACCCCCTCCCATTTTCCTCCTTTACCTCCTCCCTCCCCTCCACCCCTTCTCCCCTACTCCCTCCCCTTAAACCCCTCCTTCCTATCTCCCCCCCCCCCTTTTCGTTCTTCCATTCTCTCTCTCTCTGGCTTTCTACAACATTCGATATTTTAGGGGCATATATTTACACACACACACAAACACACGCACACACACACAATTATCTATAGGATGATGATGTTGATGATTAAACCAATATTAATGGTTGCATGACTTCAAACAGGATTATCGCTACTGCAATTATTACCATCAACCACAACACCATTACCAACACCACCAAACTACCACCATTATCACCACTGCCACCACCACGACCAACTACCACCACTACCACCATCACAACCAACTACCACCATTACCTCCACCACCACCAGCTACCACCATTACACCACCACCACAACTACCACCATAATTATTACCACCATCAACTACCACCATTACCACCACCTCCATCAACTACCACCATTACCACCACCACCAACTACCACCATTACCACCACCACCAACTACCACCATTAAACCACCACCACAACTACCACCATTACCATCATCTCCACAAAATATCACCATTAACACCAACAACAACAACTACCACCATTAAACCACCACCACAACTGCCATCATTACCACCATCTCCACAAACTACCACCATTATCACTACCACCACCAACTACCACCATTACATCACCACCTGCAATTAGCCTACCACCATTACGCCACCACCAACTACCACCACCACCTACCACCATTACCACCACCATCGCCACCACCAATTACCACCATTATCTATCACCACACACACACACACACACACACACTCACAGTCGTATTCCTCAACATTTCCTTCCCTTGTAGCGGCATAGGAAGAAAATCCTTAATTGAACTGGTATTCTTTCAAAATTATTTCCCTTCGCGAGGTGCTCAAAGAATTTTTTTTTTTTCCTTCAAACAGCAGCAGAAATTATTGGAACTTGAAGGAATTATTTGGCCCCTCTTCAAAAATTCCTTTGCAATTTCTGTGCGTTCTGTTGCTGTTCATTGTCTTGTATTTATTTAAAAAGTTAATGGAAGTTACTGTATAACTGTATTAATGTAATTTACAACGCTGTACTTTACTAATGTTTAAGCGCTGTATGTACCGTATAAAAAAGTGTTACCCCATAATAATCTGACCTTAATTGAATGATATAGTTGTCCCCTGGTAACAGTATTAACTTTGCCAGGTATATAGGTAGGTACCGTAAGTAGGCAGACCAGCAGATAGGTAGGCAATGTGGCAGACAGGTCGGTATGAAGGTAGGTACGCAGTTAAGTAGCTAGGTAGGTAGGTATAACATTGTGATAGACGGGTAAGTAGGTAGCGACTGGGTTGGTAAGCACAGTGGGAAGATAGGCAGGTAGGCAGACAGGCACTGTATATATACCTAGGCACTGTGAGGAATAGGTTGGTGGACAGGCACTTTGGCGGGCAGGTAGATAGGTAAGTGGGTAGGCTGACACGTGAGCACTGTGGTAGATGGGTAGATGGTTATACTATTTTTTTTTTTTTTTTTTTTTTTTTTTTTAATGAGGCGAAGATGCACTTGCCAGGTTGGTGATGACTGACTGAATGCATGTCCGAATAACATTTACTAACCCAAATTTCCCCTTTATGTTGTCAATTAATAATCCTAACGAGTAAAGAGATTATGAGGTATCGTTGCATTATGCCAATCATCACCAACCTGTCAAGTGCATCTTCGCCTAGGAAAAAAAAAAAAAAATGAGTATAGGTGAGTACTGGTACGTCAGTAGCCAATATAGTAGGCAGGTAGGTATGATGGTTGATAGTAGGACACTGCACATGACGGTTATAATTTACCCTCCTTACGAGGTGTTGGGGTCTGAGGCTAGGCTTGGCTACTGTGGTCCAGTACATTTAAGGGCAGCTGACCAGCCTACTTCCCTTGGTCGCATTCACCATCACCATTATGTGCGCTCTCTCCACATGTTCTAAGGAGTCATAGTACCGTAACATAAGCTCTCTAAATGGTACAAAGAACATCAACTACTTAAATGCCAGAGTTTGTCACAGACACCAAGACATATCGCAGTGGTCGCACTACTGCTCCAAATACAGCCAGAAACACACATCGCAAATCCTCAAAATTTTATATCGGAAAATAAGCACCGTAGCGACGGATGATTACCAAAACTTCAAAACAATTATTAGTACTTCAAATCAATACAGTTTGTCAAGGCCCATGTCTGTTTTTTACTACTTACCTTCGAATGATGTTCATCTGTGCTGCAAGACATATCTGGCATTAGCGTTATCAAAGAAGTGACATAAGCCAGTTGATGACTGGCTGAGGAAGGTCACATTACGATTGTGGAGGGATGAATGCCCAGAGACAGACCAAGAAAGATTTGGGACAAGGTCCTGCATGAAGACCTTTAGGATAGGTTTGATAAGGAAAATAGCCCAAGCTCGTGATTCTGGGAGCGCTTCCATGAAGTCAAAAGACTCACACATGCTAGCAAAATCCACGGTCTTTCATATAAGGTTTGGGAATGCCTTTGGGCATGTAGTGAAGCAGCTGGTTTGCACATGCCTGACAATGGCAGGCAGCTCTCCTATACATGTTCACGCTGTATTTTACGGATCCTTATGGGCAACTGATTCACTGGGCCAAGGAACAACTTTCTGCCATTAGTTAAGCCATCCCCATCCAGTGCTTCATGCAAATATACATGTATGAACAACACAATTATCTAACCTCTCCTGCTCAAAAATATTAAAATATAGTGGCATAATGGGATTCAGGTTGCATTAATTAGCACAACAAAAGCATTTATATGATGTGTACAAGACAGTAAAACCTCGGTGGATGGTCATTTAATAAACTCTAATTCCTGATAATCTGAGATCCAATGTTCTCGCAAATTATGAAATATCTGAATAATCCTATGTATAAAATAAACGCCAAGTTGCGCTGTCAGCCATACTTCTGTCATCTACAATAAAGTCAAAAGAAGCGTAATTCCACACTTGAAGGGCTGGTGGGTATTTCATCTACAAATCAGTAAAAGGGAAGAGAAAAACTTTACGTCTCCGGGTCCTTAAACTCCATGCAAAGAACTCTGCGGAGTTGCATTCTCTGCTACCAATACATACCTGACTCAAGGAAGACCAACGTAAAATGAATAAATATGAACATACTGTGTGACATGGCTGATCATTTTCGCAATACGAAGAACTGCGAATTAGAGGCGACTGTGAGATGTGAATGAATCAATGGAGCCAGGCTGGCACAGATATAGCTCTGTCCGCAATCAGCATCAAAACAAGGTTGGCTTAGGTTAGGTTGGTTAATTTCAATACATATGCATATCCAGTTGGTGCTGGAGAAGTAACCTCTCATTTTTTCTTGCTATTCTACAAACAATTTATTTAAAAAAAAAAAAAATTAGTGTCAAAATACAACCACATGCAACCTGATTATTGGCAAAAAAAATGAAAATGTACTTGTTGGCGAATGAAATATTGAGACTGCTGAACGAGACACGGATGGATATGGTTGACAAATGCGCAGGCTATTTACCAAAATGAACTGGACTAATAACGACCACCATTAATACTGTATCACTAACCTGTATTTACTGTATGAAAATCCTGTCTACTCTAACACTTACATGGCCTACATTTCTGCATAATTAGTTCAGAAATACATTAGATGCCCTGAGCTTCCCTGTATTTGATATGGAAAATTTGTGTCCTCTATGCCACTAACAGAATCAGCAATATAATAATTACATTAACTTAGAAATTAGTAACTTGTGTCCATAACATCACAAAGAAACACAGGAGAAACTGACAAAACCACAGTACCAACTAAATCACGTTTTTGTAGGACTATATCAATACGGTACCTGCTGCGGCGCTGAGCCAACCAACATGAAGTATAGGTATTTGCATTGATTCTTTCCTTCTACAGCAATTGAAGTGACGCCAAAACGATCCACAGTAACTAAGAAAACAGTTGGAAATGATCCGCAGTAGCTGCACAAAACAATATTGGCAAATTCAACAGTAAACAGTCACTTAATTCAGGGTTGAGTACTCTCTCGCTGCCACGCGTCCTGTAGCCAATGCACTATGCACTGGTACAGTGTCTGGAGGTTCATACTTGAAGTTCTCAATAATCGTACAGAAACGAAAAAATATCAAAATTGGCCTTCCAAGTCAGTAATATTTATAAAAAAAATATCTTTTAAACTGAATTTACTTGACTGTTGTCCAGACTGAGTGAAATATAAACATTCCAAAATTACAGTAGTTAAACATTTTTAATTGCTTACCTGTTTTCGTACAGTACTCACGCTCATTCCTGCAACCACATAATCATTCTCAAAATGGTATCGTATCTCAAACATGTTTTATATGCTACTAAAAATTTAAATACATACGTTCTCAATAACATTTTGCAGGTCTGAGATATGTAAGGAAAGACTAAGATGTAAAATACAGTATAAAAAATGTCGTGTGTTATACTGTGTTCATGCTACATATGTGTATTGTACAGTCATTACACTGTACTTGTATTTTTATATAATACTGTCATATAGTGGACTTTTATTCTTTATAGGATTGTCCATGTGGAGCTGGTTAGCCTGTGTTTGAGCCCTATCCCTTGTCTGCATACTCTAGCCCTGTCCAGAATAAAAGAACCCAGGGCCTGCACCCGTATCTGAACCCATGCAGTTGGGCGCAGAATATGCTGCATAACAGGGTCAGTAGGCTATATGATCAGTTAAACTTAATAATATACTGTCACACTATGGTATGTAGTAAATTTTAATTAAATTATCGGCTGTGTGTGGGTTTCTTAACAAACCCACTTCATTTCGAGATGCCTGGTCACACTGCATTTAAAAGACTGGAAGTTATATAGGCAGTAGGAAATACAGAGGAAGACCGTTCCGGAGTTGTCCTGATACATACATGAAGGAATGGGAGCAATGGTTAACTCTTGCATTAACGAGATGAACTGGAAAGGGATAGTTTGCTGCTAGACGAGTGCTGCACACCTGCTGTAGTGATGGAAGGATGCAAGCAGACAGTTCAGAGAAACAATGATTGAAAAGAGATAAAGATACAACAGTGCAGCAAAGAGAGAAGAGGCTGAAGGGAGCCAGTAAGAGGAGGAGAGTTAATGAATCGAAAATCCTCTGACTCCACCTTGTTGAGAAGAGCTGTATATGTGGAGCCTCCCCACACAAGAGTTGTACTCTACACATGGGTGAATAAAACTCGTGTATAAAGTCAACAACTTCGCAGGGGTAAAGAAGGCATGGGATCGGCTTAGCACACCCAATCTCTTGGAAGCAGATTTTCCATGGGGTAACATGTTCTTTCCAAGATAATTCCCCAGAGATTGAAACCCTAAGTACAGTATGTTCAAAGATGATGCAAAATTAAGTTGGGTGTTGTTAAAAATTTGAGGATATTCCTGTGATAGATTTTGGTGGTCGATAGATGTAAGAGCAACGTTTTTGATGCATTAAAAACAAGATTACTTTTACCCCAATCAGAGATATAAACCAAATCAGACATTAAGTGTGGGAGCAGCTTCATCCCTTGTTTGTTGAAGTGACTGCCAAGATGGACACTGGAGGAAGCATGTGGAAAAATGAAGGATGAAATCATCAGTATATGAGTGAATACGGTAAGACGTACTGCTTAGGTCAATGATGAATAGAAGGAAGAGAACTGGTGACAGAACAGAGCCCTTAGGAACACCATTATTGATAACCTTAGAAGAATGGTGGCCATCCACAACAGCAGCTATAGAATGACCAGAAAGGAGGCTTGAGGTGAAAGCACAGATAAAATGATAGAAACCATAAGAGGGCAGTTTGGAAATTAAATATTCATGCCAGACTCTATTGACAGCCTTTGAGATGTTATGTGCAATGACAAAAAGTTTTCGCTAAAGTCCTGAAACTAGGATGACCGTAAGTCTGAGAGGAAGGTGAGAAGATTGTCAGTGGAATGTCCCTGGTGGAACCCAAACTCATGATCAGGAAGGTTATGATAGGAAAGGCGCTTTAATATTATTCTGTTAAGAATAGATTCAAAAACGTTAGAAATAAAGGATGTTAAAGCAGTTGGGTGACAGAGGGCTGGGGATGGTCACTCTTTTTTAAGATAGGCTGAATGAGAGCAAACTTCCAACAAGAAGGAAATGTACAAACTGACAGACAAATGTAAAAGTTTACCTAGACAGGGAGTAAGTACAGAAGGACAGTTCTTGAGCACAACAGAAGGGACCCCATCAGACCTATATGCCTTGCTAGTATTGAGGCCAGTGATGGCAGAAAACCCATCAATTGCAGAAATTTTAGTGTCAGTCATGAGGATGTCAAGCGATGGAGGAACAACACCGGTATCATCAAAGGTGGAATTGGAGGAGAACATCTGTGCGAAGTTTTGCTTTATCAGTAGAAGAAACAGCTACAGAGTCATCAGAGTGGAAAAAGGAGGAGGGAAGGATGATGAGATAATGTTGTTTGTTTGAAAGATTTTTAGCAAGGTGCCAGAAGGAGCAGGAAGAGCATGTTACCACTAAGCCAAACAGAGGATCCCCCCTTTGGCTACAGGCAACGCGGGCATCAATGGATTCGATTACATCCCTATTTTCTTCCCTTGGTGATTAATTTGGTGAGTTTCAAACACACATGGTTGCATAGCATCGGAGGCCATCATTGGGGACGCTATGGACCACATCAAACAGCTCATCCCCAGGATGTAAGGACAAGGATGCTCTCAGCTGCCATGGAACAACATCAGATTGCCAACCAAGCTTCACCTCACGTTCCACCACTGCCAACCAATGTAATGACTGGAATGAAACTTAACAAATTAATCACTAGTCTGGCCAAGATTCAATCCCTGGCCCAAGTACTCCAAATGTGAGCACATTACCACTGAGCCAGAGGATCCCCCCTTTGCCTACAAGCAATGTGGGCAAATATAGACCCCATTACAGTAGGGCCAGTAAAGGTGATAAGGTTGTGATCGGAGGAGACCAACGGAGAGAAAAGATTAACAGCATAAGAAGAAAGATGACTTGTAAGGAAAAGGTCCATTATGTCAGTACTCTCTTCAAGGCAGTTAGGGTTATGGGTAGGGAGCTGTACAAGCTGTTCTAGGTTATTAAGGATAGAAAAAATGTAGGCTTGTTCACCAGGTGGATCGGTGAAAGGTAAGGAGAGCTAAAGGTGGTGGTGAACATTGAAATTGCCTAGAATGGAGATTTCAGATTAAAGAGAAATCGATGGGACGTGTTTAATCTTAGAAGCATGATAGTCGAAGAAAATTTCAAAGTCAGTAGAATTTGGGGATAAGTATACAACACAGATACTATATATTTTGTCAGAAAATGACAGGATAGCCAAAGCCAGAGAGTAGAGAATTCTGAAGATTCAGGTTCAGGAACATGAAAGCAAGATATGCTGTTGCATACATATACGCTACAGCCACCTTTGGCTTTGAAGCTGATATAGAGAAAGTTGGAAGATACTGTGGCAAGTTTGTTATTAGTTGCCTCAGACAACTGAGTCTCAGTAAGGATAAGAAGGTGAGATTTAGAGGAAGTCACGTTCGGGAGCTATACTGACATACGTCACCACACAAAACTCTCAAATGTCAGCGCCTTGAAGCCCATCATTGTGGAGCCAATTTCTGGAATTTTCCCACACATGTCCAAATTTTTGCCACACTAATCGATTATGGGTAGGGTTTATCTATCCATTCAAACTGTGTTTAGAGCAAATAGAACACACACATATAGTGGAGTTACAGTTCATGGCACACTGGTGATGGTGGAGCTTGTTACGTGGGAACCAGTAATGAATTGCTGCTAATGAAAATGTAAACTAGGGGCAGTTTAATTTGCTTTCCCAAACAGATTTTTGGCATCTCCCTCCTTGTCTTGTGGCAAGCTGATTCCTTAACAATAACTGCAATTGTGAGCTGCATTTCCTTAATCCCCTCCTCCTCCTTTTTTTCCAAGAGTAATAAATGATAATAATAATAAAAAATTATCACTGTACAGTATCGTGTCTTTAGAAATAAAAAGCCTTGGTACAAATATAGTACAATTTTTATTTTCTGGAAGTACAATCTTATGATACTTCAACCATGCAGGTAACAATGCCCTTGATAAACAATGAAACTTATAGAAATGACAGAGTGGATCTGACTCTTTAAACAAGTATATTATTACATGAAAAGTAGGTAAGATATGAGGCACACATTACCAGCAATGGACAAGTGCAGATGCTCTACATTACTGCATAAAGTGAATCTAGTATAAAAATGAAAAGGATAACTTCATCACGGTCTGGGGAGAGGGGTTCAGTCGTGGTAAAGCTGTGTAAGTACATATGACAATAATTTTTCCTAACAGTGTCTGATGCATCACTATGTTAGCTGAATGCAGGCTGGGTGGAGGGCTTTAACCTATTTAATTCAATGACATCTTGTTACATTTTATTCTTGTTAGTGATTATTTTACTGAACTTTGGTACAGTCTCTTATGTTTAAGGGATTAATGTAAGATAAACACCCTAATTAAAACATTTACTAAAATTTTAGTATATTATCAATAAATAACAAGAATACAATTAAATGTCATCATAGTGAAATGGTTAATGCATCAAAGTAACAAATGTTCCTTGTCTCTATTATGTCTGTCTATTCAAACCAGCCTCTTCCAAATTATTCAGCAGTTGCTGGAAGCTGTTGGCAAAATGGTAAATCTCAGATTACTGAGGTCTTAACAGCACAAAATAATGTTATATGGATAACTTATAATGAAGATTTACTGTAGCAATAATCTGCCATACAAAAGGTAAAATCAATCACTTGAATTACACCTATATCTTCAGCTACAGTCAGTCACTTGAACAATGTCAATAATTTTCAAGGGTTTCATATTACAGTATTTTGAATTTCTGCAAATGTGCTTTTTTCAGTGTATTGCTTTTGGTTCTTATCCTCTTCTGGTAATTTGCACCTCATTTATTATACTATACAAGAACATTTTAAATGGTGTACACTTTAGTATAAACAATATTACTAAAGCTATTTTATTTTTTAACTAGCATTCTGTATATATAATGAAACTGCAATGAAGGAAACTGATGTTCATGAACATATGACCCCAAAATACCCAGTGATGAAAGATGATGTCTGTATGAATGTAGAATGAGCCCAGATGATGCAGTACAAGTGCAATGTTCAAGATAATACAAGAAACAGGGCCTGGTGAATCTGCCACACCAGTGACTTTGATGAATATACAAAAAGCAAAATATACAGAATTAAGTAGTACTGCAGCAGCTAGATGATGACACTAACGCCCATATAATGACCCCTGCATGGCACAGACTTCATGATCATTCACTGGCAAACAAGAAAAATAACTAAATATGAAAAAGTAAAGATCTGATTAACTAAACTGCTAAATCTCTTCACATGCTAGCTTCCACTCAGACGTGTACAATGATACAGAAAGGAGGAAGTAAAATGAAAATGGGTCTTCGACTGAAGGATGGTGAGGACATCTGTGGGATTAAATTCTGGCTACCGCAAAATAAATAACAGTAGGCTACCTGGAGAAAGCAGCCTGCCTTAAAAGTGTTAAAGCCTTTTTCCATTAACTCATATGCAAGATGGAACACATGGCTTTTATTCTGGTGATTATACTGTTCTGATATGGGAAGGATCACTCCCTTAAAAAAGTTAAGATTAACCTCAAAAAAAGAGAGAGAGAGAGAGAGAAAAGAGTAAAAATTCCTCTTCCACCCTAACACAAAACAAGACTTCCAAAAACAAATGACTGACAGTATGACCTTTTTGTCTCATCCAGTCATTAATACTTTCAAATTTGGTATGTCAATGCTGAATATACAAAATTTAGTATACACTGTATACATATTTAAACTACCCTTACCACTTACTGTATCCAGCTATTATTGACTTACTGAGGTAAATGGTACTAGATAAAGAGCAATCTTGTGCATGTTTGACTTTCAGAATATAGATAAACACACACACACACACACACAAATATGAATGACACTGGTAAATTCGTGACTGCTCATCAGTAAAGACCTGATGGTAAACAGAGATCAGGCAACTTCTGCCACAGTGGTGCTTCCCATCACCTACTAAGCTGTAAACAATGTTCACCCATGGCTTGTATGACTGGTTGAAAGTGTGTGGATCAATACTGCAAATCATAGATGTGTTTACAGTGGTCTGCAAGGTGACAGAAACATCACAATTGTGGAAGCTGTCCAACCTGTGACTACTAAAGGGTCCCTACTGCTGTCAACTAAGTGGGTACACACTCAACTGACTGTTGTCCTGGCACACTGTTACTGAGGCAAGAACATGTCCAGGTACAGAAGTAGGGACCACCCAGGGAGGGGAGGAGGGCGGCCCCTTAGCAACGCGCCAACCTAGAAACTGCAAAGACAAGAACGGCAGATGGACAAGGTCAGTGGGTTACTCTGCCAGACAACTGTGGGAAAAAAATCATGATTACTGGTACATATTTTACAGAAGGGTGACATGCTGAATGCTGAGACATGGTGTCCTCAGCTATACTTCCAAGTAGTACAACTAATATCCAGATACAATAAATGGGAATCATACATATATTCTCAACTAAATGGAATTACCTTTGCCACTGCCTCAGGCATGGTATCGTGGTTATAACAATACAGTCTACATCAAAGATAAGTGTAAAAATTGTACATTATATATACTTTGAACAAAGTAAAATTATCCTAGTGCTATACTAACAGCATTTGTTACAGTAATTTTTATAACCAATATTTCCCAATATTTCACATCTAACAACAACCATTAAAGCAAAAGTTAAATAATACTGCTTCAGAACAACCAGTAATAAAATTGAACACTGTATTACACTCCTGCTTTTAACCATTTCCATTATTATTACTCAAATATAACAGCCAATTACCACACTTTACCGCTAAGTTACATTTAACATGCCATAAACAACATATACATGAATAAGAACAACACCAACAACTTCAGTACATTTTTTTCTGAACAGCTTGATCTTTGCAAGCTTCTAACTAAACCTGGATACTGGGAGAACCTGAGGAATGAATTTCTGTACATGATAAAAACAATGCAAAACATACTCTGAAAACTATTTATGTCCTGCATACATATCCAAGGATTCATAAAACAATATAAATTACACAAGTACCCTCATACAAAAACAGATTAGCTAATACTAAAGACAACACACATAAGCTAAATAAAACTGTATCCCACACCATGCAGTACAAAGTTAAATCGTTCACTGATCACACAACTAAGCACAATGTCTGCTTGCATGGGATCAACTGGCTATCTCAGTGCCACCAACAACTGGCAATGAAAACACTATAATGTAGTTATAAGCACATGGTTAATGCATTTAAAGCACAAAACTATACTGTACAATGATTTTCTGTGGAAGCAAAAAATCCCAAGCAACAGACAGTAAACTCGTATAAGGTTAGTAGTTTGTCTTTAAACACTGCAACTTTCTGGAGCTACTGGTCACAGAAATTTCAATGTTGCCAAATCAGTACATAATATTTTAATGCTGTAAGGACAGTTATACAAAAACATTTACTAATAATGTACTGGTATATTTAATCTACAGTTGCGTTACTTCACGACTTGTAACACTACAGAGTACAGAACAGGCTATCTCATAAGATTCTTCCATATTTCATATTGTATACATAATAAAGTATTGTAATTACACTCATTCTATTACAATAGCCTCAACTGCCCTGCCCTCAAATTATTAAAGCACCAAAGGTTCAGGACATCATCATCACCATCATCACTCTGACCTTTTTTCCCCCATCTAAGGATTGGGTTGGATATGGTCCAGAAAACAAGGAAACATAATGCATGAAAGGAGAACTATCAACTGCATGGCCAAACTATAATACCACATAAAAGTTTAATTTTCTTCCCATCCGTTGTCTACTTAGAGTCTTACAGCATACAGTAGTTCCCAATAAAGTCATACTCCAAAGTCACAGGTACACATTCCACAAAATATCATTATGCAGAATAGTCATGTTTATTCCATCCCTTTAATTCAGGTACAGTAAATCCTTGCCTTATGTCAATGATATTTCAATAAAAATATAATTTTTTTTCTATCCAACTGGTACTATATATAAATTGAGAAAACTGCCAAATCATCATTACAGGTGGCAATAGAATTTTATTTGTTTTTTTTCTCTCTAATCTACTATGGATTTACTAGAACAAAGGAAATGAAAATCATGACATATGACTTACTTCCAGCATTTTATCATCTTTCAAATAAGCATAGCATATATCATAAGCTAAAATAACAATGCCTGAAAGCTATGCACAGTAGTTAGTACTTTTTGTACAGTAGTTATAACAACTATTAAAACACTAATAGTCAGTCTGCCTAGGCCACTGGTTCCCCCTCAGTAGCTCCTCAGAGCAACTGAATCAGGTTGTACACCTACCTATTACAGGTCTTCATATTAGCATACCAGTTGTACCACAAAAGGATGAATTACAAAAAAAATGGTAGTAATAAAAATTTTTATCATAAGAAAAAAGTGCATGTGTAACACTGCTTTATACGATCTGATCCAGACCAATGATTGTGCCTGGTATACAAGTTCAGTTCGGTATGGTGCTTCTGCATTAGCTAACACATTCATATTATTTGACATATGACTATTCTAGAAGGCATGCTAAGTGATAGTTCTACGTTTATACTCTTTTCATTATTAAATCATACCTCACCCTATCCATCCTTTTGGGGGAATTAGGGTTGGAATCGTTTGTCTGTTTGTTTGTTTTTGAGGGCTCCAACATGCTTGCATGCATCAGCCTTGGTCACCTAATGGTGGCTCTCCATGCTGCTTGATCTCTGGTAGCTTCCCTATTCAGTCTCTTATCTCTGAGGTCACTCTCAATGACCTCGTCCCAGTTTTTTTTTCGGTCTACCTCCCGCAATCCTACCTCTAACATTAACACTTCTCACGTTCTGCACCCAATTATCATCCTCCATTCTCTCCACATGCCCAAACCATCTCAATCTACCTCTCCTCACCACAATACCATTACATTCCAGTCCCATCCTACCTCTCAACTCTTCCATCGTAAACCTAGCCCCCCCAGGCCTCGCACTCAGGGACGTACTGTTCCTAATCACTGTCATTTCTGTACGTTTGAGCCTGCAAATATCCTCTGATTTGCTGCCCAGGTCTCACTACTATACAGCATTACACTCCTAACACATGCTGCACACAAAGATCCTTTAACACGGAGGGAGAGTACTCGCAATGTCAGAAGAGGCAACAGCTCCTTGAACTTCCTCCAACCACTCCTTACCATTTGTCGCTTACGAACCAAGAAAATGATATCCTCTTATTTGTAACAGTTAGAATGATTTAAAAAATTGTAGTTAAACTATTTATTCTTTAAAAATGCATGATTATATAACTTTTTCTTATGTTCTTTAGACCAAAGTTACGTACAGAAACACTGTTTATCGAAGTTCAATTGCTGCCTATAAGGCTGCCAATGCACTTTCTCTTAATATACAGTACCAACTGCATGAGAAAAAGATGATATTATACAACACATATCTTACTGTCTAATGAGGACTGCCTGTACATAGGTGTTGTGTGATTTCGCAACTGTATATCTGCCAATATAATTGTATTTATGAGGTCAAAATTATGAAAAATAATACTGAAATATTAATACAATTACAGTAATGCCTATGACTCATTCGAGGAAAATAAGCTTTTCCAAAACCCCTTTGATACACCATGCCAGCCACACTCCATCATCATAACTACGAGTATAAAGGTAAGTACTGCACTGCCTACTGCCACTTGAAAATAACTAAAATAACACTTTATGTCTTCAGGCATCATTTCTTTCTGATAGAGTGTACAAAAATAGAATATGGTACTATAGGCAGTTACAAGGGTTCTCATTACAAAGTAGGGGGTATGACACATTACCTGCATAAAATGAGAAACAACTGTATTCTGCATATAACATTAACCCTTTCAGTCCCATGACATTTTACATTCCACTGTTGCTATCTCCAGACTGTTTTATTCAGCAGTGGTACAGGCTTCTTGTAATGAAAGCATCATGAAAGCTATATATATCTATCTATCTATTGCCAGACGCCTCAATCCCGTTTGGGGTGGCCACAAACAAATCGCCTCCAAGTCGCCCTGTCCCCCGCCATTTCACTGCCCTGCTCCCAACTCACACCCCCCTCTCTCATATACCTCTCCACCCCATCCCTCCATCTCATCCTCGACCTCCCCCTCCCTCTTCCCCCCTCCACCTCACTCACATACACTCTCTTCGTCAGTCTCTCACCCTCCATCCTCTCCACATGGCCAAACCACCTCAGTGTGTTCCTCATAACGCTTCCTATCACATCCACATCCACACCACAACGCTCCTTTATATCCTCATTCGTCAGCCTGTCTCTCCATGTGAATCCACAGGCTCCTCTTAAATAACTCATTTCCACTGCTCTCACTCTTGACTTGTGTCCTTCCAACAACGTCCAAGCTTCACTTCCATACGTTAGAGTTGGTATCACAATACTGTCATGTAGTAACTTTTTCACTTCCATGCTCACTTCCCTGTTTCTTATCACTGCTCTCAAAGAACCAGCAACCTTTCTTCCCTGCTGTACCCTTTCAAGCACTTCACCCTCCAAACCTCCATTCTTACTCATCACACTACCCAAGTACTTAAACGTACTCACATTTTCCAATTCCTCACCATCCAACCTTGCTGTACATTCACTGACTTCACCTCTCTCAAAGACCATCACTTTACTCTTCCCTACATTCACCTTTAGATTCCGTTTCTTACACACTCTCCCAAACTCATCCACCAAACCTTGCAGCTCCCCTTCGTCTTCACTCAACAACACAGTATCATCTGCAAACAAGAGTACAGGGAGTTTCCAAACACTATCCTCTCTCACCAGGGCCACTCCAACATCCACTACCCTACCTTGTATCTCTTTTATTACCCCATCCATGTACAGATTGAACAACCATGGAGACATGACACATCCCTGTTTCAACCCAACTTTCAAAGAGAAAAATTCACTTAGTTCGCCATCCACACGCACTGCAGCCTTCGCACCATCATACATACTCTTCACAGCATTCAACAACTTCCCATCTACTCCATATATTCTTAATACTTTCCACAATCCTTGTCTATCCACCCTGTCATATCCTTTCTCCAAATCCATGAAAGCCGCATACAACTTCTTTCCCTTCTCTAGAAACCTTTCCACTAAAGATCTAAGAATGAATATCTGATCTACACAACCTCTTCCCTTCCTAAAGCCTCCCTGTTCTTCTCCAACTAATTTCTCTGTTCTTTCTCTAACTCTGTCAATAAGTATCCTACCATACACTTTTCCTATTATACTAAGAAAACAAATGCCCCTATAATTACCACACACTTCTTTTTCCCCTTTTCCTTTGTACAAGGGAATAATTATATCTGACTTCCAATCCTCCGGGACTCTACCATTCTCCCAGGCCAATCTGCACATCTTCCACATCCATATATAGAACCCTTCAATTTTGACAAGTCTACCGTATGGTAAATAAAACGGTCTGGTGGTAGCAAAAATAGACACTGCTGGATTCCAGGGGTCGAGAGTTCTCCTTCCACATGAAATTCACATATCATCACTGCTCATTTTGTCATAAAGATCTTATCCTTTATTACCTGAGGCATTTTAGATTACAGTACAGAAGAAAATATCAGTGTTCAGTATCTACTCTGTTACCAGCCTTACATTATTAACCTAGCAGCATTAACCTTGATGGGCAGTTTTCCTTGCATAACACCTGGGCATATCATACCAGTTTATTCCATATTTTTGCATGCTATAGTAAAGTATTCTTCACAGAGCAGATACATTATGCAAGGTTAATATATAAGCACATGAATTATAAATATATATATAAATATATATATATATATATATATATATATATATATACACACACACACACACACAGATGAGGTGCTACCCAAAAGTTCCAGTAATATGAACAAATGGAGCCAACCATTTGCAGTTTTGCCTTTTGCCACTAGGAGGAGTCTGCAGCGCTCCTTGTGTGTCAGTGTGGACCACGCCGTGTCTGTGAGCGGACGTGTTGTTGAACTATGCTTACTATTGTAACGTAGTGTGTAGGTGGTTTGGCGGTTTTGCAATGGCGGAACAATGGCACAGCAATGTCAAGTTGATGCTGATTGTTTTCTTTGATATCCAAGGGACTGTTCACAAGCAATTCATCCCACCTGGTCAATCTGTCAGCAGAAAGTTTTACTATGAAGTTTTGCGTGTCTGAGAGAGAATATCTGCCGCAAAAGTACAGAACAGTGAAAGAACAAGGACTGTGTCCTGCATCATGACAATGCCCCCGCCCATGCATCAATTGTTGTCCAGCAGTTCCTGGCTTCCACTAACAAGGTAGTCATTCCCCACCCACCCTATTTGCCTGACCTTGCCCCCTGCGACTTTTTCCTGTTTCCCAAGCTGAAATTACAGCTGAAAGGGAATCAATTTGACCCGACTGAGGAGATCCAGACAGAATTACACAAGGTGCTCAAGACCATCACGCCTGAAGCCTTCCACAGATGCATGGGCTCATGGAAAAAACGCTGGGACCACTGTATACATGCCCAAGGGGACTACCTCCAAGGCAACAGTGAGAACTAGGAGGTAAGGTAACTTATTTTCCTACAATATTCAAATTACTGGAACTTTTGGGTAGCACCTCGTGTGTGTGTGTGTGTGTGTGTGTGTGTGTGTGTGTGTGTGTGTGTGTGTATATATATATATATATATATATATATACACATACACTAGTCATGTATAAATTATTATTTTCTGACCATAGTATCTGGTATTTTCTTATTCTATTTCATTTCATTCTAGGTGTAACACATTCAATTTACAAAATACCATTAGCCAGTAATGACACAATATTAAAACCTCATCAGTAATAAGCACACAATACAACTGGCCCACAAACAATGCAGTTACGTGGTACTATACTGGAAACATAGCATGCACTATTCAAACCATTTTGCTTCCATTAGTTGCCTCAGTGGCTTTTGTCTTCAAGAAGACATAAACATCACAAAAAAATTCAAATAGCACCCTACCAAGTTCAGTAAGCTTCCAACAAGTCAGCATTCAGTAGGTGCTGGATATGTAAGCCTTGGTTTGGTGGTACTGATACCTGTATACTGTAACTGGGCAGCTCAACTGCATAGTTATATAAACATCTGTCAACTACATCCCTATACCCCAAATGAGGATGATGCCCTGCAGAAAGAGGGGAAGTTAAGTTAGCAGTCCAATGGGTTCACATGTCAGATGAATCTGGGGCCACAGCACTGTGCTTGCTGAACATGTTTATTTTCAGATTTAGCTAACATAATGTCACATGGACTGGTGGAAAGAAAAACAATTTGCATTATTAAGTACATGCTGCTTGAAGGAGGTTAGGTTCGGGGGAGGGTCAGGTGGGACGATTTTTTTTTTTTTTTTTTTTTTTTTTTTTTAAATGCTAAGAAGAAGGAATCAAAGGCCATGAGCCTGCAATAACTGTTCCTTCCAAAAGAAAAACAAAATACAAGAAAGAGCTAAATTCAAGATCGGGTCATCACCGGGAGAGGGGCAGATTGTTGGGAAGGACTGTAGGTATAAGCTATTTGGAAGGGAAGTGTGAACAGATCTGGTGGTGTGGGCATGTTGGTCAAGGAGAAATGGGTGAAATGTGTCATGAATGTACTGAGAGTAAACTAAAGGATTATGGCAGTGAAAACATTGTCTGGTAAACTCATAATTACAAGTATATAGGAGTATGCTCCAATGGTTGGTTTGGATGAAGAAGAAAATGATAGATTCTGGGATGACTTGATACAGCTGGTGGCATGGAGGATGATGAGAGTGTAATTTTGGGTGGGGATATCAATGGTCATTGGGTGAAATAGCTCAACTGCATGAAAGAGTGCATGGGGGATGTGCATATGGTGCAAGGAATGCAGAGTGAGAAAGGATTTTTGAGTTTGGGGAGGCAATGAATATGACTGAGTGCAACACACCTTTTTAGGAAAAGAGAAAGTAGGGTGATTACATAATTATGAATCTTGGGGTAATAGTGACCAGACTGACAATTTCCTGGTCAGGAGGACTGACAAGAGGTTAGTGATCTTAATGTTATAGGGAGTGAAAAAAGTGTGCTGCAGCACAAATTACTGACGTGTGACATGATGTTAAAGGAGTGGGTAGTGAAGAAAAGAACCTAGGCACCCAGAAAGAAAATATGGTTGTTGAAAAACCAAGTAATAAAGGAGGCCTTCTATCATGAGCTAAGTAGTGGTGACCGAACAGGGAAATGTAGAGAGAAGTGTTAATAAGCAGTACAGAGCTCACAAGAACAAACTCTTCAGAGTTACTGATTCAGTGTGTGGATGGACAAGGGTCCCTCCAAGGGATGAAGCTGCAGTTTAGTAGAAAGCTTTTCTGGGAGTGGAAAGGGGATGGTAACTAAAAGGAATACTTGGATGCCAGGTATAGGGACAGAAAGGAGGTATACAGGGAAAAATCTGAGTCACAGAGACTTTTGCTTGATAAGCTAAATAGAGCCAAAAGGAAGAAAGTGCTATTTAAGGTGGCAAATCAGATAAAGTGAGAAAACAGGGAAATTGTAGGTAAGCAGTGTGTGAAAAATAATGAACGAAAGGTACTGGTGGAAAGGTGAGGGTCTTAAAGATGCTTGGGGATAGCATTTTAACCATATGCAGAATCAAAAGTCTGACTGGAACAAGGAAGGTTTGGAGTAAGCAGATCTATCGTTTGGCCCTTGACTGATTGATGCTGGCACTGTGAGCTGGGCAATACGCAGGATGCAGTTGGGAAAGGCAGCAGGTGTGTTAGGGTTAACTGCTGAAATGCTGAAGGTCTTAGGAGATGTAGGAGTGGGTTTAGCAACTGATCTCATAAATTCAAATACAGTACATATGAGTGTGTTGTTCAAGATGACTGGCTGAGGAGTATGATTGTAAATGTGTATAAGGGAAGGGTGATGCCCTGGAAAGTTTTGGACCACATAATGCAGGTAATGGAGAGAGTCCTGCAATGTATGGTAAGGGAAAGTGTGAATACTGATGAGATGCAGTTTGGGTTTATGCAATATTCACTGACAAACACCTTCAGTGAAAATATATAGGAAAGTAAAGGTAGCTGTACTTTGTTTTAGATTTTTTGGCAAAGGTCTTTCCAAGGGAGGTAGTGAAGTGAGCAATGAGAATGTCTGGGATCGAGGAGTGGCTGGTTACAGTGGTTAAAACTATGTACGTGGTCACCTGCAGTGAAGTGAGCGCAAATAAAGATTTGAATGATGAGTTGTCTGTGAATATTGGCATGCATCATGGGTCAGTCCTGAGCTCCTTGTCATGGTGCCTGAAGCTCTCTCACATTAATTCAGAAATGGACTCCCATGGAAGGAGTATGCTGGTGACCTGGTGTTAAATGAGGAGGATGAAATTGAAGCGGAGGAAAGATTCAGGAAGTGGAGAGACAGAATGGGGTACAAGGGTTTGAGAGTAAATGTGGATAAAACAAAAGTGATGGTGTCTAGGGCTGGTGGCAGTACTGTCAAAGCAGACGGGGTGTGGCCATGTGCAGTTTGCCACAAGAGTGTGGGAAGTAACTCTCATGCAGTGTTTGTGATAAGTGGGTGCATAAGAGATGTAATGGTATTAGAGGCAGGCTATAAATAATTCTGATTTTTTATGTGTGGTGTTTCAGGGAGAGTATGTGGAGACTTAGAGGTTCAAAAGGAAATAACCTGCTGGAGAGTTTCTTGAATGTGTGAAGTGTTGTTATTTGAGGAGCATGTTATGTGCTATGGTGGGGCTTGAACAAGCTCCGTAGCTAAGGTATGGTGTGGTTGGAGGAAGTTCAGGGAGCTGATGCCTCTCCTAACACTGAAAGGACTCTCCCTCTGTGCTAAGGGATCCTTGTATGCAGCATAGTTCAGGAGCGAAATGCTGTACAGTAGTGAGACATGGGCAGTATGGGCAGTAAAGGAAGAAGACATTCACAGGCTCAAATGTTCAAAAATGAAAATGATTAGACTTGTGGTGTGTCCTTACATGTGAGGCCTGGGGGGCTAGGACTGCCATTAAAGAGTTGAGAGGAAGGATGGGACTCAAATGTATTGATTGTGCAGAGGAGGGGGTAGACTGAGATGGTCTGGGCTTGTTGAGAGAATGGAGGAAAACATTTGGGTGCAGAAGTTGAGGAGTGCAACGGTTAAGGGTAGGGTTGCAAAAGGCAGACCAAAAAAGTCCTGAGACAAGGTCATAGAGTGTGACCTCAGGGATAAGAGACTGAATAGGGAGGCTACCAGAGATCAAATCGCATGGAGAGCCACCATCAGGTGACCAAGGCTGATGCATGCAAGCATGCTGGAACCTTTATAAATAAACAAAATAAAGCTAGTGGTCTGTGCCATCCAAGTGATGGGTGTTTGGATAGCTCACTTCTCTGAGATCTGATAGGGTCTTCTATGCAGAATCAGTTGGTACTGCTAACTGCTGAAAGCTTTTTATGGAGTGTTAACACGTAATTTTTCTTACCATACGTTAACAACACTAAAAGTTGCTAGAATCCTTAAACATCAGCTTCATAAAATCCACATAAGTCCCAATCTGTTACACCAATCAATAAGAGCATACTTTCTCTTTGCTATCAATATACACTCCTTCCCAATTAATGCCAGACAATACCCACTTCAAATTGGAAATCCTATGCCATGTAATAAATAAGATTCACCATTCAACGTCACCTAACATAAAGAGAGGAAAAAAAAATAATTGTATACTTGCATACAGCAAAAACCTGTAAAATATTACAATTTCTAAACACAATGTTGGCAACCCACTTTTTGTGATGTGGGAATGTGAGACACAAAAGTGTTTCCACACTGCAGTAAGCAAATCCCTTTTGCTCAAGCCTGTGTTGTTAATGGGCCCATTGTACTGTACTAATATAATCAGTCAAAGTGTAATTCAACTTCCTAATTTAGTAATCACTGTATGCTGTTTTACATCATACAATCAGTCACATTTAACTCTATTAAACACCGGCTGAGTAATGGGAGTCATGCTAGACATTCAATGCCTAGAGACAGTATATAGACAGCTGTTACAATGCTTACTATATGCAGATTAATTATGCTTTTCCTGAGTTGATTAACATTAGTTATACCTGACAGTCCCTAAATAATATGAAGCTAATAAATTACTACCAGAATACAAGGTGGTCTATATACAGTATAATGCTCCTCTTCTACCTCCTCCTCCAGTGTCTGCTCTAATGTTGTGGGTACATCTTAGCGTTATCAGTGTATGTCCTGCATCTTTTATTCATTGACTGGGCTGTCCTAACACACAAGATACTGCCACGCTAGTTTCTTGTGATTTGCTGTTTATGGACCACCTTGTAATTCATCAACAATTATTAGTGAGTTACAAATTACATACCAATGACCATTCAGAGTACAATAATATTTTCCAGCTTCTAAAAAATAATTGCTTACTTTCAATATTCACAGCTACTCTCAAATAAATTCAAACATGTATCATTATCAGCTTTACACACAAAATGAACAAAAACTTTATATGGCCTTTACACAGACCAACTCACTTGTGCCTACACTTTTACATCAACAAATGATAAAAAAAATCAACATCACTAGATGCCTCGTGATCTAGTGAGTTAAGTTGATCCAACTGGATGAGATCTATTAGGGTTTATATACGAGGGATGGCTAGGGTTTACTTCCTCACTTAAGTGCCACTGGAGGATGAGCAACTGGTTACTCTTGCCTTAAATGTCTGGGCTGAGAGACCTAGCTTTGGGCCTTTATGCCCCTGATTTGGCAATAAAAGGACTGGACATGGGTAAATGAAATTATAGTGGCTATCTCAGGATGGTTTGACCTCAAGTCCAACCACTGACATGGGTCTGGCATTCAACGTGTGGAAGCAGAAGGCTATTAGCATTATTTTCTATTTCTTTCTTTCTTCTTCAAGCCAGAATGCAAAATGTTAAGAGTTCACATCTAGCTGAGGATCACAAAATCACTGTATTATTATACAGCTGCTTTATGTCTAGTACTTTAATATGTCAGTGATGGTAAGAGTCCTGTGCTTTGTGCACTTGTTCACATCCCAACACAGCTGGGGGCTTTTCAAATCAAATAAGTCCATCCAGAGTGCAAGCTGGTCACCAACCCTAATGTTTTGGATCATGGCACCCTAGCTTCAGGTCCCTATACATTACTGTATAGGCAGTGATAGGGAGTTGGGTGTAACCATTACCATTTGTTTAAAATTACAGAACACTACAAATACAGATACTAGCTATGGAACAGGGTATTAATTTACACTGCACTTTCATTCTTTGTCTAATTACATTATTTTGTTTTCACCTAAAACAGCTATGACAGCCAAGGTTAGTGCAGGCAATACTGCATCAAATGAGAAACACAATTCAGAGCAAATAAATATGCAATTTTCATATCTTTATCCTATGCAAACTCATATGACTATGGCACTGATACTGCACTTATCATCTACCTACTGTACTACTGCATAATGTTCCAGAACTACCCTTATTACTGTACTAGGTACAATATGCTGTCTATTAAAAACCAATACACATACACTGATATTGATTTTCACATCCCTCTTTCCTGACTGAAGTACCCATCTCATATGATAAACACCCTTTCATATTCAGTACTAGCACAGTATTACACATATATTATCATCAGCAACTCATATGTTACATTACTGGTTAAACCTATTTATAGAGAAGAGTGGGAGGTTCATACACTTCCAGGTGGCTAACAGAGGTACATTAAGATTTTCTTCTTGCTACTGAAACATGCTATTATTTAACACAACCATTAACAGGAAGGGGTTAATGAAAAATACCTGAATATTATTACTACACAGGGTACATGATAGACAAGGCTCTTCCCCTAATGACAACTCAGATTTAGTGGAACAAATAACACATAAATCCCTGTGCAAATACTTGTACAAGGAACACTGCCTGTTTTTTTTTTTTTTTTAATAACAGACACCCTGCCTGAACCACTCATCATATGGACTTTGTACAGTACTGTATAGTACAAACTCGCAAATCCAAAATGCTTGGGTCCAAATGCTTTATCAAATATGGAAAATCTGGGATAGTACAACTATAATGATACCTGTGAGAAAATCAAGTAATAAACAAGCTATGGTATATACCTTTAACAGCAAATACAATGACATGGGCCCTTGTTAGATGATCAATCAGTATGTGATGATTTACTTATATGATCAATAATAATTAAGGACCTTTTTTTAAATATAAAATCATATTTTCATTTCTATGATCATTATAATTCCATACAATGTCTCTCTGGTCGATTTACAATCACCATTTTCGCTTATAAGATCACCAAAAGACAGGTCTGCAGTTATTTGTTTGTTGCAAGATTGCATTTGATTTTGGTCATTACTGGATGGAACAATAGTGTGGTGTTGGAGTTCAAGCAGCAAGTGAAGTGAAGTGAAATGAAATAACTACTGTACCAATTTAGGCAAGTTGGAATTTATTTTTAGACTTATGTTTGGCAGTTGACCACATTCTTATTATATGAAAGGTTTTCAAAAATGCATCCCAAGCATGAAAAAAGGGTGTACTGTAATAGTGATTATATTATCTGTTCTTATACATGTATACAATTTTTTTTTTTAATATATGTACACTGACTGTGTGAAGACAGGTGACAACACCCCTCTTTCACAACAAAAAATAATTTGGAAAGAGAAGGTTTTCAGCAATCAAATTTTTGGATTTGAGTTTGTACCATAGAGAAGGAAGGACTTGTTCATTCAATTATTATCATCAAAACATCAGATGATGAATGAATGAATGAAAAAAACACTAGTAATAATACAGTACCATCTACCTTCTGCAATGACATGTCAGAGCTATGTGGATATTTACAGAAGTGTACTATTCCCAGGTTATGCTTAAATGCATAAAGGGTAAAACATTTAAATGTGCCTAACAACATGCTAATTGGTGGCCTGAGTCTAGGAGAGGCAAGAGACATGCCGTTACCATAAATTACTCGGTAACCGAATTATGTATAGTGTATCGCTATATTTATGTACTTGCTTTTGTTGAAATGCCTGTAATTATGATTAATTATACATTATGCACTAAAACAAATACTGGTATAACTCTGAATACAGATTATTCTCTTTTTCTAGTTCATCAGGCTCTTACTTACTCTGAAACCAAATAACAGTGCCATGATTTTTCCCCCCAGTGCCATATACTGTATAGTAATACAAACATGCTGCTATTATTTCATTGATTATAACAAGTAATCAATGAGACAATATGTCCTACTGTATACAACTCCCATAGGGTGTCTGCATTTTTACACTCAAACTGTTGATATCATTTTTATCTCTGTAACACAAACAACCTGGCAACAAAATTATCATGTTCTAACATAATCAGGTTTTCAACATCATGGACCCAATATCAAAAACAACATATACTGTAATTTGAAGCATTTACCTTTTTGTTTTACACCTGTATTATTTTATTAACATCATTATGCAATTACTATAACTAATAAATGACAGTGTAGTAAGATCTAGAGCAATGCTCTTTGATCTTTACTGGGATATTTATCAGATGACAAAGGATGTTCCAGACGTATCTTCTCTTTCTCCTATGCTGTGAAAGATATGAAACTGCTTGAAACGTATGTGTAATACATTTCAAAAGGCCAAAGCAATATTCGAGTCAAGTAGACAGTAATGATAAAGCACAGCTGCAAAATTTGACACACAGTATTACGTATGCATAAAAGCTATATTGTAGCTATTTACGTGTGGCAAATGATGACACAACATACAATCAATGGCAGCAAAACAGTACAACCGTGTACAGTATAAATAAAGAGAACATGAATCAGACAATATAAAGACAAGCTCCTCTTATTGCTTTCAAATACACAAAACTAACTTTCAACACAACTATAAATACAGTACATACATGCATGCTTTACCAAATTACAACTAATCATTCAATATTAAAATGCAATATTGTACTGCTATTGGATAATTTAAGAATACTGAACAAATTGCTAGAAAAATACAACTATGCACATAAATGCACTGCACAGTTGTTCATAATCACACCCTTTCAGGTCTGTCCAAATACACAAAATATGTGTGAGATTTATACACTCCTCTACCAACCTGCAACACGGAAATTAAATACACAGTGATCATGTACTTTCCCTCCTACAAGAAGAATAACAATCATCACTGTTGGTTTACCATAACAGAAATTAAATACACAGTGATCATGTACTTTCCTTCCTACAAGAAGAATAACAATCATCACTGTTGGTTTACCATAACTGTGCTGCACTGAAGATTCTCATTACAAAATAAAGGACAAAACCTCCCCCAGATTAAACACATGTACACTCTCACCAAAAAGTTCTCGAACTACTTGGCACGATGGATGTGGGAATGAGCAGAATGGGGCTTTTCATTTCGAAACATCTAATATGCCTGACTGCAAGTGACCCCATTGTATGTCATTAAATTTGTGTATAGTGCCCAACAGTTACTGCTGAAACATAACACTATGTTACAATACAGCAGAGAGAGCTGTTTTCAGATTCTTCGTCCATTTTACCAGATTGCATAATGCTTACAGCATTCGAGAACTTTTTGGTGAGAGTGTACAGTACTTCGGTTTAATAAAAAAAAAAAAAAAAAAAAAAAAAATCCAATACATAAACTAATGGTACATGGACAATCCTAACAAGAAAACATTCCATTCAGTTTTTACTGGTATTAAGTACTACTGTACCACCCTTACAATAACACATCTTAACAAACCTAAAGTTATTCAAATGGTTTCTAATAAATAAATAAAAGTATCATCACAGTACTCTAGATATCAGATATTTATGATCCCTGAATAGCTTACAGTATCAAATTCTTCATAATAAATGCTCTAGCATTGTACTAAGCAGGACTAATTGCTATCCACAATAATACATTAAAAAAAGAAAAAAAATCTGGATATCATTAACCTGCCACATGCCAGTGCCATTTTAAAACAGTCTGACATAATGCCACAGCCAGTGCCAGTGCCAGTGCCGTTTTAAAATGGTTTAAAATAAAAAACTTCACTGTGACTGCATTTTTCAAGATTTGTGGGTAAAAATTGGCAGGCATGTAAGGTAACTGTTCCTCTACCATCCCCCAGGCTGTCAAGGCCATATACTCACTCGCTCCCCCCCTCACGCTCGCTCTGCCTCACTCTGCCTGTGCCTCACCCAGTGCTGTACATAGTGAAGGCATTTTGTAAATATTTTCATGTAAGTGTAAGTTGTAAATATTTTCTTGTAAGTGTAAGGACTATATAGTGAAGTCAAATTGTAAATACCTTCTTGTAAGTGCCACGACAGTACGTAATGAAGTCAGGCTGTACCTATCTTCAAGTAAGTGTAAGATAATGCATTCACAGTGAGAAAGACATGCAAATTTTGATAGATGCTGAAGTAATAAGTAATCAGAAAAGTGTACTGAACATTGCTATACCTTCCCAGCATAAATACCTGAGTATACCTTACATAGAAAACGGCTTTCTCTCACGTACATGGTGAGCGTGAGAGCGGCTATACTTACACAAGTATGCAGGACTCGATAAAACTCATTTCCGAGCCTCGGTGAGCATTTTAATGGTGAAATTCGTTGTTTCCACATTAAACTCTATCATTTTAGCCCCCCAAATAGAGGTCGAAAAATGGCCAGCACTAGGGTGACCCATAGGGCTAAAAATAGCCGGCACACGGCGGGTTATGCAGTTTTCTGTGACACTGGATGATCAGGAAAATTTTCAATTGTAAAGTACTGTAAATAATAGGTGCCAAGTGCTGACTGTTGAACTAGTTCAGGGATACAGGTAATGTACCTCAGTGTATTAACAGAAAACTGAGGTAGGCACAAAGAGGAAATGGAAAGTAAAGTGGCTCAAGAAAGAAACATGGCCAGTGCTTGAGGTTTTAACGTGAAACAGAAGATTGAGTCTTCAGGCTATGAGAGGATTGCATACATTAATGTATGACTGTGAGACTTTGGTGGGCCATTCCATGAAAATGTCAACCTTTAGTGTCAATCTCAGAATTGATCAAAAATATAAAAATTATATATCATTTTAAAGCTTAAACATTGAACTTAATGAATCTGGACAGAAAAACTTTCTAAACTGTTTACTGACAGTGAGGCATTACAAAATGTCATACCATGTCACTGAAGAAAAATTCATGCTGAAATTAGTGATTTTCTTATCATCACTGACCTGAGTATGTATTTGTTTGGAATGCTGTCACTGGGTTTTATTGAAATAGCATCCATTTGAGTTGTAACTGTCACTACACTTGTTTACATATACACTGCAATCAGACCGTGGCATGACCTTGAAATGTAAGTGCTTCAGGAGTAATGTTTTTTTAACATTTTTCCCATGCACTGCTTACGAATTGGTGAAAACCAACATAATTTTACATTATAAATAGGCACCTTAGTACTTTACTAATGTAGCCCTGTGTATCTTGTAAGAGACTCTGGCTAGCCATATGCTCCGTCACATATGTTACATGCATAGTGTGAGGAATGTTACCAGAAGAAGACATAATGTTTCTCATGTACAGCTTTAAACAAGAAATCACTGCTGAATTTAGGGAGGGATGGGTGGGTATGGTGGGAGGGCTGGATGAGTTGATGTGATGGATGGCACTGTTGGGTGGACAGGGGGGTGGCATTCATGGGTGGGTGACTGTGGTTGGTGGGCAAGTTGAGTCGTCAGAATGTGTGGGATGCCAGGGTGTGTTGTGACATGGTGGGTTGCCAAGTGGTTGAGAAGATTGTGTGGCTGGGGTGCTATGAGTGGATGGTTGGGTGGGTTCAGAGTGGGTAGATGTGTTGGATGGCATTGCTAGAAGACCTTGCTGGGTGGCATTCATGGGTTGGCAGGGGTGGATGGCTGAGATTAGTGTGCTTGGTGGGTCACACAGGTGGCTGGGAAGGGTGAGTGTTGGATGGGTTGATTGAGCAGGTAGATATGTGGATGGGTGGATATGTGGCTTCCCAAATGACAAGGCAGGAGTGGGACTTTTAGGGCTGGTAGTCATATAACTTGTCACTGTTAATTAGATTTTAGTACATCGGTTAGAAGACAAATAAATATTTGGAATAAAATTTTATACATCAGGGTCATTCTGTTGAAATCTGCTAAAGCCTCAATATAATTATTTCTCACTGAGTTGAAGGTGGAGGTATGCTCGTAATAGCAGACAAAATTATACCAATATTACGTGTGGCAAGACATGTGAGAGAGTGAAGCTTCAGATCTCCAATCCATCCGCTTAACAAATCAGTGGTTTTGTGGGGGCGAGGAGAGGGAATTGAGGGGTGGACATGTGTGATTAACCTGCCCTCTGGTGGCAGACTACCTTGTCCCCTTCTTATTGTTCACTGCTGTACAGGTTCATTAAACAACCACAAAGTTGTCTAAATATTATGAACTGCAGTCACTGAGTCAGAGCCTGAAGAGGGCGTAATCAAGTTACCTTAAAAACAGGGATATCAATGGAGTGAGTCATAATCAGTTTCACTTCCCTGACAACCCAGACAGAGATGAGATGGCACAGGACATGATTGTGCAGGCTTTGCCAACTCCTCAAGTATCAAAAATGGTACATACTGTACACTCGCTCCAGAAAGTATCGGTGCACTGTGGGTCCGATGACATACGGAATGATTCGACCATGTGCCAGTGACAGCCCGTTAATACCTGTATATGTTATATCATTTACAGCCATTCCCTGCTCATTATGAAGGACACGAGTTATCTAATATAGCAGTCATCTATCGTCTGAGATGCCTGCGTGTGCGAGGTCAGAACCGCAATTTCCAGTTTCCTTTGTTCCATGTATCATAATATTTAACACATATTCTGCACCAATACTTTCTGGAGCGAGTGTACATTCAAAGGGGTAACTTGCCCCTCCTTTATCAACTAGTCTATGTTGATGTCGCTTGAATATGTTATGTCACTTAAATAGGAATTGTCATCTGGTTAGTGAATTCATTCATTCATCACCTAATCCAGTGTTGCCCCAGGAGGTGCATAGGAGCCCGGGGTTAGGCAAGTTGGTCATGACATTTAAGATGAGAGTGACCAGCCTCACTTATCCCTGAGTGACATTACATGATCAGTAAACCCCAACCACCCCTTGTATATAAACCTGCACTGGCTCAATCCAACTGGAGCACCTTCATTGCTCACTGAACAACCAGGTGCCACAAGTTGGTTACACTACCCTTGCGTCCAGTATGCGTTTGTCCAGTATTATTCTCGTCCAGTACGGTTGGTAAAAAAATGAAATAGTTTATTACTGTAGTATGGATTTCTTGGGCTAGAACGGATCGGCCGTGCAAAGTGGGACAAATCCAAAGAGTTCTTCTCTACTACTGACGTGCTGCATCCAGCACTACTACCTCCGCGCGCGCGGGAAGTTGGACAACTCCAAGGAACGTTTCCCTAGTACTGCCACACCAGTCCAGTACGCCTTCCTTGTGACTCGTGATGTGTGCCAGTCAAATTGCAGTATTGCACTTCCCCCTGATGACGAAGACGACGATGTGTCAGTGTGTGACAATGAGGGATTTATGAGGGAGGTTGAGACAGAGATGCCTCCTCAGGATCCTGAAGGCCTTCCTCCAGGGGGTCAGTAGGACCTCCTACAGCCTTGGAAACTCCTCTCCCTTCCCCCCCAAGCCCATCACCACTCACCTTAAAGGCTGGTAAAATCTTAGTTGTGTCAAAATGTAGTTAAGATGAATTCTGGGGGGAATTTATCAAGGCCTGTCTGAAATTATTCATTTCTCCCATAAGGTCTGTTGTTTGTCCAGTACGGATTTAGTCCAGTGCAGTAATACTGCCTGACATAAATACTGTACTGGACGCGAGGGTACTGTATATGGTTACCACTCAGCAAAGTAAATGGTTTCCTGGTGTACAGGAAGCCATTTGGCTTGTCACTCGGTGTAGAGTCACCCGTAGACAGAAGGAAGAGGAAAGAATGAAGGAAGGAAAGACAGAAGAGAAAGGATGGAAAGAAGGAGGTAGAGAGGGAAGGGCAGGCACCTGAGAGCAGCACTACATTGAGTGGGTTGATGATGAGTACCTCCCATCAACCACTTTCTGGTTAGTTTATTATGTAAATATCACATCAGTACATGTCTTGTTTATGTTTGTGATACTTAATATTACTGTAACCGTAATAAGAGTTGATTGTATAATCACATTTCAATAAAAATCGCACGAGTAACCTCTCACTTTTTCGGGTAACGTGTCTCACAGTTAAATTTTCCTTAACAGCACAACAGTTATTTGCAATAACCAAATTTGCTGGGTATGGTTATGATCCTTATCTATTGACATATTACTGATATGTAGCACTCCTTGACTGAACCAGTCAAATCACAGCCTTGTCGAAATTACTTACGCCAACTACAAGACGGGGTAGCATCGAGGCAATGTTCTACATGCAACTTTTGAAAATCTATATAAAATCCAAATTAAAACATAAAAACAATCTGACTGTGGTATGATGTAGGGTGATGAGTTGGTTATATAGCTTGCAAAAACCATTTGTTTATATTGCATACTTTTGCAGATATAACTGAGAGTAGTTCAACAACTTGTCTCTGAATGTAACGTTCCTCATGATGGAATGACCTTGGTATGGTATATATGTGAAAAGTCATGAGTAAGAGCAATGGATAGGAGACTAAAAAGTGTGTTCTAAGTCACACAGTCATCACTATTAGGCAGAAAATTCAGCCACAAGGAAATAAGTGTTGAAGTTCAAGCTGAGCCTCCCACACTGTTGCACTTCTTAAAGACAAATCTTAGATCTCTTTTTGCCTAACAGTTTCCAGCAACCGCTAGGAAGCAATTAGCTGGTTTTGGTACCTATATTTGCTTTCGGTTCACAGATAACATCAGCTATACCATGACCAGCCTAAACAATGAAATTCCTTACAGGAGGGGGCATGGCACTGTGTGACTTATTGACTGACAGGATGAAAAACAAAATAATTCATGAAAGACATAAAGTATGGAAGTCTGTTGATAACAGGGTCGCAGTGAGTTTGCTTAGAAGGAATGGACATACTGAGAAGACAGAGGGGGTGTGATGGTGATATGGGTATATGTGAGCATGATGGTATGGTCATATGAAGAGAACAGATATAAATATGTGGTAAAGCAGTTAGATGTGAGTGAGTACACCAGGAAACCATTTATTATGCTGGGAGGTAACTATAAAACCAAATTTTGGTTTTATAGTAATTACGGTACTCCAATTGGATTGAGCCCATGAAGGTTTATATCCAAGGGGTGGTTGGGGTTTATTGCTCATGTAACGCCACTCAGGGATGAGTGGGGCTGGTCACTCTCATCTTAAATGTCAGGGCCAACTTGCCCAGCTCCGGGCTCCTACGCTCCTCATGGGGCAACGTAGGATTGGATGATGGATGGATGGATGGAGTATGAAGATGTGAGGATGTGTAGTAAGCCAATAAGGCATATACTTAAACAAGTGCACAGAAAGTGAGGTATGGAAGTTGATAAGCTAATAAACTGACAAGGAATCTGAAATGGTTAAGTGAATTAAAAAGAAGGTAATGTCAAGGAACTGACATCCCCTTATTAACAAGGTAGTCTGTGTACCTGAATCACATGTATAAAGGAAAAACTTACAGTGGATTCCAAGGGCTTAAATGATATTTAAATGACTGAGGGGCCCATTTCACTAGACACAATGTTGTCACACAATGCCTTCTCTTTCCTTGTGTCCGGAATCCAATATTTAGCTAGGAATAAAGATTAACGATGCTGATACTGATAATGGTGAAAGCAAAATTAAGTATACCTCAGGATGTAAGTGAACTTCACCACTACATTTCTAAGGCAATACAGTGAAGTAAGAAGCAGATGTTCACTCTCATCAGTATTAAAGAGTTCCGCGGCTATTCAGAACAGAAATTAACAAGTGGAAGAAAAATATATTTGCAAGTGTGGATGGAATTGGTGCAGCAATGTTACAGTATAGATGTGTGAGTCATGATAATAAACAAAGTATGCAGCCTATCATGAGATACTTGACCGTGCTGAAAAAATAACACAAAAAGGATGTGGTGGTTTGTTTATACTGAACATTGGGAAAAGTAGTAGAGTGTAAGACAGCCGAGAAAGTGGGTGGGTCTGAAATGGGTAGGGGTTTTATAGACTTGATATCTACACCAATGATAATAGCTGAGAATTATATTTCTAAAATTAACCCTTGCTGAGCTGCCGACTTCATATGAGGCACAATGGACAACTGTTGGGTCCAAGCTGCAAACCTTATGAGGTACAATTTACACTGGTCATAAAACAATGGCTCAGGGGAGATAAATACCTTCCAAAGAATCAGCCTGGCTGGGATTACGAAACTATACTGCATGTTGAACTCAAGGAATTGCAGGTTCTGAGTGTTGCAGCAAGTGAGTACAGTAGTAGTAGTGCAAGTGTGAAGAGAAGGGAGAAACTTTGGGAAACATTCAGAATTAATACTGTATACAGTAAGTGTGAGATAGATGTGTAATGTATCCCTGGTTGTTTAATATGTACCATGGGTTACAAAAGTATCGGTGCACAATTTGTGTGAAACATTTTGGTCCACAGAATGAAGGTCACTAAAATATTTGTGTCCGACCTACCACACGTTGGTGGCCCTGATGTCGGGAGGTGTCATATATCGTCAACTAGCAATATCCTCAGGCAAACATATAGCAAATGTTCTGTTTATATAAAATGACATTGTTTATGCACAATGAGACATTGATAAACATCAATTGTTCAAATGTTTTCTGTAGGCATCAGACCCCTGTGCACTGATTCTTTAGTGACTCATAGTACTGTACATAGATGAGGCAGTTAAGGAGTTAATACTGTATGAGGACAGTAGACTGAGGAGCTAACCTGCAGTTACATGGGAGTACAAGGAAACTGCAGACATGTCTGTACTCTAATGCTGGTGCTAATTGGTGGAAAATGAAGAAAGCTAAGAGTAAGTCTGTGATGGTATAAACAAGAAAATCACCGAATGTGAATGAAAATTAAATGAAAATAATGACGTTTGAAACAAATAAATATGATACGAGTTTTAGCACTCATTATAAGACAGAGAAAGCTTGATGAACTGCTGAGTACAGTGGCTGTGTGAATCACTAACGCGAGATGGCCGACAATGCATAAATCATTTCAAATGTACACATGTGATATTTGAAGTCATATATCTAGCAGTAGGCTGATATCTCAGGAAAATATTCCACACATAAATGATTCACATCGGCTAACCTAAGGCCACAGTTAGGAAAGGATGTAGCAATGTTACCGTACACATCAGTCATTTTTCCTTCATGAAATGTGTGTGTTAAATTCATTGCAGTGTTGTACATCTTAACAGTTAACAATGAAAATTATAATTAAAGGCAAAGTTGCAACTGCAATTGCTTTATTTAAAATAAAGCATAAGTTAGGGAACACAGTAGCTATGACAGGTGTGAAAATTCAAACTGAAAACTTCCCGCTTTTCTTCCGTTACCGAGTAGACTCAGATTATTGCCTACATTAACCCTGACAATCATCATAAGGCAGTTGATCATCAGTTCTCTTACAGCAAGGCGAATGAAGGAAGAAAAGAATAAACACATTTGCTTGGTAATCTGTCTCCAAGTTCTGTGCAACAATACAGTATATCCATGACTATCTTGGGTACAACAGCTCTTGTGCACCGAAGAAACCACACCTAGCAGCCAAACAAGAAGAAAACAATACAATTTTATATGAAATATGCTGACTGGAGCTTAAATACTGTTTGTGGAGATCAATGTACTGGACTGCTGACACAAATTTTTTTGACTAGCATCAAGGCACAGAGTTTGCTACCACCCCATAGTGATGCTTGCATCAGCAGTAACAATGTCATATCCTCTCCTTACTTATGGTCTGGGCCTAAGCGTCACAAATCATTCACATGTGAAACACTTCCCTGATATATCAACCTGATGCCAGATTTATTACTTCAAATATTCCATGCCACTCAGTAGACATCATTAGACGTTTGAAAATATTTGTGCACTGTTTTATATCTCAACCATTTTGCACCAATGTTTTCCACATGGACTACACACAGATGGCCAGTTACTGGTGGAGGCAGTTACTTTTAGATATGTGGGAAACATTTACATGGAAGATAAAATTGAGTGCAAAGTGTAAATGTGGTCACTTCTGGGTAGGATATTTTTATAAGTTAGTACTGTACAATAGTACAGTATTGTGAAGGAGAGGATGAACAATCTGGAGATGAAAATACTACATGAATGTACTCCTCTGACAATCATATAAGAGTGCAGCCTGTATTGTGAATGACAGAAAACTTTGTAGGCTTCAGCCTTTTGAAATGCTTCCTCAGTACAGTAGCAGACATAAGTTGGCTGCATCATGAGAATTAATAAAAAAATTTACAAGGACTTTGGAATTGGATAAAATGTGGCATTGTTGAATGGATAACAATAAATACATTGAAATGGTATGGAAAAGAATAGACACTGACACTAACAGAGTCTATGGAAATAAAAATAAAGGTTATGTTGGAAGAAGATAAAATTTGGTATGGAGAAATGGGTGGAAAAGCATTAGTAGTGAGATAGAGAAGGAAGACAAAGACGGATAACTATGAAACTAAGTGAAGAAGATAATAAAATTTGGTGTGGAGAAATGAGTGGAAAAGCATTAGTAGTGAGATAAAGAAGGAAGACGAAGATGGATAACTATGAAAGTAAGTGAAACATATTTAAGTTTCTGTCACTGACACTGTCAGGGGATACTAAAAAGGAAGAATGGCATCAAAAATGCTGCTGCTGCTAAAACATTTTTATCTATATAAACAGTGTCTGACACTAAACTGTAATGATGCTGTGATTAGGGAACTACCCCTATTATAAAGTTTTGTTGGAGCATGTAGCACGTTTTGCATGGTGTCAGCCAATAACACACTGGTGGGATTCATACTAAACCCCCCATCCCAGTGTGTGCACTTTAACCAGCTAAACTATGGCAGCCACCTTATTTCAAATATTTTTAATCAATGGGGTGGTTTTGGGAGGCAAAGATTTGTGGATGAAATACCTAGCAGTTCAGATACATACGAACTGAGGAAGTGAACATAGTACTTAAGGTACTGCTGTACAGTACTTGGAAACATATGACAAAGTGAAGAGGGAAATGATAAAAAAGGATTTATGTATGTTGTATATGGTGCTATATGGGTGTGAGACTTCGATACAGCAAGACAATAAAAACAGTAAAAGCAGGATATATGAGATTACTGAGAAATGTAAGTTGAATGTGCTGAGTAAACAGACTAAGAAATACACGTTATACAATTAGTGAAAGTAGTTAGATGATGATGTTACTGAGGAGCCTGAGTAAGTGGTATGATCATATGAAGAGAACAGATGTACATAAGGTGATGTAAACTGTGAAATGGGTAGATGTGGGTGAGTTTGAAAGTGGGAGGAGGAATGGTAAGGCAAGATGTATGAACAGGGTAATGACCATGTAAGAGACTCAAAGGGCAAGGTACGGTAGCTGATGAGGCTAGAGAACTGACAGGATTGAAATGGTTAGATGAATTTTGTTCACAGGATCATGTGACAAAGGTTCTGGAGGAGAGGTGGCTGATGCTATGAAGACCTTCAAACAAAATCTAGGACTGAGCATGGAGGCTGCAAGAGTATTGCATTCAGGTCTGTTGATGCCCATATTGGTAGGAAACTTCAGTTGCAACATCAGCATGAAAGTGTAAATAAATGAAAAAAATGGGTTTGTTAAGGAATGTCTGTGGGCTGAGTACGTGAAAAGCAACAGTATGATTCATGAAAGATGTCTATGGACAAAACAGTATATAAATGTGTGCCTATAAGGCATGGTCAAATAGAGAACTGATACAAATATGCTGGTGAAAGGGGTATATGTGATACAAGCATAATGGTGGGAGAAGGAATTACAGGCCAAAAAGGTGGATGGAGCCTGATGAAGCTGAGGAACTGCCAAGTGATGAATTATGTACATAAATTCAAAACAAGGATGTGGTACAGTACCTGCTTTTAACTTAGTGGTTGACAAAATGACTCAGCCCAACAATTACATGCAAAGTATATTTATGAAAAAATCAAATAATAGTACATAAAAGGTGCAAAGGGAAATTGTTTATGAGGTAAGGTCCTATACTTTGAAAGTTGGATGATGCATGAATGATTATGGACCTAATTCTCTGAGAATACTGTTGACAGTTCTTCCACTTTTATGCTTTTCACATTTCCCAGAGGGAAAATATTTTGCTTTGTTTTTCTTATTCTTGGTAAAGGTTGTTTTCACATTTATTACCAGTGATTGTGGTCAGTTCCTCACGCCTTTATTTCTGGGATGATTGGACTGAAAACTAACATGCAAGTACTTGATTCCTTTCCCAGATTTTTCATCAAGGCCTTTAAAATTATTTCAAAGCCCAAAGGAAGTAAAAAGAATAGCGAGGAACCACCAAAAGACGGGCAGCAAACCACCACCTAAATACAAACAACTGTTCTATTTGATTCTGAATGCTGTTACAGTCTTTAATTTGATTTGAATGGACCCACTAACTCATTTTTTATGATTTGTTTATATAATAGTTTCGAAAAATAAGCAAATTTAATTATGTATTTACATATCAGAACCAAACATGTCCTTGCTCAGAAATGATACCTCAAGTATTTTTTCTGGTTCCTACCTCACCCCATCTTTCAGATGGGAATTTCAGCTGGGATGATGATGATGATGATGACATAAAATAGTTTAATTTCAGCCATTTCAGATACAGTATTTAAGCCTGTGTGCAGGTGCATGCATACGTGCATGCATGTGTGCCATGCTTTACCAAACGAAAGAGGAATTATGAAGCCAAGATCAGGATTGGTGACTTTTTCACTGAAAAGAATAAAAAATTGCTTCTATTTAATAATTTATTTGATTTAATTTCCTTTTCCCATGTTCCAGCTTTGCTGGAAAATTTTCACAGTACCAGGTATGATAAACAGTATAATGGTCGCCTGGGGACACAATGTCACACAATCAGTGCATGAATTATATCTAGTTCTATTCTGACACTGTCTGCTGTTATTCATTATATAACATAGTGTTATAAATGGAGTTAAAGTTGGAAACAACCAGGTGGAACATACACTATATAATAAACTTTACAAAGTGAACAGCTGCTCGATGAAATATTTTTACTTTTTCTGCCTTAACAAGTTGAAACGAACAAAGGGTGAAATCTTTGAAAACATTCTTCAGTAAAATCTCATGCCTGTTATTTTCAGTAATACAGCTATGACACTGGAACTTTGAACAATATATGAAATACACTATCCATTCACAAATATTTGGATCTGGGAAAAAACACGAACAGCAACATTGCTCACTGTAAAATGATCAATCACCTGGGCGAAGATACTTTTCTGACCGAATGTACTGTGCGCCTGTATAACATCTTCACTCTGATATTTTATATTTTTTCTGCTGTTACTTGACAATTTTATTCATAATTTTATTCATATTAAGTATGGTCTCTAGCAGTGTTGGCATTAATGAGACTACAGCACGCCCTCATTAACAAATGGGATGAGTTTCCAAAAATTGATCATATAATGACTTTTAGCACTGCTGCGACTGTATTAGAGAAAACGTTTGTATAATAAGAAACTGGGCACTGCAGCGATCATATCAGCAAAAAAACAATCATAACACAAAAAAAGCGTCCTTAATTCTTACTGACTGTACAAGTGAATGATCAAATACCAAGTGATCATATAATAAAGGTATGCTTGTATATCTATTCCCTCTAAATTAAAAAGTCTATCCTTTGATACATAAAACTGTCTGGGGATAGCAATAAAAACAAATTTCACCATGTTGACTGAGTTACAGTTAACTCTCAATTATCCGTCACTGCAATATCTGGCCCAATACAATATCTGACGCTGCTGGCTCGGCTCTATTAAAGCAATATCCAGTGCCAAAACGGGACATAGCCAGTGGTTCAATGCAATATCTGGCATTGAGGTGTATCAACCAGCTCGTAAACGATAGTCAACTGGTACTGTATCGCCGTAATGTATCATTACTTTATTGTATTTTCTGCTAAATTTCATCGTTTACTCATGGGAAAGTTTTTAGGATAGAGGTTTGAGACGGACAGTAATACAGTATCTGGCTCGACACCAAATACTGAGCTGATGGGGGGTACTATGCAATATCCAGCATTTTACTTTAACCGGTGTAAGGGTTGGCTGAATTACACTGGATAATTGAGAATTTACTCTAATGCTGTACAAATAAACAAAATATTCTGTACCAATCACTCATAAACTCCAAATATCCACAGTTACATAACTAATCAGATCCATGTTCACACAGTATTTATGACTGGGAATGATCTAAGCACCATGATTCCTGATACACAGTACATATATTATTAATTCTAGTATAAGATGTGGAACAATACTTCACTTCCAGGAAATATGAGTTATAAAAGTGATATTCTTGGACTCAACTGCTGCATTTGGATTTCTTGTCCTTTACATGGCATGCAAGATTATTTCATGTGTTTCATTTATACAGGCTCTAATATCCATTGGCTTTGGTCAAGTTATGGCAGCTCTTCATACTGCTTGATCTCTAGCAGCTACTCTATTCAATCACTTATCTCTAAGGTCACAGACTATGACCTCATCTCAAGTATTTTTCAGTCTGCCTCTCGCATCTCTATCCTCAATGTTCAGACCTCTCACATCAGTTTTCTAATGCTATCAAATACAGTGAGACCTCACTGAAAGGACCCATTTATACTGAACTTCAAATATAACAGGCCACCTGACCCTACTGGACGATTTTTTTTTATATATCGAAGATGGCAAATAGGAACAATAATATCTGGTGGTGTCTGGCATGACTGGTCCCCCTAGATGTTTTTGTTCATTTTATGTTTCAATATACAGTATGTATAAATATTTCTCTTACAGAATTATTTTCTTATGTGGTGATTTGATATATCTTTATCTTGCATGCAAAGGTAATTTTTTTCCCCCATTTTTTTTTTGCACACCCATACAGCTTGTTTCATGCCTGGGCACATGTTTCATATTGATTTGAGTGATTTTTATAAGGTTATGAGGCAAAAAATGGGTATATGCCAAAATTTTCCTGTTTTAGTTTAGATGTGATGGGTAACTATTGTAATATTTGACGGTATTCTGCAGTAACCATTAGGCCTATGGGATTGAGACTGGCATTTTCTGGTGTGTAAATACAAGCTCTTCAAAACAGTAAGAGAAAATTCTACCATGGTGAAAGCTGAAAAATCGATACCTTTTGTGGCTGGGGTGACAATTGGATCTGGAGATTTGCAGACTCTAAGGGTTAAACCTCTCATCTTATTACGTTCCCGCCTTAATTGGCCTCATCCGCCTCTGCCAAGCCTCTTTCCAAGGATATTAGGAAAGGACTCAGTGATAATGCCATTGGGCATGATGTTGACACCAGTGTCTAGTTTACCTAGTAATAGCTAGTAATAGAGAAGTTACCACGTTGTGAGCAAGCCAAAATTGGGGACACGCACATATGCATGAATGCATCTGGCTTCCCGGGCCAAAAATTACTCCTCTTCATCACATCCTTTCTCATCAACACAATGACCTACAGACATGGGGATACAGGCATACCCCAGTTTAACGATCCAATTGGTTATGTAAAAACCCATCACTAGGCGGGGTATCATATCTCGGGGTAGATTTAACATGTAAGCTATATGGATGCAGTTTTGAGCCTTAGATTCCCCCCTCCCCAAACCAAGTCCTAAACCCATTCAAATGAGCCCCCCAAAAAGTTTAAAGCCAATCTAAATGGTCTAACAGCTGTAAAAGAAGCTAACATATGCCTAAAATCACTGCCTGTCTTGCTTGTACCCAGTCAAAGTCACTGAAGAATGCGATCTCCGACTCGTACCTAAACTCAGTAGAGAAGAAGCAGCAGCACTGTATACTATCCCACTATCAGACGGTACCGGGACAATTAAATAAACATCTGTTATGCATAATAATAAAGTATGAATGACGCAGAATTGTCCAAGGTGGGAATTGTTGTGACGGAGAATTGCTGATGTTCTGATGGGGAATTCTCTTGATGGGGAATGAAATCAATGATGAAATCAGGAAAGCCTTTTCAACGGCCCCTCTTTATGTCGTTTTTGCGGCTGTTCTGTTTGCTGAGCTCCTTTATTTTCTTCTCTCTTATTTTCCAACATTTATTTAGAATTTCCTTTTTTATTTTCAAAGTGTTTTCCCTTGAACAACCTAAATGTAAACAAATGGTTTACCAATCAATGATGCGATCAGGATAGCCTGTTCAAAGGCCCCTTTTTATGACATTTTATTTACTGTTCTGGTTGCTAAGCTCCTTTATTTTCTTCTCTCTTATTTTCAAACATTCATTTAGAAATTCCTTTGTATTTTCAAAGTATTTTCCTTGTACAACCAGAACGTAAACACTTGATTTATTGATCGATGATGCGATAGTGATAGCCTTTTCAACAGACCCTCTTTATGTCATTTTAGCTATTGTTCTGGTTGTTGAGCTCCTTTATTTTTTCTCTCCTATTTTCCAACATTTATTTAGAAATTCCTTTGTATTTTCAAAGCCTTTTTCCTTGAGCAGCCCGAATGTAAACACACGATTTATCGATGTCACAGTTTTCATTAATGTATGAAATATTTACTCTGAGGTTTTCATAATTATTAATATTTAAAATTATTATCATGTATTCCATGATGGGTTAGATGACAATTCAATGGTCAAACATGAAATATTCTTTGTTGAGTCGCCTAGTTGTCCAGACTATTTTGTACCTTGTCTGGTGGGCGAGAATCCGTATCCTAAATGACTGTTCACTCCACTTACGACAAAAACACTTTAATCTAACAGATTAATCTAAGTCTAAAAACAGTTTATAAATCAACCTAAACACAAAATTTAAGTGTACTGTAAAATATAATCAAAATTGGAAAAAAAAAATAAAAAAAAAAATAAATAAAAACCTATTGCAAAACCGAGGGTAGGCCTACCATAGGTGGGGTAGGGTGGAATTTCCACCACCATCACTATTCTGGGGCATCGCATCTAGGGGTATTGCATATCAGGGTTTGCCTGTGCTTTCTTTCGCAAGTAGAAGAACTGCTGAGCAATATGGTCTTGTTTCCCTTACTGCTATAGTTTCTGAGATATTAAGGTTTGAAAAAAAGACTATTTTCAGAAAAATACCTGTAGTGAAAGAATGACCGTGCTATACACAGCCCAACGTGAAGGAGTTAATAAGATGAGACAAAAGATCATAGTTTACATAATACAGTGGGGGCTCCCAATATGCGAGAATATGGGAGATAAAATGCGCTGCATATTTAAAATTTTGCATGTCAGAAACCAATGGCAATACTGTAAATGTACTATATATGGTTGAGACATCACCCTATCTTTGTCATCCGCAGTACTTCCCCATTACTAACATATTAAGAAAGACTTTGGCTCAAAGAAAGACAACAGAACTATGAATGTAGTGTGGTAGGTTGTAATCCATTTGTATTATTCTGGGATTACCAACCTTCCTGCGCTCACTGCTGGCTTCCGTAAGTCTCAACAGTTAGGAAAATATGTTCCTTGTTCTTGAGAATGTTCCTCACTGTCAATTCACCTAAGCTAAGTTCACACCCAATGTCTGAGTTCCTTGTACCTTGCTTATTCAACTCCATAACTTTCATTTTTAGCTCCAAAATGATCTTCTTGTTCTTGGACTGACGCAGTGGGGCCATGATGTAACAGATGAGCAAGAGCGGGTCTTGTACAATGCTAAAAACATCACAATATGAGAGAACAGCACAACCAGACACAGACTGAGTCTAGAGACTTGACTTAAGAGATGCCGTGAGGGAGGGAAAGGGCAGGAAACTGATCAGCCATCTGGTGGTGGCTTCAGATACTACCATTCTGTGCGGGAATAGTTTCTTCCCTTGGTTTCAGACAATGGTTTTGTATTTTTGAATCACACTTCACGAGTCGAAATCACACATTAGGTGTTTTGCATATTAAGATCCGCATATTGGGAGACCCCACTGTATGCCAGTTTTCAGATCAACTACATTATAGTCAGAGAAAGTGCTCTGAATGTCAAATTTTTTGGGAGACAGCATAAAAATATATAACACGAGTAGGTGGAAAGCAATGAGCACAAAGAGTGACCAAAAAAAGCACAATGCCATCACATGCTTTTACCCGAGGTCATGAGCCACCTATCTGCATCACAGCAAAGCACAGAAACTTACATTTTAAACATACTTTAGTAATGCATATCACAGTCTTCCACTAAGCCTCAAAAGATGTAAGTTGCAATTCTCAGATTACAAGGATTTTCACAATGAATTTTAATTTGAATGAATAAAATGCGTAGGAGGAATTAGTTTTCTGAATGATCTACCATCATACTTCCAATCATATTTCCAATATTCATATAAGGCTGGGATCTCTAAAGCATGAGTGACGGGAAAAATCAAAGTGAAAGAGCACCCCAGTCATAGTCACGGTGCACGACTCTGAGGTTGTCATTACTGCATCCTGGCAACCTACCATTCAAAAAAGTGTCTGATTTCCTATCATATTATACACAAATCATATTGTTATGCAAGAATATATTATACACGAATACTACTATACACGAACATATTATACGTGAATCACATACGTCTCATACACGAAATCAGACACACTTTTGAATGGTAGGTTGCCAGGGAACGATAATAACAACCTCAGAGTTGCATGCCGTGGCTATAGGAGTACATTACCAATCTGACTGCTGGTACATTCATGATAAAATACTGTAAATTCAATTCTTAGGATATCTGGGTTTTACAGAACCTCCATTAAGGGGGCCAATTGAAAGATATTTTATGAATACATCAGAAAAATATCAAAATATTAGAAAAAATCATATATATTTATTAGTTATATTGTCATCATACCCTGAAGTGCTTTTGTGATTATACGCATATTTATAAAATGGCGATGCTTTATATGCCCTGTGTGTCCATGTGACGCAGCCCAGTCAGCTGAGATGGGTGACACGTCAGAGTACACCACGAAAAATAAATATTTTTGAGAAATATTGAACAAAAATGTTGTACAGTGATATCTGGTACGTTCTCTCAGGTGTGTGTGGATGGGCGCACACAGCAGCCACCTGAGCCAGTGGGACTCAATTTTCAGCAAGAACTTTTTAACCCCTTCAATCTCCTTTATTTTAATGGCATCTCTTACAGGTTTACTCTTGTTACTTCCAGATGATGTCATTCGGCTTGGGGTATATTTGTTGTGAAATTATATACTGTATAAAGAATATACCGTACCAAACCTCTCCAGCATGAAGTCCCCATTAAACTGAATAAAATCCACTGGAGTTAGAAATAAAACAAATATCATGAGAGTGAAGTGGTTCATAACAATGCATTTCTATGAGCAGCCTTCACCTTTATATCAAAGGCCCAATATGTTACTGCTCGATACAAAAAGTCTGAATTTATCTTGGTATTATAGAAAACTATACCTCTAGGATGCAAATTCACTGTAAAAAACTAACTAAACTCCATGCTAGTATAATTTGTGCTAATACTGTATATGCATATCACATGCCAAAGTGAATTATGCCGCACATCACGAAACATCCTTACATTCACACTGTGAAACTCTACTGAAGGCTGACCTCACTTATGCAGAGGCAGTCCATTAATTTTCAGACACTACAGTCTACTAATCTATTAATTATAAATACTGTACAATCCACTCTGTACTGGTGAATGAACTGCAACAGTTGGAGGCGGGAGGGGGGGTTACCAGGATCCTCAGTTCTGAATACCTTTTACTTCACGTAATGGTAAAAACACATCTGCACCTGATAATATATATAATATACAATCTGCAATCACTTTCATCTGAAAGTACTTTGTCAGAGTGAATTCAAAATTCAAAACACACCATATACCCAATTCATTAATATATGTTGAAACAATGTTTGGATATCCAATTCCATAATCTGTATTACAATCAATGTTTGGTTGTAATACTCCCTCAACATCTTAACCCTTAAATGGAAGTAAATACTGTATTACTGCCATACTGTTGACGATTCTCAATAACAAAGTGACACACTTGCATACTTTCCTACTTATGAACATTCAAGCAACAACTTCTGAATACAGTAAAACCTCAATATAACGGACTTCAACTGACCGGAATTAGCTTTCATCAGAACAGAGGAGTTACCAGACTAAATTCCCATACATCGGAAAAAGTCCGATAATGCCATAAGCAGTCAGGACTGCCTGACCACTTCAGCTATGTTCACCATAATAAGGTAAATAAAACATATGGTTATCAGTGTACAGTACAGTATTATTATAGATATTATACATTTGATTCTTCTACAGTCGTTCTATTTTATGAAGGCAGTTTGGGTGGGGCGCTCTGGGACCTCACTCTGTTAGCTCTGTTGCCACATCGTCGCCACACACGTGCTCTCTCTCTCTCTCTCATATTTATATTAACTACTACTAATTGTATTTTCTTTATTTTATCTCTTTTCGACTTTTTTTTCCACACCACCCCTGAGGTAAAAGTCTATAGGTGCTTTTTTTTTTTTTTTTTTTTTTTTTAATAGCTTCCATGGCGGGAGACTGACCGAGTATGACTCGCTCACGCAGGGCTGTCCCTCGTGTCACCACCTGACAACGTCACAAAAGCAACGCTGACAAGTTTTATGAGATTTATACTATACTATAGCTCTTTATTGAATTACATCTATACAGAGTGTTTAAAATTCATTTATAAGTAGTTACTAGCTTAAAATAGGAGAGTGAGAGACAGAGGTGAGCACAAATAATTACACGTGTGTCGGCAGCGATGTGACAACAGAGCTAACAGTGTGAGGTCCCAGATCGCCCCACCCAAACTGCCTTCATAAAATAGAATGACTGTAGTGAATGTATAATACAGTACAGTACCGCAATGGTAGTGAATACAGTTTAAAAACCGTTGGTGCGATCCTGACTAATGTCTGCTATACAGTATCGGAAAAAGCCTAGATTAGCAGGGGGAAGTCCAGATATCGCTTTTATTGGAATGGCTTGGGCCCCAATTAGTCTGTTACAGTGAGGTCTTACTGTACAAACTTTCTAAAGAAGGATGTAATCTGATTTTTCAATAACATCCACAAAATACTGTAAACAGAAATTATGAACACTTAATGGCAACCCTACAAATAATCAAATTTACATCCACAACTGATAATACACGGTAATTCAGCTTCTGTTTCTGACTACGATGGTGAACATCGATCTGTACACGTTTATGGTCAGGTACGAGTATTTGTGAATTTAGAATTTTCAGCTTTTCGAGTTTCAAACTAACTCTCCGTCTCAATTAAGTTTAGAGGGAGGGAATCAACTGAACAACAACTGCAATGAAAGACAACGATTAATACTGAAAGCCCTAAAAGTTTCCAATAGGTAAGATTCCTCTTTATGATGGGCAGGTGGAATGGCCTATGTGGCTAATACTGTATTAATTCAAATAGATGAGGTGCTCCTCATTTGGATCATCATTACACATTTTGTTGCTATACAATATGAGTACATTCCCTTTAGGACTATTATATTCCAGCTTGAACATGTACATGTACAGCAGAAGCTGCCCACCCATGTCCAGTGCGGGCAAGCTGGTCCTGACAATGCAATGCATTCATACAAGTGTAAATATCAAAGATCACATGATCACAGTATATCCCATACTAAGTTCTACATGCCTTCAGCAAACATACTCATCAGTGTTACATCATCCAACACTATCAATCAAAAAGCAGTGGTGTGGTGAACAGTTGTTCTTCAGGGCACAGGATGGCTTGTTGTAGACATTTTAATTCATCTTGCATGTTCTGATGTGGTGACTCTTGAAATCATTAAGTTGACTTGAAAACAACCTTGGAACACATTAAGCTCTTCCATATAGCTCCTCTGCAGCTTTATTAATTCTCACACACAGCACTAACATAACACATACAGCACATACCCACTGGCCACTTGGATTTATCAAAACACCAGTGATTTTTCAAATGTTACATTAGTACACACTTTAGAAGCCACTTATTAATTTTTCTATAAATAGCTGAAACATTGCAATCCTTGGTGTTCCACTCTAGTTGAAAAATGGCACTAGCAAGTTCAAAATAAACATCTGCATAAATAACTGTATGTTGATAAACTTTGCACTTTAAATACCGAAGTATTCTGACACATAAAACTGTAAAGAATCTCCCTTTTATCAATAAGGCAACTTTGTGCTTGTAAAAGTTTTCAATTCCTGCTTAAAAAGGAAACTTAAAAAGCCTGAAATTGAAAGGCTTAGGCATTTGCATATTAAAATATGAATGTAAACAGAAATTATGTACAAGAAACGGAGCACACTAACAGTGAAGCATAGAAAAACTTATCTACAGCTACGTCTTTGGTCATGCATCCCTTCCCTTTCCCTGAATAAATCTTTGGTAATATTATTAAAGCTACTGAATATCACAGTAAGGTCATTTAAATTACTTAATATCACAGATTATTATCACAGAACTGAAACGTATCTATCACAGACTTTTTTAACCCCTTAACCGCGGGGCAACATTGGGTCTGGTTAGTACTTGGATGGGTGACCGCCTGGGAACACCAGATGCTGTTGGCATCCCTACGTGTCAAGTGGGGTTGGTGGAGGATTAGTGCCCCTCCCTGTAAAAACAATTAACTCTAAGCCCTTGGCCACCCCGTTTGGGATACATGGCGTCTGGCAATGGATGAATGAATGAAACCGCGGGGCATCACTTTCGTGACGCTTGGGAGCAAGGGATCATACCGTGGGGCGTCACTTTTGTGATTCTGTGTTATTTTGAATTCGCCCAGGCTTTCAAGTGGTGGCTTGTATCATCTATCAGTACTGCCAATGTCCAACACTAGTCAGCACTCCTAATCTCATCTGTACTCCCATCTATTGTTGATAATTTAGCCATTTCTCCCCGTTCTTGACTCCCCTCCCTACCTCCCCTCCATTACCCTCTCCTCTCGCCTGCCCGGCCATGCTGAGCTAAGTAAATCTTCCCTGGAATTTTCCACTGATTTCATCCATTGAAATAAGCCCTATGCCCTATTCTTATACCAAATAATATATACAAAAAAGAAATAAGGTAAGTGATAGTGCCATACACCTGGAATTGGCTTAATTATCACCTGACAACACCTCACGTGCACTCATTCGCTAATTTTCGCTGTTTATTTCCCCTTGAAATATGCCGTATAATCTATTCTTGTAATAAAAATATATATAAGGAGGGAAGGGAGAAGCGAAAGTGATATTTACATTCAAATGGAACTAATTTATTATGTATAGTCTAGATTTCCTGCCAATCATTTCATAGCGTATATATTAGCAGCTGTCACCAGGCTGAGATTAGCAGCACTGCACTTCCCCTAGGCAGGCCACCACACATTGTATTCAGTTTACTGTCGTCTTTCAAGGTGAAAGCACGTCGGATTCGCGCCTGTCAAATTCCGCCCCTTTTTAGCCCGATGCAAAGGGCTCTGTGACCTCTACCCCCTACTAAACCTCGTGTGGAAAAAGGTAAAGGGATAAGTGAGTGGTGTGGAACGTGAACTGGCTAATTTGTCAATGAAAATGATAGAGAGTGACAACGATCTTTCTGGTGAGTAAAACAGTGCAAGTGGAAATGTAAATAATGTGTAAACAGCAAGTGAAAGCAATGAATGTAAATATAACTGAACAGTGGAAAATAGTTTTATAAGTTACTGCAAGTGACAGTGCATAAAAGTGTAAGTAAAATAGAAATGTAATAATGTAAATAAAATAAAGAATGTGAATAGAAATGTAAATAAGTAGTAATATAAGAATACGAGTATATATACTAGGAGTAATGAAAGTGAAAGTGAAAGTAATGAAAATGAAAGTGACAGCTTCGCTCTCTATGCTAGTATACACGAGAAAGTGAATGCCTGGAGTGAAAATAAACTACTAGTACTGAAAGAAACTTATAGATAAATATTATAAAGTAGTAATATAAGAATACGAGTATATATACTAGGAGTAATGAAAGTGAAAGTGAATGTGAAAGTAATGAAAATGAAAGTGACAGCTTCGCTCTCTACGCTAGTATACACGAGAAAGTGAATGCCTAGAGTGAAAATAAACTACTAGTACTGAAAGAAACTTATAGATAAATATTGTATATATAAATAAGTGTAATAAAGTACTGTACTACAAATATAAAGTGTGAGTGTGTTTATAAATAATAAATGACAGCTCCGCCTCAGAATACCATCAGGGAACCAGCACAGGAGGAAAGCTCGTATGTGCTCGTAATTTACATTGCTTTCACAGTGGGTTTTTTTTTGGAGTATGGATTCCAAACAACTTGAAATTCATAGAATAGTGTTTGTAGTTATATCAGGCAGTGGTAACAATATTACGGAGTGTCGGGACGTGTAAAGTGGAGACTTCGTTACCCAACTTCAGAAGTCTCCACAAGTCCTACAGTAGTCGACGAAGGCTCAACAAACATCCCAGGGAAAAGATGAAGGTATGTGCCATACGCATATGTAATTATAATATTCTAGGACTAATAATTGATTTTTGGCAAATATTTTTAAAAAGTCAGTCGGAACGTGAATATCCCCGCATGAGGTGCACGGACCGCCTCCGACATGCCCGCGCTTAAGGGGTTAAAGACAATCTACTTGATCTAAATTTGAAATACTGTACTGTTTAAGGTTTAGAACTAGCCAAGAAATCAGACAGCTACTGGCAAGTTATTATTTGTCCCTACTTGTGGTAACCTACTCTACATACATATTTTTTCAACCTATATCATCTTCACCTTTGAGTGCTCTCCTTCCCATGGAATTTCTTTCATCTACCATCTTTCCCTGAGTGTGTGTGTGTGTGTGTGTATGTGTGTGTTCACACAAGAGTTACAGCTGAGCTGACCTAAGCATTGGTAGTGGGAACCCTGGACAAGAGGTACCGCTGCAAGAATTTTTCCGAGACGTTACCTGTCCTCATCGCCTCATCTTCGCCCTCCCGCTGCCTCCCCCGCTGCCTCCACCACCCCTGCCACTGTGTCGGCCTTTGGACTTATCACGTTGCTTCCGCCTCCCTCCACTGCTGCCACCACCACTTCTGTGAGATCTGCCTGACTTTCCACCTTCCCACGAAGTTTTAGCAGGACCCAGGCGAAGATAGACAGACAGACGTTGTGAATTATTTCCATCATCATCTGTCCAGGATTGATATGGAGAATGTTGAGATAGCTTCACGGAGGAAAAAGGATAGTCTTATGGTGCTGTCACAGATGCTCTCTCTCTCACTCTCTCTCTCGACAAATATTTCCCACTGAGATGCAGCAATGCACTGTCGATTGTCAACACTCACAGCAGGCAGAACCTGCATGAAAACCACTGCTCAATATGGTATTACTGTACATGAAAGTCACATCACTGTCCATCCAATAAAAAATGATCTAGTCTATCACACAATGTACCATTTGTGTATTTCTTTGTTACATAGCATGAGGCCCTGTCATGTCCATGGATTTGACTCCAAGAGGTGAGTACAGGTTTTTCTATCATGTAAAGCCATCATGAGGAACAAGCTCGTCATCCCCTTAAGATGCACCAGATTTGAAGGTAACTCACCCACCTAGTTACTACACATCAAAGGGATAATACAATATGAAGGAGGCTGGGTTTTCTTTTTTTCTATTTCATTCATCATCCAATCCCCTCTGTCCAAACCTTCATTCATCATCTTTCTGAACCTCGATCTTTCTTTTCCTATAATATCTACACAGGGTAAAATCTACATACACTCTTTAACAGCCCCATTTCCACTGTTGACACTCTTAAGACTTTTCAGACTCATGCCAAAGTCTGTCATCCATACATATATGCAGGCACTAACACAACTTCACACAATTGTCTTGCAGCCACTGTAACTTAAAGTAACTTCGTGACTATTAAAAAATCTGTTGCTACCAAACCAACTATCTATCACTCAATCCATTTTTGTTCCATTAGAAGCAGCGAGGTCTGAAGTTGAACTTAACAGTCCTGACATTTAAGGCAAGGGTGCCCAGCCACTCAATGTAATAAACTAACCCATCATCTGGATGTAATCCCCTAATGGGCCACATCCAGCTGGAGTTCCTCAACCTACTAGATCACAAGGCATCCTTTTACTCAGTCTTCCCCCCCCCCCCCAACCTGCATATATCCACCTTGAATGGATTTGACATGTGCAGCAACCAAAACTGTGATCCCAATCCATCTTGCATTAATACTGTCCCAATTTGTGCAGGCTAAGCATGGCTGAAAACTCTGGAGATCTCCAAAACCTTCGATGCAAGACTAATTATTGCCCTTTTCTCTAACATCTATAACAAATTACTACCTATATTTAAGAAATAACACTAAGCCAATGACCGTAAAACATTTACAGATAATGATGATAAAATGAGAGAGAGAGACAGAGAGAGAGAGAGAGAGAGAGAGACTCCCTAGCCAATATACATGGTGTCCAGATTTTGAGAAAGGCCATAACTTTGTGAAAGGATGGACGAGGGTCCAAATCTCACCTGTTATGGAGGTATAATTACTAATGGACATTAAAGGTCAAAATGATCTCCCTCTTAATTCTTCCATAAGGTTATCTAAAACTGTACCTCCATAATGGCTGAGATTACTCTTATGTTGATATAACATTTTTTTTACCAAGAATTCACTCTTCTGTTATTTCCCATAGTTATGACCTTTCCTCCCAGGATATCCCTGAATCAGAAATAGGATACAGAGAGCATGTAATTGGGAAAATTATCAAACATCCAAGTTCATCATTCAAGCCTTCAAATTCTTCATTCCATGACCCACAGAAAAACTGTTTGATTAAAAATTTATCTAATACATTAAGAATACCTGTTCTTACTGACCCACAAAGTAGCGTATATCTTTGCTGCTAATTCAGGTAATGTGTAAGAAGTTAGGCAAGGACTGTTGTAATCAGTTATGGATCGTAATTTATGAAAAAAAGCGTGTTACTTTAAAAGTGTCAACTTCTGAAGTGTGGTGAGTTGCATACCAATGGGCAGAGGTAAGTGTAGTGTGCTGCATAACAATGGGCAGAGGTAAGTGTGGTGTGTTGCATACCAATGGGCAGAGGTAAGTGTGGTGAGTTGCATACCAATGGGCAGAGGTAAGTGTGGTGTGTCGCATACCAATGGACAGAGGTAAGTGTGGTGTGTTGCATATCAATGGGCAGAGCTAAGTGTGGTGAGTTGCATACCAATGGGCAGAGGTAAGTATGGTGTGCTGCATACCAATGGGCAAAGATAAGTGTGGTGTGTTGCATACCAATGGGCAGAGGAAAGTATGGTGTGCTGCATACCAATGGGCAGAGGTAAGTATGGTGTGCTGCATACCAATGGGCAAAGATAAGTGTGGTGTGTTGCATACCAATGGGCAGAGGAAAGTATGGTGTGCTGCATACCAATGGGCTGAGGTAAGTTTGGTGTGCTGCATACCAATGGGTAAAGGTGAATACTGACCATGAGAGTCCAGGGTATTGCCTGAGGTCACTTGCCGGTCCTCTCCTGTCCCTACAGTCACCAGCAGTGGGTTTCCGTCTGGTAATGAACACCACTGTTAGCTGCTCTGTTCTATGCTCTGAACACCATGTACAGTATTACACCAAACCTACCATCCCTCTTTTCTCCATAAGTAAACAGTTCTCACACTTCTTTTTTACATGACTGGATGGTTCACAGAGTATGTTCTGTAAACTGCACATTGGTTTAGTGTTACATAAAATATAACCATACTGTTTACAAATATAACGTTTATTGCAAGGATAAAAAAATTCGGCTTAATTTGGACCTGAAGAGGGTCCATGTCTATTTGAAACTGTAGTATCCTCACAATCAGCTCAACTTCTGTATGTATGTATAATTCATGTAATCACCATCATCATCATCATCCCAAATCTCTTTTACACAAGCAAGGATAGGGTGTGGTAGAATTCAGTGAGCAAGAATAAAAGATGGAGAACTAATCAACAACATACCCAATTAAATGTGAGAGACTCATTCACATACAGTTCAAACACTCCAAAATCCTGACTTTATCTTAAAGGTGATTAATCAACAAGAGTCAACCTAACAAATTTTCTGCCACCAAGTAGAAACAGGGGAGTTAAATATCTGTCACACACTGCTCCATACTAAATTATTCCAACCAACTTGATCCACAATCAGTTCCCTAGCCTCAACTACCTCCATACCTCCCATCCCTACACACTCATTTACCATATCTATCCACATTCTTCTTGGCCTACAATACCTCCTTCCACAGTCAAACCCAGATACACCCTTTTTACCATCCTATTTACACCCATTACCTCCAATTGACCATAAAATCTTATTACACTATTGTCAACTTTCATGTCCACAGGCCTACTTACTTCACATCTTTAATGTATCAAATTATTCCTTATCATATCCACTCTCTGCACTCCAAACACATTCTTGAATAACCCACTTCCACGGCTCTCACACGACTTCCATTTTCAAGCCACACCAAACTTTCGTATTATATGTTAGTAAGGACACTAAAATTCCTTCATGCAAGCCTCTCCCTGCTGTCACATTCATACCATTGTTCCATGTCAAGGCCATCAAGGCACCACCCACTTCCTTCCCTCCTGTGCTACTCTACTTGAACTTCCTTTGTACGCTTATCTCTCTTCTCCATCACTGCAACAACAGTATTAAATTCAAGGTTAAATATTTTCTTTTCAACATAATCGCTCCACCAAAAAGAATCCTCTGTTAATCATATCTGTTTATCTATCTTGCCAAATGCCTAAATCTTGTAAGGGGTGACCACCAATAAAATGTTTCCACACTGCCCTGTCCTCTGTCATCTGACTGCCCTCCCTTCAATTCACACCCCTCTCTCTCATGTATCTCCCCACTCCATCCTATCATATGTCTCTCCACTGCATCCCTCCATCTCATCCTTGGTCTCTCTCTCCTCCTCTCCCCCTCTACCTCACTCATATACACTCTTCCAGTCATTTTCTCATTCTCCATCCTCTCCACATGGTCAAACCATCTCAAAGTATTTTTCTTAACATTTTTTATTGTATCCACATCAACACCACAACACTCTTTCCATCCTCTTTGTTTGTCTCTCTATGGAACTCCACGTTCATCTCAAAGAACTCAGTTCCTCTGTACTTACTATTCAATACGGTGTAATTTCAATAGTTTGAACCTCAAAATTTGAGAAACATCTAAAGTTCAAATAACATAATTTATGAAATCACTATCATTTTCATTTCCCAAAAGTAGCACTCAAATTAAAATTACCACATAAACAAACTTCGTTGGTATGCTCCACAGGAACGGATTTTTCATGTTACCTATCAGTCTTTCGCAGGTTACTTGTCATGCCTCAGAGATTGCCATAGATACAGGGCATTTTTTAAATTTTACCTGTAAAATACATAATGACTTACTTATATCACATATACCATCCCCCAACAAAGTTACCACTAAGAGCAAAACTACATACTATATCATACATACCTTCTTAATGATAAAGTTAACACCAAGAGCAAAACTTTTTGCCAAACTCTCCAAATACATGTCTTACTTCTGATATAGTTTTACATACTTTACTGACAGGTTAGGTCTTGATAATTTCAACTGATTAAATTAAGGGGAAGAGCTATGATAGGACAGGTTAGAAATGGTTAAATCATGATAGACTGGGTTTAGTAAGTTAGGACTTACACTGGGATTTGACTTGATAGGCGGTTGGGGCTCTCTAGGTTAAGTGGCAATCATAGGTGGTTATAATCAGGGTGGTCTGCAGGGCTTTAACTTCCAGTTAGGATAGGTCAGGTTAGGCTAGGTCACTAGGTTTCCTATAATCTAAATGTTTGATGAACTATGCGTCCTGTCAGCAAGATCATCGATAATCAAAGTGTCTAATTGGTTCCAGGCTGCAATCAGCGAAGTGACAGCTTCCTTAAATACCCAAAAATACATACAGGTATATTTCATTGTTCCTCTACAATTTTTGTAGTCTAAAATAATCAGTATCTGTTGAATACTGTACTAAAGTTATCCTGGAACTTTCCTGAAGATCATAACATTGTAAGGCGACAGATGCAATTGCCATGCCTGTGTGACAAAGTTTTTCCCAAACTTCTAAAACTGACTGGTGCTGACTGACCTTACTAACATATGTCTGGTCACCCACAATAAACATTTCTTTTTCTCCTTGTGGTCAAGAAACTCTTAATTCTGTGATTTACATAACTTATTTCACTTCAATTACAATTAAGATTTTGAAAGTGTTCTAGTTATCCTAATTACTACCATGCTGTGAAGAAAGTATGGTACATAACATAACAATCCTGCAAGCAGGCAGTGTGTACACTTGTCCTGTAACAGTTACAGAGTTAGAAACACAATCATATACAGCATAAAAATGTCATACTATTCTGAAGTAATATATGTATGGAAACTAACTGTGTTTGCTCGTTCTCAGAGATGGTAATGGTGTTGGAAACACGACCATACATGATAGATTTTGAAGTTCCGTGAAGAAAGTACTACCGTAATACTGCAACTGTCCCTTATACGCCACTATTGTCAGATGTCATTAGTTTACTACTTTTTACTCGTATTTAACAACATAACTGATGGTAGGAAGCAGCCTATTTTTCTTTTTTCTTTCAGACAATTTGTGCCAATGCTGAAGCACTGCATAACTGATATATGAGTAAATTATAATGTAGCTTCACAGTAAATATGAAACTCTAACATCTTTTTACACACACACACACACACACACACTACTTGCTGGCTCAGTGGTAACGCTCTCGGCTAGCATCTACTAAGACAAGGGTTCACGCCTTGCTTGGGATGCGAAAAGTTTCACTGACGAAGCGGGTGCGTACTGTCCCCCTAGAGAAAGGGAATGGGTGTGTGTGTGTGTGTGTGTGTGTGTGTGTGTGTGTGTGTGTGTGTGTGTGTGTGTGTGTGAAGGTCAAGGCTTTGCCTTTATATCGGACCATATGAGCTCTCAGCTCTCTTCTGGGAGTACATTTCAAAGAAGAAGCACTTAAAAAAAAAAAAAAAAAAAAAAAAAAAAAAAAAAAAAATGTCTGGAGATAATGACGATGAAATTATGATCAAAACTGAAAGGAAAGAGCCACAGAAAAAAAGGCCAGGGAATTGAAACAGGAAATAAATACTGATTATAATGGTTAAGAAAAAAATCAAGAGAGTATGGAGATTAGGACACTATCAAAAGGGTGAGAAGAAGCCATTTAAGATATAATTCAATTTGACCACAGCTGCTGAAGAAGTAATAAGATCCACATGGAGATTGAAGGATACCGCAAGATTCAGAGGGATAGTTGTAAGAAAGGACCTAAACCAGCAATAAAGAGAGAACCAGCAATAATGAGAGAAAATAGGAAACTTCATAGCACAAACAAAGAAGAAAAATGATGAAAGAATAGACAATGAATTATAAGTTATTTCTGGAGAGTGATAAGATATAAATGTAAAGTGATATATTGGTGAGGACAGAAAAAATAAAATAAAATAAAAAAGGATATATTAGAGGTGTGGGAAGCAAAGTAAAAGTAGGGGAGAGCAGTACCATCCATCCATCCATCATCCAATCCTATGTTGCCCCATGAGGAGTGGTGGAGCTCAGGGTTAGGCAAATAGGTCCTGACATTTAAGATGAGAGAGTGACCAGCCTTTCATCCCTGAGTCGTATTATTTGAGCAATAAACCCCAACCATCCACTGGATATAAACCTACACAGGCTCAATCCGATTGGGGCGCCTCAATTACCCACTAAACCACTAGGCATCATAATCTGGTTATATGGTAAATGTCCAGTGCTGTAATTTGGTTTGTCACTCAGTGTAGAGTCACCCATAAGCAGAAGGAAGAGGAAAGAATGAAGGAAAGAAAGACAGAAGAGGGAATGTAAAGTCACCCGTAGGCAGAAGGAAGAGGAAAGAATGAAAGAAAGAAAGACAGATGAGGGAGGAAGGAAGAGAGGAAACGGCAGACACCCGAGAGCAGCACTACATCGAGTGAGGCAGTACAGTACCATATTCGCTATTTATAGTAATGTAGACAGATTAATCTCCAGGAAATCAGAGTTAAAAGAGTATATTGTATAACCATGGAAAAACCAGCAGTCGTATGTTTAAGTGAACACATCTATTTAAAGACATAAAACTAGAGGTGTTGGACTGGATATGGAGAAAACACTGAAAAGGCAGATCTGGTCAAGGAGTTTTAATACTGTAATAAGATAGCAATTTAAAGGCAAGTGAGGTGGAAAGGAGCAACAACAAGGCAGAAGCCTTAATAATAGAAATACAAAATGATTAGAGAAGAAAGATGGATATAGGAGTGGCTTATATGCCACCTCAAACAAGAATATGGAATGATGTGTATATGAGGATATGGAATACTTGCACAAAGGTGAAACTGACTAGACCTAATGCAGACTTTAATTGCAAAGAGGTAATTGGAGGAAGGTGCAGGTAATGATACAAGCACATAAGGTCAGAAAGTACATGAACTGGTAACAGATGATTTGCTGGTTCAGAACATCAAGGAGAACACGAATGAAAGGTGGTGATGAACCATCTGGGTTAGATCTTGTGTTTACCAAAGATTAAAATGAAGTCCAAAATACAATGTACTATTGTCCCTTTGGAGGGAGTGATCATTTAATAAAAAAACTTGAAGTCATGAGCTAGGAGAAGAAAGAGAGGAAAAAACACGTGGAAGATAAGTATAATTACAGCAATGCTGATTTCGTGGCACTGAGCAATTATTTCAAGGAAAATAATTGGAGAGAATTTCAAGAAGCTACAGATGTGCAAAATAAACACTCATTTTAAGCATATATATAATGTAGGTATCAGAGAGAGACAGGATTCCAGGGACTTGAATGATGAGTGAATGGAAGCACGGCCCACTGGATTGGGCAAACATGGGCTGTCTGGATGCTGCTACTCCTCACCCTGCCCTAGGGTGGGAAAGGAGGTCCAGATGATGATGATGATATAATGTAGATGTTATTATAATAAATTCATCTGCAAACATGGAATAAAACATAAAATGATAAAGAAATGGTTCAATGACAAATGTAGAATAGCAATGGAGAAAAGAAGTAAAGCACAGAACACAGCAAGAAAAGATATAAGCACATTTGCATGGGAGAGATACTAGAGATAAAGAAATTATTATGTGGAAGGTATTAAGAATATATGGAGTGGAGGGGAAATTGTTGAGTGCTGTGAAGAGTATGTACGAAGGAGCTAGGGCTATGGTGCGAGTGGATGGTGAGCTGAGTGAGTTCTTTGATCTCAATGTGGGACTGAAACAGGGTTGTGTGATGTCCCCATGGCTGTTTAATATATACATGGATGGGGTTGTAAAGGAGAAGCAAGGTAGGGCAGTGGATATGGGGGTGGCTCTGATGAATGAGGGTGAGATTTGGAAGATTCCAGTGTTGCTGTTTGCTGATGATACAGTATTGCTGAGTGAAGATGAATGGGAGTTGCAAGGTTTGGTGAATGAATTTGGGACAGTGTGTAGGAGGAGGAATCTGAAAGTTAATGTAAACAAGAGTAAAGTTATGGTGTTTGAGAGGAATGAAGTCACAGAATGTACAGTAAGGTTGGATGGTGAGGATATGGAGAATGTGAGTGCATTCAAGTACTTGGGTAGTGTGATGAGTAAGGATGGAACTTTAGGGGATGAAGTGCATGAAAGGGTACAGCAGGGAAGGAAGGTTGTTGGTTCACTGAAAGCAGTGATTAGGAATAGGGAGGTGAGTATGGAAGTTAAGAAGTCACTGCATGATAGTATTGTGATCCCTACCCTGACGTATGGAAGCGAGGCATGGACCCTGCAAGAGGGGAACAAGTCAAGAGTGAGAGCAGTAGAAATGAGTTACTTGAGAGGAGCATGTGGAGTGACACTGAGGGACAGGTTGACGAATGAAGAAGTGAAGGAACGTTGTGGGGTGGATGTGGATGTGGTTGAGAAGATTAATAGAAATACACTGAAGTGGTTCGGACATATGGAGAGAATGGAGAATGAAAGACTGACTAAGAGGGTATATGTAGGTGAGGTGGAGGGAGGGAGAGGGAGGGGTAGACCGAGGATGAGGTGGAGGGATGGAGTTGAGAGGTATATGAGGGAGGGGGGGGGTGAGTTGGGGGGAGGGTAGTCAAATGGTGGGTGACAGAGCGACTTGGAGGCGTTTTGTCTGCGGCCACCCTTTGCGGGATTAGGGCGTCGGGCTATAGATAGATAAATAGATTATGTGAATATTAGAAGACAAGAAGCAACCAATTACTGCATGAGAAAAACATAGGGGATACAAGTGCCCACGGGCCCTTCGGACCCCTCGCACTTGCTCCTGCAGAGGTCCCTCACGCTGCTATATTTTAGTTATACAGTAGAAGTCCGATTTTTCGGCATCTATGGGACCAGGCAAGTGCCGAAATATCAAAATTGCCGAATTATCGAAAACCCTACCCACTCAGTACCTTATATGTTTCAGTGAACACTATCATCATTACTCATATCATTACAAATGTGTTTGGAGAGAGTACTGTATACTGTCTGATACTGTACAATACTGTAATGAATACAGCACTATACATGAATATGAAAAATAAAGAAATTAGTGAACATACTGTACAGGTAACTCGCACGGAACACGATCTCACGGAACGCGCTCGCAATTATACACGGTAAGGGCTGGGATACATATAAGACAACGTAAGATTAAAAAACCATTATGAAAACTACAAATTAACGCAGGAGAGGCCTTTGAAAGATCAAATCCTCGAACGTCACCGCAGCGCGCGGTTTGTTTTGATTACGTGATGATCTAGGCGGGAAATTATTCAGTGAGTGAGACATTCCCGAGTACAGTAGAACAGTATTTGTAAGTTAAATATTTACAGTACTGTACTGTTCTGGTAAGTTTATGTGGAACTTAAAGTACTATTAAATAACGTTAAAGCAAGAAATAAAGTCTTATAACCAGTTTACCTGATAGGCGTCAGAATATTGCCTTTTTTATTTGTTCGTTTTTTCCACAGTACTGTACAGTATGTGTAAGTTAAATATTTACTGTTCTCGTATGTACTGTACTTGTAGGCACTTAAATAAAGTTAAATCATTAAATAAAGCCTTGTAACCAGTTAACCCGAATTATATGATTGCCCATGATCGGCGTCGGAATATTGCCTTGTTGTTTGTTCGTTAAACTCTTACTGTACTGTTTTTCTACAGTGCAAACTGTATTTGTAAGTTAAATATTTACTGTTCTGGTATGTACTTGTAAGCAATTAAAGCATTAAATAAAGCCTTGTAACCAGTTAACCTGATTTATATGATTACCCATGATCGGCGTCGGAATATTGCCTTTTTTGTTTGTTTGTTAAAGACTTATAATAAGAGAAAAATACATTTTTGTCTTGGTATCTTTACCTATTTGCTCAGGTTTGCTGTAATGGTTTGGATCATTCGATGCAATGCAACTTGTAGAAAACTGTGAAAACTTTCGGGAAGGGAACGAAAATCTGGGACATGAGACTGACCTTGACTTCACTCTCTCATGTATCATCTGTCAGTTCACCACCTGCTATCGTGATGAGTGGATGTACGATTTTTTCGCTCGTGGCCATGCCTAACCACACATTGTTACACCCATTATCTCGACCCAGACAGAAAATACAATCTTTTTCCTCCCTTGCAAAACACAAACAACCACCCTGTTTACGAGACAGCAATATATATTGCGAAAATAACAAGGTAAAATGATAAAGATGAACGTAAAATGATAAAGATGAACATGTTATGACGGAAGGAGTACGTTTTCCCCGTCTGTAAACGTATTTATTTCTGCTCTGTATCTGTATTCGTAATAATTAGACTTATTGTTGGTTCTGAAACTGCATTACGATTCTATTTTTAGCCATTCTCGTGGTGTGGGAGCTGGAAGTTGTGACACAACTTCCTTATTGCTAATCGGACTGACCCTCCACTTTATTCTCCCGTGGCAGAGTCTAGCCTTGGAGGACGTGCAGTTTTCTCATTTAGGACTGAAAATTCAACTCTTTCGCTTCCTTTTCCAAGCATGGGTACAACGATAACGTAAAAAATAACTCGAAACTACCATAAACATATATCAAAAAGGTGAAAATGTATTCATAACATTTTTTTTTTCCAGCCATTCCTAACAGTACTAAAATCATTCAATATCACAGTACTGCATTTCTAAGTTAAATATGTACTGTTCTGGTATGTACTTGTAAGTTAAAGCACTGGTACCAGTTAACCTGATTTATATGATTACCTATGATCGGCGTCGGAATGTTTCCTTGTGTTTACGTACAGTATTTGTGTGTTGAAGTTTTGCTGTGGAGTACTGTATTTGTGAGTTATAACATTAAATAAACCTTCTAACCACTTAAAGTGCTTTCTAGTGATTACCAGTGACAGATAACAGCAAAACAACACATTTGGGGGGTCTAGGGAGCAAAATACGGAGTAGTTTAAATATACACGATTTCGCACCTAACGCTGCACCGTAGGAACGAAACCCACGTGTTCCGTGCGAGTTACCTGTATATAAATGTAATGGTACAGTAGGCCTACAAGTTCACATGCACTTACCTAAACTTATAGTAGGTTCCTTATTTGCATATGTACAATAGAAGGGGTTGATTAGAGTCTGCTACTGCTGGAAGAAGTCCCCAGCACACTCGAATAGTAATTTCAGAGGTATTTCGGTACGAAGTTCACAAAGCACACAGAAGAATCAAGAGAAGTCGGCAGCAGCACGGCAACAACTCGGAAGAATGGCGGAAGAATGGCGAAACAGATTCTCTTTCCCATGCTAGACTCACTACATGTTTGTCCTCTCTTTATGCTATAGGAGAAAGAGCTAGCCTCTGAGCTTCATGGCAGTGGTAGACTCGTTCCATCACTTTCACTATCTCACTCACTAAGGCGGGTAAAGGCGGGTAGCTAGCTGGCGAGCCTCATGGAGAATTTCAAGACTGACGAAAAAAATCGGAGAATCCGCCGAACGATCGGAGATTTTCGTAAATGGGACTATTTCTCAAAACTGCCGAAATGTCAGATTTGCTGGGGAATTGGATGCCGAAATATTGGACTTTTACTGTACCTGTGAGCAAAAAATTCTACGGAGATCCTGTGCCAAGCGCCTGGAGCAGTGTTTCTGGGTCAAAATGTGATCACTCATTAAATATAGTAAAGTTTTTCAATCATGATGGGATCAAGCTTTTTCACATCAGCGAATTTTTTGCGATTTTTGTGCCAATTTTGGTGCAATTTGAATGTATGGTTTCGGCTGCCCAAAACACACACACACACGGCTAGTGTTATAGTATATTAGAAGTGTGGAAGTGATCCAAAATTATTTTACTGACATATAAATAGTAAAATGAAAAGAAAAACACAGATTGAATGACAAAAGTTGGAAAATCATGAACACAAGGAGGACATGTCTGAGACTATGAATGAAAAATTCCAGTTACTGTAAAGGAAAAGAATTTTCTGAGACCTGAAATAAATCAGAACATGACAATATGATAATTCTGACAGAACTTGAAGCTAAGGAGCTGCTGGAGCTAATGAAAAATGTGAATGCAAGAAAAGCCATGAGGCCAGATAATATATCTGGTCGGCTAAGAAGGGAATTTGCAAACCAGTAAGTTAACTCAATACTGAGATAATAAGATTTTCTTTAAAAGAGGGAGATCTGATGAAAGACTGGAAGACAGCAAAATATAGTAGCAATATATAAGAATGGAAACAGACAAGATCCATTAAACAACAGACTAGTGATGGTCTGAAAATTTGTCTTTGCATTTGCAAACATTTGCATATTTTTTCGATATTCACATTCACATTTGCATTACATGTGAGTAGTTTGCAAACATTAAAAATGTAATAAAGAGTGAAAAGCATGAGTTGAAAAAGTGTTCTAGGCTAGTGTTGCCAACCAGCACCTGTGCTTAGCTAGCTTGGGCTGCCTGCTGCATCATGCAGTGTTGCCATTTTCCCAGAACAGTCTGGATTTCTCCAGATTTTTTGGTTAATGACAGATTTTCAGAATTTCTCATTAAAAAGTGGATAATCTCCAGATTTTTTGCTTGTAACTAGAAAAAGTACTCTAAATCTCAGGAACTTCTGAGAGAGAGAGAGAGAGAGAGAGAGAGAGAGAGAGCAATGCCTGTCTGACATTATCTGTTTTGGGTCCATTCAAAGTTCATCCAGGATGCATCTGATATCCTGGGGAGATGCATGTAAGAGTTGGGTCCTCATCCTGCATCCTGGTAACATAGAAAATTGATAGAAATTTGTTCACCCAATTTTTGTGGCTGAAACTGTTGCAGTGAAATTAATTCATACAAAAAAATATGAATAACTCATGTTTCTATGTCAACAAACAGAATATTCTCATTTGCATTTGTATTTGCAAATATTAAAAATTCCTATTCCTATTCGCTAATGTTGAAAAACATACATTCAGACCATCACTACTATAGACCAATGCCACTCACTAGCATCACTTGTAAATTGTATGAAAAAATCATCAGGAAAAGATGGGTTGCATACTTAGAGGACAATTAGGTAACTGCCTCAAGAAACTTTGGTTTTAGAGAAGGCACTTCAAGTGGCACAAATTTATTGAGTTTTTATGACAGAGTTGTCAATGTGCTGTAGGAGAGAGATGGGTGGGTAAGTTGCATCTATTTGGATTTCAGGGGGGGATTTAACCAGCCGCGTGCCGGCTATTTTTAGCCCTATGAGTCACCCCAGTGCCAGTCATTTTTCTACCCTTTTTTTTGGGCTAAAATGATAGATTTTGATGTGGAAACAACGAATTTCGCCATTAAAATGCTCACCGAGGCTTGGAAATGGGTTTAATTGAGTCCTGCATTCTCGTGTACAGGTATAGCCACTCTCTCACGCTCACCACGTCCATGAGAGCAAGCTGCTTTCTATGTAAGGTATACTCAGGTATTTATGCTGGGAAGGTATAGCAATGTTCAGTACACTTTTCTGATTACTTATTACTTCAGCATCTATCACAATTTGTGTGTCTTTCTCGCTGTGAATGCATTATCTTACACTTACTTGAAGATAGGTACAGCCTGACTTCATTACGTACAGTCCTGGCACTTACAAGAAGGTATTTACAACTTGATTTCACTATACAGTCCTAACAGTTACAAGAAAATATTTACAACTTACACTTACATGAAAATATTTACAAAATGCCTTCACTATGTACAGTACTGGGTGAGGGACACAGGCAGAGTGAGGCAGAGCGAGTGTGAGGGGGGAAGTGAGTGAGTGTATGGCCTTGACAGCCTGGGGGACGGTAGAGGAACAGTTACCATACATGCCTGCCGATTTTTATCCTTGAATCTTGAAAAATGCGGTCACAGTGAATATTTTTATTTTAAACCATTTTAAAATGGCACTGGCACTGGCCGCGGAATTATGTCAGACCGTTTTAAAACGGCACTGGCATGCGGCGGGTTAACTGAGTACCACGTAAGAGGTTGATCTGGAAATTTAGAGATACTGGTGGTAGAGAGGGTGATTTATTGAGATGGATCAGAAGTTACTTACTAGCAAACAAATGAGAACTATGATTAGAGATAAGTTTTCATCATGGAATGGAGTAATAAGTGGTGTGCCCTAGGGAGCAGTTTTGGCATCCATAATGTTCCTAATATGGGTAAATGATATGCCAAATGAAGTTTAATCATATATGAATATTTTTGCTAATGATACAAAAATTATTAAAGAAACTGTAGATGAAACAAGCAGTGGGGAGCTGCAAGATGACCTGGATCAACTATACAGATGAAGCAAGGAATGGAAGACTGAATTTAATGTAGCAAGTGTCATGTGACTAAGATAGATGTAAGCATGAGCAGACCATCTGGAACTATAAAATGGGGATGAAACATGTTACCATGATAACACATGAAGGATTTGGGTCTAATAACTGAATAGAGATTACCACCAAAAAAGGCATGAAAATAAGATAACCAGCAAAGAAATTTAATAATATGAGTGAAGATATGTTAAGTAAACTGATAATGACAATGGTAATATCTACAGTAGATTACAATAAGCTGCAGTTGTGTGATCTCTCCAATTTAAAAAATAAAACAATATAAAAAAATATATAAAATAATTAGAGAAAGCACACAGACAGGCTACCAACATCAGGCCGATAGCTAGACTTATCGAATGGGGTGGGGGGTGGGGGGGGTCTGCTCAATCTGGACTTGTACAGCTGCCGGCTGGTCAGAGGTCTGCTGAATACTTGATATGGGTGTCTGGGTGTATGAACAGGCGACGCTGAGAAGCAGCACAAAACTTATGAACAAATGAGAGACTCTTTTTGCACTGATATAAAGAAACAGACCACGAGAAAGTGAACCGTTAGGCAGGTGGAGGAGGGGGGTCATCCGACCCTCTCGACCCCCTTGGCTTCGGGTCTGAAGACGATACCAAACTTGAGAGAACTACAGTATGGAGAGAGGTTACAAAGGTTGAAATTACCTATGTTGCATGAGAAAAGAGGAGACAGTAATGATGTGTAAGTGTACACATGGTACTGAAAACTTTTTATAGAGATGAATATATCAAACGGAATGATGGAAGAACAAGAGGACATACAGCAGACCCTCGCTCTAATGAATTAATTGGGGGGAAGCTAGGTTCGTTAAAGCCGATAGTTTGTTCTATCCGAGAGTTCCCCCCACTCCTTCAGGTGGGAATTCAAGCAGGTTTGAAAATAAATGAGTATAGTATCATATTCTAAAAAAGTATAATATCATATTTAAACTAACCTGGCCCAAAATTTCACCATTCTGCAGCTTATTTCACATCCTTGTCTTTGCACTTCTCCATGCTAATACAGCATTACAATAATCTATTATTACAACTCAGCAATCACCACAGGAAGAGGGAAATTTCAGGCCAGGTTGCAGTAAAAAGGGTAGGAATCATGTATTGCACCCCATTTAACAACAATTGTTTGTTATTGTCGAAGAATGTTCAGTGAAGTTTGAGGCGCTCATTATATACTAAAGCTGCCGGGTGCTTGGGTGATGCAAGGAAATGGTTTTCCACACATAAGTACAGCTACATGGAACTAATTACATGAAATGGTGTTAAGTGTTAAGAACATCCATAACTTCAAGGAAAACTTGGATAGTTGTAATGCTGGAGACAGGACAATATGAGTACAGAAATCAAATCCTGTAAAATACAAACAGGTGAATACAAATAGGTGCATGCACATGCACATGTGCAAGTGTGTGCGTGTGTGCACAGGTGCACACACACACACAAACTTGTAATGTATCATTATGTGGGACTTCAATATTTCTACTAGATTAACAATGCCAACTTGTATAAGTGTGTTATTATAAAACAGATTACAGCCAGAGGTAATTATTCACTTTGTTGCTTGGGTATGCAAGTCATACATAAAATGAGGTGGCAGTAGTGTGTGAGAAACAGCACCCTTTGTTGACACTAAGAACATCATTGGGTGGTAAACAAAGGTCAGCTGATCGCCTGCTAGCTGACACAAGGCACGGCAGTAAGAGATATTCATACAGTATATAAATTTTTACTTTAAACTGATAACTGATTGCAAAATTATTTTCCTTTACAACTTACTGGTGGAACTAAATATGAATACAACCGACATTTAGGAACCAAAGTGGGCATACAGAAGGTAAGATAAGTGATGGCGAAAAATACTTCATGGTTAACAGCAGGTGTTATACAGGTGCTGTACTGACAATTATCATTAGCTTGAGCTTATTGCAGAATAATGATAATGGCCATGTTATAAAAACACTGGATAATAGGATCACTGCAGATGGTTGATTCGCCCGTACTACACAGCTTTTATCAAAGATACAGTACTGTATATCTAAACTACGAGAATAAAATTAGGAAAGCCAAGTAACAAACTATCTAAAGTTTGAATTTCTGAAAAGTTCAAACAGTGTGTGGACACAAGCACTTCAAATTTTGGAGCCTAAACTGTACACTTATTTTTTGATTACCTGACAGGCAAAACTCCCAAAGTATGAATCTTCCATCACCAATCACATATGAATCTGTATTGAAAACACATACTGACAATCGGAAGAAAAGGGACTAACCGTGCTTCTTCCTACTGGCGTCTTGTTCTCGGGTATTTCCACTGGCTGCCGCGGGTCTGTACGTCTCCATGTCCTCCCGTCGCCTTCGTTTCTCCTCCCTGCCTCCACTTGGCTCCACTCTGCCTGTATCTCCACGCCCCGTTTCTGTCCTGCCTCCACCTCCTCGGCCACTGTCGGATCTGTTTCCCTCTCCTCGTCCACTGTCAGTTCTATTTCCCTCTCTTCGGCCGCTGTCTGCTCTGCTTCCCTCTCCTCGGCCACCATCTGATCTACCTCCCTCTCCTCGACCACTATCTGTTCTGCTTCCCTCTCCTCGGCCACTGACTGATCTGCTTCCCTCTCCTCGACTACTCTCTGATCTGCTTCCCTCTCCTCGGCCGCTGTCTGCTCTGCTTCCCTCTCTTCGGCCACTCTCTGTTCTGTCTCCTCGGCTAACATTTGATCTGCTTCCCTCTCCTCTACCTGACTGTCTTTCGCCTTCTCGTCTGTCTCTGTCTGATTCTGATCTGCTCATTCCACCCCTGCTCACATCTGCCTTACTGCGATCACGTCTGTCATGCGAGGAGTCACTGGTTTTACGTTTCAACATGTGGCGCAGGTCTGTTGAATCCATGTCACCCCGCCTCCCTCCTGAGAACACAATATAGTAAAATATTATACTGGAAGGGTAAAATACAATTCTCCACAATGCTGAAATATGTGCAAAACAGCAAGTCTGAGATTATTAATACTGAGATGATATATTCAATAAGCAAACACTTTTCAGTACCTTGTAAGGTTGAAAACTTCCATATACTGTAATTATCAATCAATAAAAGTTATTCTAAATTAAAAAGAATAAATTTATATGTAATATACAGCTTGTCTGAAACATATAAGACTACAACCAAGACTTTGGTAATGATACTCCTTTATGTACTACATAGTACAAATTTTCCTGAATCAATCGTTGTCTGTTATATTAATGCTGTTAATGTCAAGCATTAAGAACATTAACAATATCTTAAAATCATTTAAACATGTTTTTCAGATGAATTACCCATTACATCTACCCTCATCATAAACCTCCACATGACATTTCTCATAAACCTATTCATCTGTTTACCTATCCTTCAGTGTTACTTTCTGAGCAGACTATTGTGCCATGATTTTAATAACATAAGTTTTCACCATTGCCTTACCTCCTGACTTGTGTTCCTCAAGCAACATCCAAGTTAATTCCTGCATTGTACATCGCACTCTCTTGTAATGCTTTAATGCTTCTTCTCTTTCTTTGTATTTTCCTGTTACTAATTTCAGTGTCCAATATACCTTCTCTGCTCCCTGCTACTTTCAATTAACTCTCAAGGCTGTCATCATGTTCACTACAATGCCTAGGTTCGGTTCAAGTACCCTCACTTTCCCTACTCCCATACCCTATAAGAGACTAGTTCACACATTAAACTTCCCTCTACAAGACCTACAACAGAGGGCAGAGCAGAGCACAATGCATGATAAACTGAGGCTCATGGGATGCAAGTATTGTGTATTACATACGGTAGTCTTCGTATCATCAGTAGGCATTTCATTTTGAAGAAGAAGATAGGGAACAGTAATTTTACAATATTTTTGCTGCTTTTAAGCTACTGTACTTATCATAAGGCATCTGATCAACTGACTACAGTCAAGATACAATTAAGAACTGGTAAAAGAGCAAATGAAATTACTATGCTTGCAATGCCTTGGATGACTGCAGTAAAATTACATGAAATGAAGTTCTTGGGTAGTTAGGCATTCCATTTTCCTTCATCATCATCATCTGGACCTCCATTCCCACCTTCAGGCAGAGTGAGGAGTAGCTATGTCCAGACAGCCCAAATCAGCCCAATCCAATAAGCCACACTTCCATTCATTCACCATTCAAGCCTCCGGAATCCTGGCTCTATCTGATACACCTAAAACATTCAACACGTACTGTAGCTTCACATAAACATATCCAATAGCGTCAATCCAGATGCTGTCACATTAAAAAGGGGTGCCAAATCCCCGATCATGCACTTCACCTCACAATATTCATCCAGCCAGTTCGATCTCCTGTCAGTCCCCTAGCCCCACCGACTTCCAAACCTCTCTTCCTCATGCAATCATCCACCATATCTCTCCACCTTCTCCTTGGCCTACCTAGCCTCCTCCCACCTTCAAATTCACTCAGATATACCTTTTTCACTATTCTATTGTTATCCATTCTCTCCACATGACCATACCACCTCAGCACACTCTCCAATTCTGATGTCCAAAGACTTCCTCACTCCACATCTTTCATGAATCACATTACTGTGTTTCATATCGGATCCACTCCCTGCACTCCACATACATTCCTCTGCAGTCCCATCTCCACTGCTCTCACTCTTGACTTTCCATTTTCATCCCACACCATAGTCTCACATCCATATGTTAAAGTTGGCACTAACACTCCTTCATGCAAGCCTTGCACAGCTGCAACACTCAAGCCTCTGTTTCTTATCAAGGCCTTCATTGCACCGGCTACCTTCCTTCCTTGTGTCACTCCACCTTCCACTTCTTCTGCACATTTTCCTCTCTTTTCTATCACTGTACCAAGGTATTTGAACTCTCTCACCAATACCAGTCTCTCCATTCACTATAACATTACACTGGGAGTCACCTTCTCTCTTAATAACCATCACTTTACTCTTTTCTACATTTACTCTCAAGGCATGACGCTCACAGACATCAGCAAAACTCTGCACTTGTCTACCAAGTTCTTGTCCGGTACTTGCAAGTAGTACTGCATCATCAGCATACAACAAATTTGGGATATTCCATCCAACACCATTCATTACCAACGCCATCCCCCTCTCCATTACTCGTGTTTTTACTTTTCTCATCACCCTATCCATATATATATATTGAACAACCATGGGGACATTGCACAACCTTGTCGCACGCCCACAATGATCGTGAACCATTCACTTGGATGCCCATTAACTCTTACACATGCTTCACTACCATCATAAAAACTCTTGACGGCACCTAGCAGCTTACATCTACACTGTACATGCGCAAAACCTTACACAATCCTTCTCTGTCAACTTTGTTGTATGCTTTTTCCAGGTCCATGAAAGCCATAAACACCTTATGGTCCTTCTCACTCCTACAGCCACCCTGTTCATCACTCACTAGGACTTCTGATATGTCTCATACTTTCTCTATAATAATTCTTCCATATACGTTCCCTACCACACTCAATAAACTACTGCCACGATAATTCTTGCACTCACTTTGCTCACCTTTATTTTTGTACAGGGGTACAATCACAGCCTTTTTCCACTCTCCTGGCACAGTTTCACTCATCCTTGCCTTCTTTCATATCTCCAACAAGCACCTCATTCAGCTCTCTCCAGTACACTTTATCATCTCTGCATACATCTCATCAACCCCAGCTGCTTTCATATTTTCAGAAGCTTCACAGCACTCTTCACCTGTGCAAGGGTCAAGTTTCCTGGCACTGCATTCCTTCTCTGCACACCCCCAAAACCAATCATGTTTACAATGACTCTGCTCTCTCTATTCCCATTCATCAGGGTTTCAAAATATTCTTTCCATCTGGTCCTTACTTCAACTCCATGGGTTAATAATCTACCACCTGCATCCTTCACACTTTCATATTTCTTTCCGCTTTCACTTCTACATTTCCGCATGTCTTTCCAGAATAAATTCCTATTTTCATAGCAGTTTGCATTCATTTTCTTCCTAGATCATCATTTACCTCCTCCTTTTTCCTCTTCACTAGTCTCTTTACATGCGTCTCGCATTCACTGAAACCCTGTCCTATAACCACTCTAGTCACTTCTTCCTCTTTTCCTCCACTGCTATCTTACCCTCTTCATCCTGCTATGCTGTACCTTTCTTCTTTGTTGTTACTCTTGCCACACCACATACCGCTTTAACATTCCTAACTAAGCAATCCCTATGTGCATTCCACAGGCTGTCCAGATCCATTTCATTCCAATTCACTTATTCTAAATCCTCCCCTATTTTGGTCCTGTATTCATCTGCCATTTCTTTGATCCTCAGCTTCTCAACTACCACTCCAGCATTGACCTCTCTACGAGCACATAATCAGGCTCCTTTCAACATGATTCCCATTCCCTCTATACCATGTATATTCATGTGCATCTTTGTGTTTGAAATACGAGGAACAAATGCACAACCTCCTTTCCTGACACATATCCTTCAGTCACTTCCCATTATCATTTACTCCAGGTACTCCATTACAACCCATTATTTTATCCTCAGGACCAGTGCCTACTCTTCCATTCATATCACCCATTACGATCACTTTATAGCTCCTGGGCATTTCTCCCACTGCTTCATCCAGCTCATCCCAAACCCTGCCTTTCTCTCTCTCACTCTTGTCCTCACACGGTGCATATGCTACAATCACCGCCACCTTCACCTTCTAAAACTTGAACTTGACATGTATGCACCTCAAGCAGACACATTTGTAATCTCTCATTCCACTCTGTCACACCTCATCCATCAACAAAGCAACTCCTTCCTTGCCCATTCATGCCCAATCTTACCCATTTCACACCCTCCCACTCCTCCACTTCACACCCTTTCATCTTAGTTTCACACAATGTCATCACGACATATCTCGCACTCTTGAACACATTCACTACTTCCACCCTCTTGCTCTCCTCAATCACATCTCTTACATTCCACAAGGCCATGTGAATCAGCCTTGGCTGGGACCCTGAGCAAGTATTGGGTCCTTCAAAGCTCTCTGAAACAATTGCCATGATTAAGTGATTTTAGATGGGGTAATCTGGGGGACACTTAACCCAGTCAAAACCCCTGGTTATATGGTTACCACCCAGTGTAGTAAATGGTTTCCTGGGTACACAAAACCATTGGCTTGTCACTCAGTGCAGAGACCATAAGGCATCCCTGCACTGAGTGAGTGGATGATGGGTGCCCCATTCACTAAAAGATGAAATAACTATAAGAATGTGTTACGATATACAAAAAATGCAACTTGGGTTCATTCACAATCTAAGATGCACATAATGCACCCTTGCTGTTACCCGCTCCAGCTGTATGGCCCGCCAAAACAAGAGAAAATTAACCTCATTTACCCGCATTGTCTCTCTGCTGTCACAAAGTAATCATAAATCAACCACAATCAGGCCCCTCTGATTTACAGTTCACCCTTGACACTTCACTTCCTATCTGTCATAGAACACTGACAGCAAGTCAATCCTCCTTAAATAATTTACTTGCTGTTCTATACACACACACTTCTTGCCCTCCTGAATGTTTAGACCTCTGTGATTTAGAACATCACTCATTGTATTTTCAACCCTGTGGTTTACATGACAACCTCAACCTATTCCATAAATGAGCCATATATCCTGGCTTTGAATGAACTGGCTGTCTGGACGTTGCTACTCCTCACCCAGCCCCAGGGTGGGAAAGGAGGTCCGAATGATGATGATGATGAATGAACTGGCTACTTCCAAGAATATGCATCTGTTTCTGCCCATATGTTTGATAAGCTAAATGAAATACGGCCTGCTTACCTTTGAAATACGTTTCATAACACGCACAGTACATCTGCGTCTCGTGTGATTATCATCACTTTCCTCTAGCAGTGTTAACTTTTAAATTTTTGACAAGTATTTCCCTACTACTCTCTGCACTTTAATTCCTCATCAAATGACAGCTGCCATATCCACAAACAGTTACACATACACCTTCCATATAACACATCCTTTCTCCTAAATCACTATCACCTTCATTCTCCTCTCTGGCACCCCAATCACATATTGTACGCAATAAACAGTCAAAGCAAAATTATACTGTACAACTGCTTCTAGCTAGTATTTGATGTGGATTTCTCATTACCCCTTCCATCTGGTGGTCTTTTTTTCATTACTCTTACTACCTTCAGATGATATTCAACTGAAGACAGCTCTTCAAACTTAAAGGGTTACAGCAGATGCTGCCTTCATTAACCTCTTCACTACTAGAAGTCCTTCCAAAGATCAACAAAATCATCTGGTAGATGCAAGCATACAGTATTGTATTACCACCAACACCATCTCGCCCATTCACATGTGGGGTGGGGTCAGGTTCAGAAAACAAAGAGAAAGAAGGAACACAATAGTTAACATAATGCGCGCTGAACTGGGCCACACACTCATTCTCTCATCATTGAAATCCCTGGATCCTGACTCAACCTTGCAGGTACACTTCCACACAAATGTATTTCAGAAACAGTCAAACCAACTATTTTACTATCAACTTAAGGGGATTACCAACTCTCCTCATTCACTCCTCAGTACCAAATTCATACAACCAGTTCAATCCACTGTCAATTCCCCACCCTCATCAACCTCCATATCTTGCTTTCTCCCACACTACCAACTCTCCTCATTCACTCCTCAGTCCCAAATTCATTCAACCAGTTCAATCCACTGTCAGTTCCCTACCCTCATCAATCTTCATATCTTGCTGTCTCCTACACTATCTTATCACACTTTATCTGTCCCCCCCTCTTATTGGCTTACCAAGTCTCCTCCATCCTTCTAATTCACTCACATATACGCTTTTCCCTTTTTCACAACCATCACTACATGCGTCCATTTTCTCCATACGACCTTACAACCTAACCTCAGCCACAGAGATGGGCTGAACAATAACAAAAACAACAATATGTCAATGTGGGCATTAAAACCCCTTCAAGCAATTTTTTTGCAGCTGCCATACTCCAACCTGTTTTGTATCAATGTCTTTATAGTAATAGCCACTTTCACTCTCTGTCACTGCTTTAAATTTTCTTTGCATATTTATGTCTCCTGACGAAGGGGTTGAGGCCATTCATGCTAATGGCACTCTGCTGTCCATATTAATCCCTCTACTAAGGTTTCCAGTCCATTTCATCAACCTTCTTCATTTACTTCACCAATACTTCATTCTTACTTGCCTCCTGAACTCTGCATTTATTTTACCTGGATTGCCCTCTGTTCTTCATGAACATTTCACCTGTTGCTCCTCCTCATTACTATTATTCCCAACTATTAACATTCCAATGATTATTACTACATTCTGGCTAATGTGAGAGAAAGAACTGCTTACCATCTTTATTTGACTTGGAGGTACTTGGTTGCTTCTCTTCTTCCTCACTGTCTGTATCTGCCCTTTTGCGTTTTTTCTTTTTCTTTTTACTGTCTTTCTTTTTCTTCTTTTCCTTTTTCTTCTTTTTGCTAGATTTACTTTTGACTGACTCTTCTTCCTCCTCATCCTCATCCTTTGCTTTCTTCTTCTTCTTCTTTTTCTTTTTATCATCTTGTTCCTCCTTTGGCACTTCTTCTTTCCTGTTCTTTTCACTTCTGTCCAACTCCCCTGCCTTGTGGATGGTCTTACTTGGTTCTTGTGGTGACACTGACCAGTTGCTCTCTACCTTCCTTTTCCGAGTTTCCAGTCTGTCTTCATCCTCTGCCTGTTTCTTCCCATCCAGTTTGGCTTGGGATGATTGGGCATCCTTAGTCAAGGGCTCATCTCGAGGTCTCTTTTCCAAATGAGGCTCTCCACGAGCCACTGTCTCCTCTACATCAATTTTTTGCTTCTCTTGCATCTCATTGTCTTGATTGGTGCTTGAGGAGGTTGGGAAACGGTCGGCAGGGGTTGAATCTTGTTTTTCTGGAGTGACAGGTTCAAGCCAAGGACTTCCATTTCGGCCTTGCCTCTCTGATGAATGATCCCCTGTCACTCTTGTGTCTGCTCTCCTTTCCTGTCTGTCTAAACTAGTGGTATCCTTAGTTTCCCTCCTCTCTGGATTAGAAGTGGCAGCAGAGTTCTTCTCTAGCCTGGGGCTCTTGGGACGCTGGTGCCTCGAAGACTGTTCAGATTTGGGAGCTGCCTGCTGCTTCCGACTCCTAGCTTGGGGACTCTGATGCCTTCCTGTCCTGTTTGACGTTCTGTTATCGCTGTTGCCCCTTTGTCTCAGTGTCTGTCCTGGGGACCTACCCTGTGCTGGAGACTTCTGACTATTATCCATTCTGCGTGGTGAACCCACTCTCTTGTCTCTTTTTTCCTGAGTACCTTGTTTATTTGTTTCTTCATGTGTCTTAACTCTCATTTCCTCTACATGCCTATCATCCTTTCTACGGTTATTCTGGGAGGGAGAATGGTTGTGTACTGTTTTACCCCTCTGTTTTTGCAGTGCTACATCCTGGGCAGGCACTTGAGCCTGCACCTGCACTTGTTCATGCATCCTAACAGCAGTAGAACCAGGGCAGTCCCCTAAGAGGGGAGGACGCCTCTGAGGAGGTTGATGTCCACCCCGCTGCAGCTGCTGTTGTGGCAGGTTTAGCAATGGTTGAGAGGTTTGCTGCTGTATCGGCATGGGTGGCCTATTTTCTTGGTATGACGGATGTGGACCTTTTGGTGACCTGAGTCCTTCTTTGGGTCCAAGCCGAGGTGAAGGCTTCCTATTGGTAGGCATAGGAGGAGTTCTTGGGCCTCGTCTTCCTGGTGGCATATTGGTCATTCGTCCTCGAGGTGACATCTGTCCTCTTCCACCTGGAGGGAATAACGGCTGTCTACCTGAGAATGGAGAACTGGATCGAGGTCTCTCCATGTTCTGGGCCACTTGTCTGCCTGGGGACAAAGGTCGCCTTCTATCAGGTGGTCCTTGTGATGGCAAGTCTCTGATGAATCTTCCATTAGGATCCATTCTTAAGGGGGACCTTCCACGTCGAACCATTGGAGGTGGAGACCCATGTCTAGGACCATGTACAGCCCGCCCACGCCCTCCAGGACCAAGTCGCCCCAGTGCATTAAAAGGCTGGCCACGTCCCATATCAAAGTGATGTTCAGGTCTGTCTCTTGGATGGAAATGACCTGGCCATGGACCCTCACCATGCTGTGGTGGTGAGAATTGCTCTCTCCCATCTCGTCTACCTGGCTGGTGCCAAACTGGGCCAGCAGGAGGTCCAGCATCATTGAATCTAAAGTGCTGGTGACCATTCACAGGCATCGGGGGAGGTCTGTTAGGAGGATACCGATCAAAATCTGGCCGATACTCGTGAGGCCTGCCTACATGTATAGCTGAGTTTCCTGGGGGAGAAAATCTGTCAGGATGCATTCCACTGTCACCAGGTCTCCCAAAGGCAGGTCTGTGAAACCCGCCTCTCCCAGGGTGTTCCAAAATCGGACGTTCCATCAGGGCTGGCACTCTACCCTCCAGTCTTCCATGAGGTGATAAGCTTCTGGCAGGTCGTCCATACGGGCTGGAAGATCTTCTGAAGGCACCAGGAGGAGTCCTGGAGCGGCCTCGTGGTGGCCACTCTCTCCTCATTCCCGGTCCAGGATGTCTGGGACTTTGTGGTCTGCCAGGTGGTGGTTCTCGCATGGATTCAGCACTAGGTTCACCCTTCAGTGGCGATCCACGAGGGGGAAGTTCTCTCTCCAAGCCAGGACTTCTAGAATATCTCTGGAGTCTGTGCTTGGGGCTGTGAGATCTATGTGACACTGGGGAGGCCCTGTGACCTCTAACAGGGGACTGACTAAGAGGTCTTCTCTGAGGGGACACATTCCTTCCCCTCCCAGGACTTTTAGAGAAACGCCTTGGGCCTGGGCTCTTGGGTATACGTCCAGGACTCTTCGACACAGGCCTATGAAGAGGACTCCTAGAAAAGTGTCGTGGAGGTGGACTTCTTGATCTGCGCAATGGTGAGCTTCGGACGTGTCTGTGGGGACTTAGGCTCCTAGATAATCGACGGGGTGGGGGAGTCCTAGAAAATCGGCGAGGAGGAGGACTCCTGGAGTACTGTCTTGGGGGAGGACTTCTTGTTCCTCTGTGACGAACTGGACTGTGTGAGAGACGGCGGGAGTGTGGACTCCTGGAGTATGCACGGCGACCTGGACTTCTTGAAAGATGATGTGGTGGGGGACTACGGGATGATCTACGAGGTAGGGAACCTCGAGACAATCTGCGCGGCACTGGACTCCTGGAGTGATTGTGTGGTGGGGATCTTGAATGTCTGTGAAATGGAGGACTCCTTGAATGTCGTCTAGGTGGTGGTGTCCGAGAAGATTTACGAGGTAAAGGACTTCGGGATCCACGGCGCAAAAGAGGACTTCGAGAGCCTCTGCGTGGAGGGAGGGGACTTCTAGAGGACCTCCTGAGTAGGGGACTCCTTCGATGTCCTGGAGTCCTCGACCGAGACCCAGGGCTTCTACTACTGGGTCCTCTGATGGGACTCTTCAACCTACTTCGGCCAGGGCTTCTTGATAATCGGTGGGAGGATCCTCGACCAGGCCCTCGCTCTTGAGGACTTCGGGAGCCAGGGCGAGGAAATGGACTTCTAGAGGCTCTCCTCCCTAAAGGACTCCTAGAACCCTTTCGAGGGAGGGGACTACGAGAAATCCTTTTGGGAAGAGGACTCCTGGAACGTCTTGGAAGAGGACTCCTGGTACCACGCCTTATGGGACTTCTAGAACTGCGTCTTGGAAGAGGGCTTCGTGAACCACGTCTAGGAAGAGGACTCCTGGAACTCCGTCGAAGTGAACTTCTGGAGCTGCGTCGAGGAGGAGTTCTAGAGCCATGTCTTAGGTGAGGACTTCTGGAACTATGCCTAAGGGGAGAACTTCTGGAGCTGCGCCTAGGTGGAGTTCTAGAGCCACGATGGATAGGACTTCTTGAGCCATGTCTCATGGGTGGACTCCTGGAAATGCGTCTGAGAGGACTCCGTGACCCCCGACGCAAAAGTGGACTTCGAGAACTTCTCCTTGGGAATGGGCTCCTTGATCTTCTGTGTATTGGACTCCTGGACCCTCTTCTAGGACGAGGACTCCTACTTCCCAATCTGGAATATGGACTTCGAGAACTCCGCCGTGGAAGAGGACTCCTTGAACTCCTCCTAAGTAAAGGGCTTCTCGACCCTCTTCTTGACGGAGGACTTCTGCTTCCTCTTCTTGGAGGGGGACTTCTTGATCGCAATCTCGATGCAGGACTTCGAGATCCTCTTAGTGGACTCCTGGACTTGGGCCAGGGGAGTGGACTTCTAGAACGTCTCCTGACAGGTGTTCTTGATCGGGAGCGTGGGGGGCCACGGGGACCACCAGGTGACCCAGGACTTTTTAGACCAGGCCGAGGTGGTGGACTCCTGGACCTGTAGGGGCTACGAGTTCGGGCCCCTGGTGAAGCCCAACCACGATTACTGGGTGGGCTATTTGATCCACGTCTCTTAACTGGACCTCCACTACTATACTTCTTTGCTGGTGGACTGGGAGATTTTCGTCTTAATGGTGGAGGACCTTTATGTGGCGAAGGAGGAAGGCGGGTAGCTGAATCTTGATTGGGGGGAGGGGACTTGGACACCACACCTTTACTAGATCCTTGCCTCTGTCGAACAGGAGGCAGTCCACTTTTCCTTTCCATACCTCCTCCCTCTCTTTTCACATCTTTAGTAGACTTTCGTTTATCCATAGAGCTACTGTCTGAGTCAGAGTCTGAGCCACTAGAGCTACCACTGCTGCTGCCACTGCTGCTACCACTACTCCCACTACTACTATCGCTGCTGTCAGACTCACTGTCCTCACTGTCACTCTCACTGTCAGAGCCCTGCATGCGTCGCCACCGGGCACTCATTTTCTCCTTTGTTTTGTTATGTTCAGGAGAGGGCTTCTTGATATATTTATCTTGTGGAAGAACCAGCTGGGTCCCAGAAGACTTTTCAAGAGGTGGTGGAGGCCCAGAATGAAATCCACCTCTTCCTCGGTTCCCCCTGCCTCGTGTCCGATTCCAATAATGACCTCCTCTACCCCCTCCCCCATGGTTTTCAGGATAAAAATTCCTTCCGTCATAGAGATTGGAGTTCTGCTGGTTTTGGTAGTTTGGATGGAAGTTCATGTTGTAGTTTGGGGCACCAACAACAGGGATGGTAGTGATGTTGTTGCCCACTTGCTGGTTCATCGCCATACCCTGCACAAAAACAGACATGTTCATTACCTTACAAATTCTTCACAACACAAAATAAGATGGAGTTATGAAGGTCTATCTATCTATCTATAGCCCGACGCCCTAATCCCGCAAAGGGTGGCCGCAGACAAAACGCCTCCAAGTCGCTCTGTCACCCACCATTTGACTACCCTCCCCACAACTCACTCCCCCCTCCCTCATATACCTCTCAACTCCATCCCTCCACCTCATCCTTGGTCTACCCCTCCCTCTCCCTCCCTCCACCTCACCTACATACACCCTTTTAGTCAGTCTTTCATTCTCCATTCTCTTCACATGTCCAAACCACCTCACTGTATTTCTCCTAATCTTCTCAACCACATCCACATCCACCCCACAACGTTCCTTCACTTCTTCATTCGTCAACCTGTCCCTCCACGTCACTCCACATACTCCTCTCAAGTAACTCATTTCCACTGCTCTCACTCTTGACTTGTTCCCCTCTTGCAAGGTCCACACCTCGCTTCCATACGTCAGGGTAGGGATCACAATACTATCATGCAGTGACTTCTTAACTTCCATACTCACCTCCTTATTTCTCACCACTGCTTTCAGTGTACCTACAACCATCCTACCCTGCTGTACCCTTTCAAGCACTTCATCCCCCAAAGCTCCATCCTTACTCATCACACTACCCAAGTACTTGAATGCACTCACATTCTCCATATCCTCACCATCCAACCTCACTGCACACTCTGTGACTGCATTCCTCTCAAACACCATAACTTTACTTTTGTTTACTTTAACTTTCAGATTCCTCCTCCTACACACTGTCCCAAATTCATTCACCAAACCTTGCAACTCCCATTCATCTTCACTCAACAATACTGTATCATCAGCAAACAGCAACACCGAAATCTTCCAAATCTCACCCTCATTCATTAGAGACATTCCCACATCCACTGCCCTACCTTGCACCTCCTTTACAACCCCATCCATGTATATATTAAACAGCCATGGAGACATCACACAACCCTGTTTCAGTCCCACATTGAGATCAAAGAACTCACTCAGCTCACCATCCACTCGCACTGTAGCCCTAGCTCCCTCGTACATACTCTTCACAGCACTCAACAATTTCCCCTCCACTCCATATATTCTTAATACCTTCCACATACCTTGCCTATCTATTCTGTCATAAGCTTTCTCCAAGTCCATGAAGGCAGCATACACTTTCCTTCCTTTCTCTAGATACTTCTCCACTAAACATCTTAGAACAAATATCTAATCTACACAGTCTTTCATTCTCCATTCTCTTCACATGTCCAAACCACCTCACTGTATTTCTCCTAATCTTCTCAACCACATCCACATCCACCCCACAACGTTCCTTCACTTCTTCATTCGTCAACCTGTCCCTCCACGTCACTCCACATACTCCTCTCAAGTAACTCATTTCCACTGCTCTCACTCTTGACTTGTTCCCCTCTTGCAAGGTCCACACCTCGCTTCCATACGTCAGGGTAGGGATCACAATACTATCATGCAGTGACTTCTTAACTTCCATACTCACCTCCTTATTTCTCACCACTGCTTTCAGTGTACCTACAACCATCCTACCCTGCTGTACCCTTTCAAGCACTTCATCCCCCAAAGCTCCATCCTTACTCATCACACTACCCAAGTACTTGAATGCACTCACATTCTCCATATCCTCACCATCCAACCTCACTGCACACTCTGTGACTGCATTCCTCTCAAACACCATAACTTTACTTTTGTTTACTTTAACTTTCAGATTCCTCCTCCTACACACTGTCCCAAATTCATTCACCAAACCTTGCAACTCCCATTCATCTTCACTCAACAATACTGTATCATCAGCAAACAGCAACACCGAAATCTTCCAAATCTCACCCTCATTCATTAGAGACATTCCCACATCCACTGCCCTACCTTGCACCTCCTTTACAACCCCATCCATGTATATATTAAACAGCCATGGAGACATCACACAACCCTGTTTCAGTCCCACATTGAGATCAAAGAACTCACTCAGCTCACCATCCACTCGCACTGTAGCCCTAGCTCCCTCGTACATACTCTTCACAGCACTCAACAATTTCCCCTCCACTCCATATATTCTTAATACCTTCCACATACCTTGCCTATCTATTCTGTCATAAGCTTTCTCCAAGTCCATGAAGGCAGCATACACTTTCCTTCCTTTCTCTAGATACTTCTCCACTAAACATCTTAGAACAAATATCTAATCTACACACCCTTTTCCCTTCCTAAATCCCCCTTGTTCTTCTCCAACTAGTTATGAAGGTGCTGAGGGAAAACTACAATGCTTTTGGCATAAATTAGCAAAATTTCTCAAACATTATCCTAACAAGAAACAAGAAAGCACTACCCTACATAGATACAAGGAAGAAAGCATATCATCTAATAATTACCTTCATGACTTAGAAAGTCATTACTATAAAAGAAGTGGCACACTGGATTTTGTGTGTATGTGTGTGTGTGTGTGTGTGTGTGTGTGTGTGTGTGTGTGTGTGTGTGTGTGTAAAGACATGGATACACCACCATCTAGTACTTGCATTACAGCACTCTTATATCAAGGGCCATTTTAACAACTGACTAGGATGTATTGTAATGCATCAGTCTCAGTAATTTACTTTGCATATCATATCTCAGTAATCCCCTCATATATTACTAACACAAACTATACCTATTTTCAACTGATATACAAAATAAAGCAGGGTGTAAGATGAAAAATATAACACAAAGGAAGAGACACTGCAAAGTCTCCTATGCCAATGAACATACGGGCACTAATACAATGTGGCAATGAAGGTGCAGGTGACCATCTCTGAGTTTTTTTTTTTTTTTTTTTTTTCTCAATACCCTTAAAAAACCAAAGAATCTTGCTATGAATTTTCCAAATGCACATAAAGACAACCCTCTGAGTTAGGATAATTACTTTAAATGTTAAAAACAATTTACAGTACTTGGTAATTTACACTGCTTTGTGCAGTGGCAGTATCATAACCATTGAAGTCTTTCCTAAGTGACGTACAGGCCGTCCTAGTTATAACGATGGGATGCATTTGGGAAAATCCATCGTTAAGCCGGGTATCGTTAATCAGAGACATTATAACATAGAAAGTATAGGGAAGCGATGGAGAGCCTTGGGATCCCTGCACCACCCAACCAAGTCCAAAACTCACCCAAATGAGTCCAAAAACAAGTTTCTAATTCACCTAAATCCCCAAATGGCTTTAAAACAAGCCAAACTAGGCCTAAAAGCAGTTTATAGACCATCTTAACCCAAAAATAACACAGGCATACCCCAGTTCAACAATGCAATTGGTTAAGTAAAAACCCATCGTTAGGTGGTGTATCATATCTCGGGGTAGATTTAACATGTTAAGTACAGTATAGGAATGTGTTTTTGAGCCTTGGGTTCCCCCCCCCCCAACTAAGTCCTAAACCCACCCATATGAGTCCAAAAAAAGTTTAAAGCCAATTTAAATGGCCTAACAGCTGTAAAAGAAACTAACCTACACCTAAAACCAGTACCTGTCTCACTTGTACTCAGTCAAGGTCACTGGAGAATGCAATTTCCGACTCGTATTCAAACTCGGTAGAGAAGCTGCAGCAGCATTGTATACAATCCCACCAACAGACGGTCCCGGGAAAATTAAATAAACATTTGTTATGCATATTAATGTACGAATGACACAGAATCGTCCAAGGTGTGAATTGCTGTGACGGAGTTGACATTTTGACGAGGAATGCAATCAATGATGTGATCAGGACAGCCTTTTCAACAGCCCATCTTTATGTTGTTTTTGTTATTTTGGTTGCTGAGCTCCTTTATTTTCTTCTTGTTTATTTTCCCACATTTATTTAGAAATTCCTCTGTTGTCCCTCATTTATCCAGATGCACAGTATCTGGACATGTTCATTATCCGGATGCTGGACTTGGTTCTATTTAACCATTATCCAAATTTACCAGCTATTATCCAGACGTCAAAGTCCCCGAGAACCTCAGCCTGCCAGCTGACATGTTCAAACATTCGGTATCGTGGCTGCTGAGCTCGAGCCATGAGCGGGAAGTACAGTAGTTAGTACCCACAACCAAAGCTAAAATGTCCGTCTGCCCCTGTACTGAATGGTCAAAGCTGCGCATTTGTTCGATCACTCCCAACGAACCTCCAGAACCTGAGTACTATGACTTTAGCCCGCAGGCAGTTTCAAAACATCCATACACATCCCCACTGAATGTCCAATATCGCACGGCTACTGGACTAAGTCTTTCCCAACCGCCACCTTCATCAAGCACAGACAACAAGCCACAAGTACATGTTCAATGATAGTGGCCGTCAGCCTCTCTACCAAATGTCGAATATCCCCCGGTCACTGTGAGTTGCATTTCTACATGGCCCTTGGCGTCTAACAGACCACAAGCCACAAGTAAATGTACCTGTATGGTAAACGTGCCTGTCCACCTGTTGACAGAAGGAGGAGAATCCTCCCCACAGCCTTGCTTCTCCCCCCCCATCCCTCTTCCATACCCTCAGAGCTCCCCCTTCACTCTCTCGGTCCCTACCCTCCTCCGTGGTGATAACACTGACTTGTGAGTGTTCAAAGTTTTTCTGCAATTTATTCAGCTACTACTGGTTGTATTGAAATTCCGCAAAATCCACAAGAAAGCTCATGAAATTCTGCATCTAGACATATGCTTATCCCTTGGAAGGTGCTGGCAAAATTATGTACTAGGATGGTGGGTAATTACATGAAGGTAAGTTTTATTCCTGAACAATTAGTTCTCACTACATTTCTGTAATTTTATTTACTAGATTTGTGTTTTTATTAGCTTATTTTATAGTATAAAAACCACTGAAGGTGATGGTATACCATTTATACCAATATACAATATCCAATTTCTGTTGACAAGTTTGGATGTGGATTTTTTTTTTGAGCCCCGAGAGCAATCACTCGTCACAGATAACGGATTTTCAAACCGTCTTCAGGTTTTTTGTGGATTTTTGTTAGTTATGCATTGTTTTCTTCATGTTTAGCATTAATATGGATAATCCTATGTATGTTTTCATCTCAGTATGGCACAACGACCCAGAAACCGTGCCAAAATTAGGAGAGGTACTGTACATACCACATATAGGTCGGGTGTTTTTTGGTTTTCATTTCCTTTTTTAATGGTTTTCTTGGGTTTAGCATTACTTTGGATATTCCTATACGATTTTTGATGTCTAAATGTCAGACTGACCTGTTAACAGTGCCCGAATTCGGAGAGCTACTATATATACAGAAGTGTATAGGTAGGGTGTTTTTTGTTTTCAATGTTTTTTTTTTTTTTTTCATGGTTTCCTTGGTGTTTAGCATTACTTTGGATATTCCTATGTGTCTTCTGATGTCTAAATATGGCAGATTGACCTGAAAACAGTGCCAAAATTAGGAGGGGGACTGTGCATACAGTGGTGTATAGGTAAGGTGTTTTTTGGTTTTCATTTTTTTTTTTTTTTTCATGGTTTTCTTCGTGCTGAAAATTATTTTGGATAATTCAATGTATGTTTTGGTGTCAAAATATGGCAGAATGACCAGAAAACACTGACAAAATGAGGATGTGTAATTTACATACAGTAATGTTTAGGTAGGGTGTTTTTTGGTTTGCAGTGGTTTTTCTGCATGGTTTTCTTGGTGTTTAGCATTACTTTGGATACTGTATTCCTTTGTGCATTTTGATGTCTAAATATGCCAGAATGACCAAAAAACACTGCCAAAGTATGCATAGGTACTGTACAGTACAAATAGGTTAGGTACAGTCTATTCTTGTCTAACATGGTTTTCGCTAACATGAAAATGGTCTAACACTGTACAGTTTTCCAGAAGCACTACTGCTTCGAACACAGCCACTGATGAAGCTAACACGGCTATTTGAACCAGGCGGGCGGCAATGAGATGAATCATAGGAGCGTTGCCTTGCCAACGGGCATCGTCTACCGCCCAGCCAGTCACGCTTCTGCATTCTCACTTTTGAACTACCGAGCCAATAAGGACACTCCCTGCTCCCTTTTAACTGTAATAATACTTTTATAATTTTCTGAACCATATTCATGCTTTCTAGGTTAAAATTGGGGTGTATGAAAAAATTTTGCACCACAAGAGGGAAAAAGGTGGACTTCAGGCAGGGGTGCAGAAGGAAATAGGGGGTTTCAAGAGTCCCTGTAACACGAAATTTCTCTAACGCGGTAGAGGTGTGGAAGCAATTAACCGTGTTAGGTGAGGACAGACTGTATAGGTTGGAGGTTCGGTATAGATAGGGTCTGGGTACAGTAGAGGAAATCTTCATTATCTGGATGTTGCTACTACCTGGACATGCCTTTGGCTCTATTATGTCTGGACAAATGAGGGATTACTGTATTTTCAAAGCATTTTCCTTTGAACAGCCCAAATGCAAACACAAGATTTATTGATTGATGATGCGATAGGGACAGCCTGTTCAAAGGCCCCTCTTTATATCGTTTTCGTTACTGTTCTGGTTGCTAAGCACCTTTATTTCTTCTCTCTTATTTTCCAACATTTATTTAGAAATTCCTTTGTATTTTCAAAGTGTTTTCCCTTGAACAACCTGAATGTAAACACATGATTTGTCGACTGATGATGCGATCGGGATAGTCTTTTCAATGGCCCCTCTTTATGTCGTTTTAGCTACTGTTCTGGTTGCTGAGCTCCTTTATTTTATTTTCTCTTATTTTTCAACACTTATTTAGAAATACCTTTGTATTTCCAAAGTATTTCCCCCTGAACAGCCCAAATGTAAACATATGATCTATGGGTCACAGTTTTCATCAACGCATGAAATATTTCCTCTCTAAGGTTTTCAGGTTTTTTAATATTTATTTACAATTATTATTATATATCCCATGATTGGTTAGATGACAGTTCAATGGTCATACACGAAATATTAAGAATCCGTACCCCAAATGACAGTGTTCACTCCACCTATGGCTAAAACACATTAATCTAAGTCTAAAAACAGTTTATAAATCAACCTAAACACAAAACCTAAGTCTAAACTATCATCAAAATTGGTAAAAACTATTGAAACCCATCGGAAAACCAGGGGTACGCCTACAGTAGGCGAGGTAGGATGGTATTTCTATCCCCGTCACTATTCCAGGGTATTGCACCTAGGGGTATCGTAAATCGGGGTAAGCCTGTATCAGAAAATCATCAAAAAGAAGTCTGGAAAAAATCAAACTTAGTAAAGTGTACCCGGAAATGACAGTGTTCACCCCATTGATGACTGAAAGACATTAATCTACGTCTAAAAACAGTATAAATCAACCTAAACAAAACATTTAAGTTTAAAATATCATAAAAAACGGTTAAAAAAGAAACCAATCACAAAAAAAATATCAGATAACCGGGGACTGGCCATCGATAGGACGGGAAGGGTGATAATTTTTTACATCGTCATGGTGGGGTATCGTACAGCAGCTGATTGTATTGCGGGGTACGCCTGCATAATGCTACACGCAACAAAAACAAAGCATAAACAACAAAAATTCACAAAGAAGTAAATGAAGAAGATGAAGGTTGCAAAATTAATGTTAATAAAGTACAGTCCAGGGCCACCCCGGTTTTACGATGGGATGCGGGTAAAAAAAAAAAAAAAAAAAAAAAAAAAAAAAAAAACACTAGTGTAATGTATTACTATTTAGTCTGTGCTGTGCAGTTGCACATGGTGATGCTCTGTTGTTGTCAGGTTTAAGATGGCTGTCTTTTGACAAAGACACAGATCCTGTAGCTGCGGTTTCTTAACCTCCAATATAATTGTTCCTGCCTCTACTCATAACAACTAGGTAGGGTATCATATACAGGGGTAGATTTAATATGTACAGTATAGTAGTCCCTCATTTATCCTGACACTCAATATCCTAACATGTTCATTATCCGGATGCTGGACCTTGGCTCTATTAAACCTTTATCTGAATTTACTTGCTATTACCCGGACATAAAAGTCCCCGTGAACTTCGGCCAGCCAGCCGACATGTCCAAAGATTCAGTATTGTGGCCGCTGGGCTCGAGCCATGAGTGGGAGGTAGTCCATAACCTACTTTCAAAGTTAAAATGTCCGTCCGCCCCGTACTGAATGATCAAAGCTGTGCGTTCGTCCTATCACTCCCAATGAACCTCCAGCACCCGAGTAACACAATTGTAACCCTCAAGTGGTGTCAAAATGTCCATACACATTCCCCACTGAATGTCCAATATCGCCAGGCCACGGGGGTTCTTTCCCAACCGCCACCCCCAATGAATACAGACCACAAGCCACTGGTACATGTTCAATGACAGCAGCCGTCAGCCTCTCTACCGAACGTCGAAAGTCCCCTGGGCACAGTGAGTTGTGTTTCCGCATGGCCACTTGGCATCTAACTGACCGCAAGCCAAGAATAAATGTACAGTAAAAGCACCCGTCCACCTGTTGACCGAAGGGGGAGAATCCTGCTCACAGCCTTGTATCTCCCCCCCTCCCATCCCTCCTCCATACCCTCCTGGCTCCCCCCTCTCTCCCTTAGTCCCTACCCTCCTCTTTGGTGGTAACACTGACTTTTGAGTTTTCAAATTTTTTTGCGATTTATTTGACTACTATCGGTTGTATCAAAAGTTCACAAAATTCACGAGAAAGCTCATGAAATTCTGCAGCTAGAGATATCCTTAACTCTTGGAAGGTGCTGGCACAATTTGCACTAAGATGGTGGGAAGTTATATCAAGGTAAGTTATACTCCTGAAGACTTTATTCTTGCTATATTTTTGTACTTTCGCTTGTCAGTTTTATGTGTTTTTATCAGCTTATCTTATAGTATAATCACCAGTGAAGATGACAGTATACCAATTACACTCAACCCTCGGCTATCACTCCCAATTGGTCCCGCTATGGCTGCGCTATAGCCGAAACTGTGATAGCCGAATTGAAGAACTTATGGTAATAATTCTAATTGGTGCCATGACCTCAATATTTACCCCTAAGATACCTTCTTTGTACCACATATTAATATATAATAGTCTAAAAATGAGCATGTTTTATGATGTGATCACGATTCTTATAAATACCCCTCACAGTTGATTCACTGATGTTATGTTTCTTCCCCACACTTCGCTTGGTCTCACCATTCTCTATAAGTTTCACATTTCCAGTTTATCTGCATAACATAGGTTCTTCCTCTTCTTAATTCCCTGCCAGGTGCCGCAGCATTATGTTGGGTGATGGTAGTGGGACGGGGAGGGGGTACGTTGGCCATGGTCATATCATAAAAAAGGTTATTGTTCATGCTATCACTGTTCACGGTCTGAGGGTGCGCACTTGAATGGTTTGGCGGGCAGGAGACTCAGTCAGGCGGCCAATCAGTGCTCGGCTGGCGCTGATGTCACACGACCAATCATGGAGTGAAGCTTTTGTTGCCTGGGTGGAGCACTGGAGCCTGGCCTTTTTGAAATTTTCAAACATTTGCGGTGCATGATAGCAGGCATTTAGTGCGTGATAAAGGTATTTGGGTAGTTTTTTATATAGGCGTGATAGCGAGATACGCTATAGCGGAACCCGCGATAGCCGAGGGTTGAGTGTATACCAATATACCCAATTTCCGGGGGCATATTCGTCCATGGAATTTTTTTTGAGCCCCAGGAGCAATCACTCGTCACAGACAACAAATTTTCAAACTGTCATCAGTTTTCTTGTGTTTATGCAAGCATTCTCGCTGTTTAGCATTAATATGAATAATTCTATATGTGTTTTGATGTCTAAATATGGCAGATTGACCTGGAAACAGTGCCAAAATTAGGAGGGGTACTGTACATACAGTAAGGTATAAATAGGGTGTTTTGTTTTCATGGTTTTCTTGGTGTTTACCATTACTTTGGATATTCCTGTGTGTTTTGATGTCTAAATATGGCAGACTGACCTGAGAACAATGCCAAAATTTGGATGGGTACTGTACACAGTGGTGTATAGGTAGGGTGTTTTTTGGTTTTCAGTGGGTTTCTTGCATGGTTTTCTTGGTGTTGAAAATTATTTTAGATAAATCTATGTATGACCAGAAAACACTGCCAAAATAAGGAGGGGTACTGTATATACAGTAATATTTAGGTAGGGTGTTTTTTGGTTTTCAGTGGTTTTCCCTCATGGTTTTCTTAGTGTTTGGCATTACTTTGGATATTTCTGTGTGTTTTGATGCCTAAATATGCCTCAATGACAGGAAAACACTGCCAATTTAAGCACAGGTATTGTACAAATAGGTTAGGTATAAGATGCAGGAGGTTATAGGTAGGGTCTGGGTATGTTAGGGAAATAGTGTTCGTTATCCGGATGTTGCCACTACCCGGACATGCCTTTGGTTCTATTATGTCCGAAGAAGGAGGAATATTGTATTTTCAAACGTGCTCAAAATCCTACCTCAAGGGGAGACCATCGACGGATCAGGCTTCTACCCAATTAGTCCATCATAGCGAGGATCTACTGTATCACTGTACTGTCAGGGCTGTTAGGTGGAGCTGACAATTCTAAGGGTTAGAATGATAAGTGAATGGATATGTAGCCCATTTCACCAAAGACTCTACATATAGTTCTCCTATACTGGTGTTTTCCTGTTCCTATTTCAGGATTTCCTCCATTCCATTGGATGAGGATGATAATGAATTTACTTTAAAAAAAAAAAAAAAAAAAAAAAAAAAAAAAGTGTATTTCACCACAATTATGTTCAGTCCACAATAATAAAATACAATAAGAAAATATTATCAAACTGATGGTAATGTAAGGAACAATAAGAGCGCAGCAAAGTTATCAACAGTGAAACAATAAATTTATCACTGCTATAAGTTACCACTGAAATGAGCATTAACCCCTACTGGGCTGATTCTTTGTTGGGTAGTTTACCTCCCCTGAAGCACTGTCTTTATAACCAATGCAAATTACACTCGACCCTCGATTTCCCGGACTAAAAGGGGGGAGACCAGTCCGGGAATCCCAAAAGTCTGGAAATCGCAAAAGTCTGGCCCCACATACCATTCCCCGAAGTATTACCATACTTTGTCTGAATTCTCCAGTATTGTCCAGCAATTCTTCCGATATTCTAGGGCATCATGGAATGTAAGCTACCTATACCAACATAACTAACATACACAGTACATAAAATAATAACACTGACACAATAACAATAATAATAACTGACACAATAGCGGTACTTTGCTAGCTACAACCCTAACAATGGTTGTTTAGACAGTTGTTGATGAGAATGTGACTAAACATATGGCTAAACTGCTCAATCAGTTAGAAATGTGTTGGGAAGAGCGATACCGAACGAAGAATGTGAAATGGAACGCTAACTCAGGAGAACACATGGATGAAAGAGTACCTTTTTTCTGGTTTGCAAACATTTTCGCTCCATTTTGTTCCCTAAAACAGCCAGACCCGTAAATTTTAGTCTAACTATACAGCCTAACGTCTCTCCCGAAGGCCAAATGATACAAGAAGACGAAACTTTGACAACAACATTGGGGTTGGGGGGCGGGAGTAAAATACCGTGGAGCTACGTATCAAGAAAATGGTACTCAGTGGAGGTGGTGTTGACCCACTCCGACTTCTGTTTTTGTTAATGCCATTTTTAATACCACTGATGTTTTTTATTACAACAGTTATATCTCTTTCAGTGTTTTACCTGATGGTGCGTAGAGTTGGAGGTAAAGTACGTGGGGTAAGGTGGTAAAAGTGAGAGTTTGCTTTCTCTGACACTCCACATAACGCCCTATAAGCTTCTCAGTCAGTTTCAGGACAACATATAAACCTTCACAGCTGCCAGGATTGCATCACTTCCTACGCACAATCTTTATCTTCTCCCGGTCCTTCCAAATGGATATGATGGTGCTTTCTTTTATTTTTATTTTTTTTTTAATTTTTTTTTTTTTGTGGTAAATGTACGCTTTACTTAAAGCAGTGGAAGAACCTTACCAATTCAGTTCTTATTCCTCAAGTTTGTTTTCTGTATTTTTCCGACTATTTTCAGGGTGGTAAATTACCTTTTCCTGCTGAAAAATTTCCCACTTTTTATCATCACGTTCCTTAAGCCATAACATGATTGTCTTGATGTACTCAAAGGTGATTTTCGTCTCCCACATTCCAAACTGGATGCTAGGTTAGGTTAGGTTAAATTATAAGGTATAGTTAAGCTAGGTTAGGTCAAGTTTAAACACTTAGGTTAGGACAGGCCCTAATTTCGCCGTAACCCTGACGTGTCAAACAAGATGACAGCGGAACACAGCTTAAAACAACGGGGGAAGCAGATTTAGCATGAAACGTTTATTTACCTCCCAGAAGTAATCCGACAAACATAAGACTATCAGGAAGAAGAAGAACGAAGAATGTGTAACTGAATGCTCACTTACACAAGCACGTGGATGGAAGTATTTGTGTGTGTGTGTGTGTGTGTGTGTGTGTGTGTGTGTGTGTGTGATTAGCAAACATTTTCGTTCAGTTTCGTCTCCTAAAACTCGAAACCCATATGACTGAGGTAGAGTCTATGAGACGCGAGAAAGGACTTGATAGCCGTATGCTCAGTCGGTCATAAATGTGTTGGGAAGCACGAAACCAAACGAAAAATGTGGAACTGAACACTAACAAGAACACATAGACGAAAGTATTTTTTTCTAATTAGCAAACATTTTCATTCCATTTCGTCCCCTAAAACTGCGAAACCCATTATAAGTGTGGGGTAGAACTAGGTGAGGGACGAGAAAGGATTGATAACAGTATGCTCAGTTAGTTGGAAATGTGTTGGGAAGCACAAAATCGAATGAAGAATGTGGAACTGAACGCTAACTTACGAGAACACATGGACGAAAGAGTAACTTTTCCTCTAATTAGCAAACATTTTCATTCCTTAAAACTGCAAAATCCATGATAATTGTGGGTAACAACTAGATGAGGCATGAGAAAGGACTGATAACCATATGCCCAGTTGGTCCAAAATGTGTTGGGAAGCATGAAATCAAACGAAGAATGTGGAACTGAACTCTAACTTACGAGAATGCAAGGATTTTTTTTTTTTTCTGATTAGCATACATTGTCGTTCCATTTTGTCCCCTGAAATTGCCGAAACCCATAAATTTCGTCAAACCGTTCGGCCTTGAGTTTCCCCAGGAAAACATATTTCCATTCTGTATGCATATTTATAAAAACCACCAGGAACCCTCAGCCAGGAACAACGCTTGCCCAGTCGTTTCAAAACTAACCATAGGTTTTTCACGAAAATATGCCCACTGTGCTTCCCAGGCAAAATTTCAGCAACCTAACCTACCCTAACCTATCCCATCTCACTAAGGCTGTTTGGCTGAGGTGGCTGGCTGTGGTACTGAGATAAATACCCATACAGAATGGAAATATGCGCCCAGGAAATGTACCCAAATATTTAGAGGGCGACGTCATAGTGCGTGACTTTCAAATTTCGTCCCCAGGCCAGCTGACTTCCCACGTGAGCTCGAGTTTTTCCGCGTGTTGACATGACTTGTCTCATTATGCTGACCACGTTAGAACAAAAACATTTTACTCAACCACGTGTTACTTAAGGATTGAGTGTACTTCCCACGCCCTTCTAATAAATCACCCATAGACACTCCCCCTCTTCACTAACAGTACTGCCACCAGCATTAGATATCATCACTTTTGTTTTATCTGCATTCACTCTTAAGTCCTAGTGACCCATCCCATCTCTTCACTTCCTAAACCTTTCCTCCGCCTCCCTTTCATTCTCTGCAATCAATACCAAACCATCAGCATACAACATCTCCCACGGGAGTCCATTTCTGAAGTCATGTGGGAGGGCTTCAAGTACCATGATAAACAACATGGGGCTTAAGACTGACCCCTGATGCACACCAACATTCACGGAAAACTCATCACTCATATCTGTTCTCCACTCACCTTTACCTGGGTGCTACCACCAACATACATGGCCATAACAACCTTAACCAGCCACTCCTCCATCCGAATCTTTCTCATTACCCATTTCACTACCCTTCTAGGGACTCTGTCAAAGGCCTTCTCCAAATCAACAAAAACAACGTACAGTTCTCCTTTCTTTCCTATACACTCAACCCTCTGCTATCGCGTCTAAATGGTCACAGCAAATGCGCGTGATAGCTGAATACGTGATAGCTGAACTGAACAATCAATGGGAAAATTTCTAATTGGTTTTTCGGTGGCCCATTTTTCTAACTTTTAACCACTTTATGCCTGCGATTTCCTGCCAATCTCTCCTCCAACGTGAAATAAAGCATTATTTTATTAATAATAACAGTATAATGAATAAATGAACAACATAAAAGGCCATCAAACTTTCATAAAGATTAAGGCTTGGGTGGTTTGATAGGTTCCGAGGCTTGGGAGTGGCTTAATTGCCGCCAGATCTCTTTAGCTGTCTCCATGATTTCTTAGTGTCCACAGCTAAAGGGGATATCACACAGTACATCGTATCAGGAATGGCCGAGGAAGAGTTAAGTGGAACAAAACTTGCACGCTATCACACACATTCCTCCTCATACTGTTGCCAGAGCCCCGTCTCAGTTGTAAACGTGATTACTTTATTGACATCACAGTTTTCTCGGCATAGGAAATATTAACTCTTTATAAGGGTTTCAAAACGATTGATATTTATGCTAAAAAACAGTATTAATAAGTATTCAGTGTTACGCTAAATTTCAATGCTGTAGTACGATATATTCTTTCGAGTCGAATGGGTTTTGTTCACACTGTTTTGCCTGTCGTATCCTCGGCAGGAATCCATTCAGATGCATTTCAAATGCTCGTGGTATCGTCGGCAATTTTACCACGTTACCATTCCGATTAACCATCGTATCCTCGGCAAACCTCGTATGAAGTGCCGTGTGAATATGAAGTATCGTGTGAATATGAAGTACCGCTTAGCCTGTCTTCAAACTCGACGCGTGATAGCGGTCTTGGGGTGCGTGACAGCATGTATGGTTGTGCATTTGATGTGTGTGTGATAGCAGATAAACGTGACAGCTGAACGCGCGATAGCAGGGGCTTGAGTGTACATCTCCAAATCAACAAAAACAACGGACAGTTCTCCTTGCTTTCCTATATATCTTTCCTGAAGCTGTCGAACAATGAATATGACATCTGCGGTCCCTTTACCTGCCATAAACCCAAATTGCATCACATCAATATTCACTCTCTCTAATCATACCTTCTAGAACTCTCTCCATTACCTTCACCTTATCTGGTTTAAAAGCTTTATGCCTCTACAATTTCCTCTTTCCAGGGTATCACCCTTCCCCTTGTATATATTTACAATTACAATCTTCAGCCAATCATCTGGGACAACACACTCACATATAATAGTATTCATCAGGTCAGTGACTAACCTCACTCCTTTATGTCCAGAGGATTTCAATTATTTCAGCGGTCAACCCATACACACGTGCTGCCTTCCCCATCTGCATTCTGCCTATTGCCCCACTCACTGTAGCAGCATCAGTCAAGGCCAAGGGCCAAACACTGGATCTGCTGGTTCCAAAGCTTCCCTGTCCCAGTCAAACTCTTCATTCAACAACCGGCTGTAATGCATTTTCTATGCGTCTTTAATATCCCCACTGTTCACCACTCTCCTTTCTTCATCATTCTAAACACGTGGTTAGAAAAATAATAATAGTCATAATAATACCTAGTAACTGTTGCAGCCGGTTACAGACAGATAGGCAGAATTAGTTACAGGTGGAGAGAAGGAAATCTTATACAGCTAAAGACTAGGGAAGACTGAGGGGCATATGTCCCCCATTTTGGGCAAACCAGTGAATATAATTAAAGAACAATGTTCTTCGCCAAAATATACACATATGCAACGAATCTCACATAAATGTTTTCATAATATTCAATGAAGAGTGGAATCTGGTATTAAATTTTGATGAATCTGGTAGTATCTGGTATTAAATTTTGATTAATCTGGTAATGAGTCAGCATGAATCCAATCCATCCATCCACCAGCCAATCCAACATTATCCCATGAGATGCATAGGACCCCAGGGCCAGACAAGTTGGTGCAGACACTTAAGATGAGAGTGACCAGCCTCACTCATCCCTGGGTGCCATTACGTGAGCAATAAACCTCAGCCACCCCTTGGATATCAACCTACACAGGCCCAATCCAACTGGAGTGCCTTAACTCCAAGGTCCAAAACAGTCCTGTGGGGGTTTGCATTACTCTGACACCCTGGCCTACAAAGCCCGGTAGAACAATTGCAATAAAAAAAGGCATTCAAATTTTCCTGCTTCTTACTTGATGCAATCTACTCCAAGACTATCCCGGCTACAAGTTGAGAGGGAGGGAGGAGGACTCCAGCACACCAACCGAGTAGGAGGTGAGTCCCCCCCTGCCCTATCTCTCCCTCTGCCTACCCCCTCAGTCGATGCCTTGTGTGACGTATCCAACCCTTTCTACCCTTCCGACTGCCACTAGAGAAGAGGTGAGGTTTGGCTGTAGCAGTGACTCCTCTCCTGCCCCCCACCCCCTCCACTCACCATACCCCCCTGGCATGGCTGCCAAGAGACGTATCCCTCACCACTTCTCCATCCTACCCGAATGTGCAAATAAAGAAGATATTTCCACATTCTAAACTCCCTCCCTCTGGAAATTCCCCACCCTCCCTCCACCTTCCTCTTTTCCTCTACTGTATTACTCTCTTACACCCTCATGTGACACACTGAACGAATATTCATTTCCCGACTTTATTGCATTTTATAAACCTAAAATAAGACTGCTTTTATTGTACCAATACCTGGTGAATGTATAGTAATATGTGTGTATGTTATTACCCCAATGTAATGTATAGTATATTACTGGAACTTTACCATGCATTATCGTATTTTTGTAAGGGTTATGTCTCTATGCCACTGCTTTTTACACCTTTAGTGCTGTAATTATTTGTTTTCCTATAGTAAGTGAAAATTTTTTGCATATATAAAGCAGTGTTATACCTTTATGTTACAGATATATCATGATATTTTATCATATTATCATATTTGTAGTACTGAGTTCATTGATGAATGTATCATTTCTATTTTTTGCATGAAAATATAACTTTTTTTTCACGTTACGACATTTTTTGTTCAGGTTTCGTTAGGCAACGTTCATTCATATCTATGAACATTAGTCACCTTGAATATCGTGAGTTTTGACACGTGAGTCACCATAATGAGGCCATTTTCTGCGACGTACCGCCTCTCGCCAGGCTGGGAAGGGTAACTATTATTTTCTTTGCCGTGCTGCTGTGCGAGAACTACGTGGTCAAACTTGACGAGACTTACATCTTCGGGTGTGTAAATTCTTGCTCTTGAAATATATGCCATAAATTTTGATATTTACAATACTTGAAAAAACACCCCTTTTTTTTGTGGTTGGGGGGAGGGGTGGTTGAGTGAATTGCAGACTTCAGGGGTTAATTACCCACTAAACCACCAGGCGCCATAATTTGGTTATACGGTTACCACCCAGCAGAGTAAATGGTCTCCTGGTGTACAGGAAGCAATTTGGCTTGTCACTCAGTGTAGAGTCACCCATTGGCAGAAGGAACGGGAAAGAATGTGGGAGAGAAAGACGGATGAGGGAGTGTAAAGTCATCCGTAGGCAGCAGGAAGAGGACAGAAAGAAGGAAAGACAGACGGGGAAGTAAGAGGAGAGGAAAGGGTAGTCACCCAAGACAACTCCACATCAAGTGAGTGGATGGTTAGCGATGAATTCAACCATGTAGTAATTCCACCAAGAATCATGACCCCCAACCCTTTTCTAAAGAACTGGATCCAGCCCTTTTTATATACATTATATATAGTACTGTATTACATTTTTACTGACTGATTGGCTAAAGCTTGCCACCAACCTGATGATGTGAGTAAGAGTGGGTACGATCTGGGAGGAGTGGCTTAATGGCACTGCGGTGTTTGTTGTCACTGACTGGATCTCGAGCAGGCGAGACCTCAGCCTCGTTGACACGCTTAGAGAGGAGAGCCTGAAAGCGAAGCTCAGCTATCTCATCATCGCTGTTGCCCCCCTGACTGTCATCATCACGTTCCTCCTATGTGCAGTGAAAGAAGGGAAGAACTATAGTATACCTGACCATCTGGGTGTGTGCATACACAGCAACTTCCACACAAACCATATCATGCTTGATCACTTTCTGCAGATACTACATCACATCCACATACTATGTCCCTGAAAACCACACACTGTACCTGTAACTGGTATGGTACCATAATTTTTCCCTTAAACATCAAAAAAATTCTAATAATGATCCTAACTTCCCTCCATCAAACCCTAATATAAGTCTTTACCCCTCCCCACATGAATAAAACATGGTGTATAGAAACCTTCCAAAACAATATGCATTCCCTGCATATATGGCAATCAAATTATATAAGCTACTGTAAGTCATCTGGTCTATGACTACTGCATCGTCTCACATATTCATATACACTATGCACTCCAGCACTCCATTAACAACTAATATATCACAAGAAATTAGTCTGCAAATGGAATTTTGCAAATTGCTCCTTACGAACCACCAAGATTAGAATATGCAGCAGTGGTATGGTCATCACATTGAAAGAAATGTTAATTAACTGATAAAAGTAGAGAGAACTACCACAAGGATAATATCAAGCTTGAGGGAGCCACTTTACTTTAAGTGAGGTTGAAAAACCAAACTTAACTGGGAGGAATGAGAGAGGAGATATGATTATGATGTTTAAAGGAGTCAGTGAGATGGAAAGTGTCAAGTCAAAATCTTTTTGTGAAAGATGATGAAAGGACATGACTATAACCTGAGGGGGGGGGAAAAAAAAAAAAAAAAAAAAAAAAAATCCCAAACAGATGAACAGATCTTTGGAACAGGTTAGAGGGGTAGGTGATGCAAGCAAAGCACATCCAAGACTGTACAAATGTTGACATTGTGACAAGACAAGACAAGCCTTCCTCAAAACCTGTACCAATATAGCATGGTGCACACACACACACACACACACACACACACACACACACACACAGACACACACACACAGACACAGACACACACACACAGACACACACACACACACACACACACACACACACACACACACACACACACACACACACACAGTCTTTTCCAAATAAATTTCTTTTCTTCTACCACTTTTTCTAATAATTTTACCTTAGATAAATGTAAGAATGACGACACAACAGTTCTGGGTCGCTTGGGCCAACATACAAAGCAAATTAAGAGCCACAGTGGTCGGAAATAATTACTCAGTTTCACACACTACTATCTCAAGTGTGTCATACTATAGTCTTATTACAGTACTACCATTTTTCCCTCATAATTCTACCTTAAATAAGATGCTGTCAACAAAACATTTATGGGCCATATCAACATAATCTTCAGGGTACGGGGATAACTCCATCTCCCATCCCTTTCTCTTGGGGGAAGCAGCCTAGGTATATAGATAGACAGATCAACATAATACAAAACAAAATAGATGGTGGAAGATGTATCAGAGTTTAGTCATGATTACTGCCACTATGTAAAGTGTGATTGTGCAAACCTAGACTGCACAGAGTAAGGCAGCACTATATATCAAAATTTACATTATCGTTTAACTCTACTGCTGCATAAATGTGTAGTAATATGCACAGAGTTGTGTGCAATAATGCATTTATTTTTGCCTTATATTATCAACACTCTCAATGCAATTCCCCTCCTCCCTTTTACATTAGCAACTGCGACACTATCCTAGTCAGGTTACGAGAAAGCCCACTAACTGAAATAGCTGGACATAATTTCCATTAGCCCAACTGGTCAAAAGACTTCAATTTTATTCTGTCTACTGTATTACCAAACACTTATGTAATGCAGTCTTGTAATTAGCATTTATTTCATAGTATGCGATTTCTGTCACTTGACACTGCACCATGTCCAACTGTACACCCCCTGTAGATTTGCTTATAACCATGATGTTATCCAAGGCCCAATTAAGTACCTCAGTCCTAAGTGTCATAGGCTCATACGAAGAAGAGCTCTGAAGAAGACAAAAAATGTGGGGTTGACACACCTTAGGTAAAATACAATATGTCACACTTGTAAAGATACTGGTACCTGTACTGTATCTATTATTTATCCTGGATGCAGATCTGTTTCTAAAATAAGCATGCACAGCTGAGAGTGGTGCGATGCAGAATGATAAAAATTGCTCAGAATTAAAGCTACATATAAACTGAATTGGCCAGGATATGCACTTGACTTAGTCTACAATTTGAACCACATACTACAGACCCTCCATTTACATGCCATCCGATTGCACAAAATCTGATTCCATTTAACTGAAAAACTGCAAATCAACATTCCATTTACTGTATGCATAATGACATTCAAAATACAGTAAAATCCTCCAATCCCATCACCAATAACCCGAATATCCCAGTACTCCAAATTTTTCATGGCAAAATATTTCTAAATTTTCTAGGCTTTTTTTCGAAGCTTTCCCTTTTTTCTTTTTTCTTTTGTTTTCTTTCTGGGCTTTATCTAAGGATTTATGTGGCTTGGACTTGCTCTAAGTCTTGGATGTACCTGCCTGCAACTATTCAGCCACACATCTATGCATTTCCGGTGTCTAAAACAATAACCCACATCATTTTGTGTTTATTTAATGATCATGTAAATATTTCTCTTGTTTTCAAAGGTCCCTCCCAATAGTCCGAAAAACCAATAGTGTAGTCCTAATGACCATCGGTCCCCTGCCATTCAAATTAGAGGACTTTTATTGTACTCACCAGACAAGCATCTGACAAATCTAGGGAAAGAAAATCCAGCCTCTATCAAGATGAGTTAAAATTCCACTTACCCATGACTTATTATCATTATATTCTTGTTTATGAACTATTTCTTAAGCTTAATGATGATCAGTGTGTTTCTATGTATGCTTCCGGTGGGAGTGTACAGAGACTTTGGAAAAATTCTGAGATGTCATCCCGCACTACTAGCCAGATAACAATGGTTCTTACAGCACAATTTACATAATTCTCTTTACAAAGCAGTTTTACCCCTGCACCATTAGCCATGTGAATGGAGGGTCTACTGTTCATTAACATACCTTATTCCACCAAACTTAGCAGAACTGGTAATAAACATCAGTACAGCACTATAAGTATGCCAGTTTTGAAGACTTCAGATTCTCACATGAAAAATATAATGTCATTCTCCTGTGTTGTATTTTTAGTAACCTCTTCAACTCGAGGTTGTCTAACCCCTTCAATTAATTTTTTCTGTCAAATAAAATTGCCTGATGCAACAACAATATACTACAACTGAGCATAACTGTATTGAAAATATGTTAAAAAGTATTAATGTATCAGTGTCAGGACTTCAGTAGCATACGATACTGTACTACTGTACTGTGGTGGTAGATGGTGGTGACCATCATCCACTCACTTGATGATGTGCTGCCTACTTGTTCCTTCATCTCTATCTTTTTGTTTCAGTGTTTGCCCTCCTTTCTGCCTACTTCTCCCTTTCCTTCCTGTCACATTTTACTATACTATCCTTCTTTCCACTTCAATGGCTCTACAGTGAGTCACAAGCCTAAAGTTTTCCTGCAATCCACAAAACCATTACAACACTGGGTGGCAACCATATACAGTAACAAGATACTGTACTGGGTTAATGTGGAGCCTGCTCTGGTGCCTCTGCTCACTGAGCAGAGAGACACAAATGTTACATCCACCCAGGAACCAAACCTCCACACTTTTCCCCATGCATCGCTTTGCAGGGCACTGTCAACTGCAAGGGAATATTGGTTCACTGCACAGGAAGACCCCGTAGGGGCAGCTGTTTGCCTATGGTTGATGGGTCTGCTCAGCCAGACAGACTGGAGTTGATCTACAACAACTAGTGTACTTCCCTCACAGTTTCATTTCACAACAAATATGAGTCCAGAACTTCCTAATTACCTGTCCCCTTTTTGTCATTCCTTTTTGCTATTACGTCCACAGTATTTTACAGAGAAACTGCCTAATAAAGTTGCAATGCTATCAATACTGTACCTATAAAACTCACTTGCCAGTTTCCTCCAATTTACAATAACAGTACAAGTTGTACAAAAAAGTTGTGATATTTTGGAACACACAGGTGCCATAGCCCTCAAGAGTGCATCCACATCTAGTAGTGTAATAGCAAGTTTCATAAGCACCCTTTCCTCAAAGTTCATCAGTTCCTAATTATATGGCAATTATTCTTATATGTACAGAGACAGCATGACAAGGAGCTTTTAAACTGACTTCTATTTTACTTGCTAACTGTTTTCTATATTCCATCCTTTTTTTAAAATAACTTTCCTATTATGTATAAAATTCTGGTGATTTTTCAGTTTCTTTTCACTCCTTCCCAATAATTAATGACATAATTATTCTACTGTAATCCACCCGAGTCTACATGACTAATCAAGGGATGCTTTAACTTTACCTGAGCATTGTTCAACCTAGATCAGGTTAAGTCACTTTTGCTTCATTCTGAATGGTTCTGTAAATGCTACCACACACCGGCCTAGTTCACCTGATGGTAGCTCCCCATGCTTAATTATCTTTGGCAGTATTTTTATTCCACCCCCTAATACTGAGGCCTCTTTGTTGAACCTCATCCCAAAAACTCTTATGGTGCAGACTCCTAGATCTTTCACCTAAGTTTCATCCTCCACTCTCTCCATATGTTTAAGCACACTTAACTCTCTCCTTATGATTGGTATCACATCATTACTTCATTCTTTCAGCCCATCTCTCACTGCAAAGTTTCAGGTCTTTCATTCATGGGAACACTACAAATCTATCAAGCATTGTTATCTCTGCATGCCATTCTAATTTACTGTATAACCTACTGTACTTTCATTACAATGAGCACCATACTGCTCATACATGCAGCATGCATTTTTTCCATTAATGTGACGGGAGAATTTCCTCAATATCTGTACTGGCAAAAATTCCCTAAACTTCTTTCATCTATTCCTAACCATTGCAATGGAGCCAACTTCATCTGCCCCACAGCACAAATCACATCAACCAGTTAACAAAATTTCTCTATACACTCCAAAAATACATCTGCCAAGACTGTCCTACTGCATCTTGCCCTCTCTCCTTGTTCACCTATACACACACACAATACTCAATTTGATCAATTCCTAGCACTGTTTTGAGACTGCCACAGAGTCTCAAAAGTTTGAGAAACAAAAGACCACATTAGTATTAGTATTATTAATGTTATTATTACCACAGTGCCACCATCCACTTAACTGTTCATCACTTTTATTTTATCAACAACCACTCTCAGTCTATTTGAATCTACTCCATCTCCCTATGGCCTCTCTGCAATCAACACTCATCAGCACACAACACCCTAGGCATGCCAGTCTACAGTCCCCTGGCTATACTTCAAGCACCATTATAAATGGCAAAGGCTCAGAACAAATCCTTAGTGCACTTCAGCATTCAAAGAGAATTCATCACTTTGGCAAATATTCCTTGTAACTTAGGTACTTGCAGCCTTATACAATGTCATAACTACTTTGACAATTCACTCCTTAACACTAATTCCACTTGTCTAATTACAGTATCCTACAAAATGCCTTTGCCAAGTCAACAAAAAATTGGTAAAGCTATACTGTATCTTCTTACTCAAGAACTTTTCTAAGAGTTGACTAAAAAATACTGCATCAGTGGTTTCTCTACTGGTCATGAAACCATATTGTACCGTTGCCATGAAACAATTGTGTACCGCTAATATTCACTCTCTCCCTACTGAAACACTCCCATCCTCTCTTCATAACTTCTGCCTGTTTTCACCTTACCAATTGCCTCTGCCACAGTTCTAATCAGTGGAGAGGGACCTAGCACTGGTTCAGCTATTCCAAGACAATCCCTGTTCCTCTTAAACTCCATTTTCCTCTGACAACTATAATATTCTCTCCGTGCATCCTTGACATCCTCACTGCTGACAACTACCCTGCCAACCACCATTCGTTCACTTGATGTAGTGTTGCCTACATCTTCCTTTCTTTTTAATTAATTTTCTATTTTCCCATTTTTCCTGTCCTTTTTATTACTCTTCTTTCCCCCTCAGGTGGCTTTCCGCTAAGTGATAGCCTAATTGTTTCCTGTAACCCAGGACACCAGTTATAAAGCAAGGTGGTAACCATATAACTAAATAACAGGGTGATGTGGAGCCTAATATGGTGCCCCTATTAACTGGGCAGAGAGACACAAATGCGGGCTCCATCCAGGAACCAAACTTCCGCACTCTTCCCTGCACCTTGCTCTGACAAAGTGCTGTCTGCCACAAGGGAATATTAAATCACTGCAACGGATGACCCTGCAGGGGCTGTTGCTTGCCTGCAGTTGATGGGTCTGCCCAACCAGACAGACTAGGATTAAGAACAACCCTACCTTCATAATTTTTTGCACACTGTTCTCTGATAATATTTATATTCTCTCCCATCATTTACTTTGTTACTCTAAACACTTCATTCCTAATATAATTTTCAGTTTTTTAAAACCCTTCACTCATAAGACATTATACTAGCTTATTCATGCCATCTCCAAAAATTTTACTCAGATTAGGACTGACTTTTTGGACTAGAGGGGCTAGAACTGCCTTATCACACCCACTGCAAGAAGCATTTTCTTAAGTTAAATACATTTGTCTGGTAGCAGGAAAGAACACACTTCAAAATAAGCTTTAGACAAGGTATCCTTTGCTCTAGAGTATTTGTATCTAGAAGTGGAAGACGGACCTGGATGTAAATCACCTTGATGGACTGTATTCTTGGGAAAAAATTACAGGCTCTTATCATGCACAAGCATGTGATACCCACTGTCTCACAAGCACCCAACCTCTTCTCTACACACCCTTTCCCAATCCAACCTAACCTGGGAAAGTTTTCTGAATATAACCTTCCAAAATGGACACATCTGGTCCTATAGGGTAATGCACAGTATCAACCTGGAGGAGTTAACATAGGTTCCTGAGATACAGCAGCCACTTAACCTTACACACCTCTTATCTAGCTTTGTTTGTTGCAAAGTACTCTTCTATATGACCACCCCCTTTCCATCTCATGTATTCTTTTCTTTCAAACACTGCATCAACCTTCTCATTTCTCCTCCTTGGCACTGTAAGCTTTGCTAGGCCCTATATCCACCCACAGGTTATGAGAGTGACTTTCAGATTCTTCTCTAAAGTACCACAATGCACAAGCACCACTAGTTTTGGAAACTCATCTTTCCATCTCTCTATACACCTATGCATAGTAAGTTTCCCCTCACTGCCTGGTACCTATCTTCCACAGTCTCCTCCTGTGTACATAATCAGCTTGCCTTCACCGCACATTTTCTCAACATATCAAACAGAAGTACAATACAGTTCAGTGCAGTGTAGTTGTCTGTGATGCTGAACACAATCTTCACCTGCAATAACTTTCATGTCCCTTCTCAGCTTCTAACTAAACTCCATAACCATAAGTCAATCAGGCTACAAATGCCCCCAAACTGTAGTAACTCATTTAAAGGCCGCCTTCGGCAGCCTCCGCTCGATATCGTCACTTCCTATCTTCAGAAATGAGTCATAGCTTGGGAACCCGTGGCCCAACTGGACTGGAAAATGTTTTATTCTTCAAGATACAGCATTGTAACTGTACCTTGCTCTAGCAAAAATCTGCACTACATGCACCATTTCTGCTGTGTTACAGTAAGAAACATACAGACACTGGATCATAATTATATTGACATACTATCAATCTATTCTTTCTCTTCTAAAGCCCTTCACTATGATGGCATAATTTTTATTTTACGTAATCTTACCAACTCTAGACAAACTTATTCAATGACGAAACTCATCTCATACTTAACTAAATAATGAAGGCTATATATGCCTTTACAACCAAATGGTGAATGTCTCTTCATAGCTGAATAAAATCTTCTTAAAGCTGCCAGAATTACCATACTTTGTGGCACTGAGTCAAGTATTCCCTCCCCTCAATATATCTACTCCTCCATTCAAACGTATACTTTTGTAACCTTCAGCCTATCCATACACAGTGATTCAGATCACCACCCAATACATCTAGAAAACACCTCTGCCCCAAACATCAAGCATCATCACCCTAAATGATAGCTATCTTTAATCTCATACAGTCCAACCTGTGAGGCCTATACTGATATAAATGATATTTCTACCAACCGTGTCAGAACTATTATCCTACCATTAACCCAAAGTCATCATCATCACACTTCAATCCACCTTTCACTCAATATAATTCATACTCCCAAAAACCCATTTTTTTTTTTTTTTTTTTAAGAAAAACCTGTAACTTTATCACAAATTATCCTTGCTGATCCTCCCCTCCAGTCCATCTCCTGAAAATATATAACCACATTCCTCCTAGTTCCTACACCTTATCTCTATTACTTCTGCCACTCTTCCCTTCATACTCTCCATGTTTAAAAGGGAAAGCTAAACACTATGGGGTGATTTAAGTCCTATGAGCTTATGTCCCTCTTCTGAATGATTTCATCATTTTTATTTGAGATGGATTTACTGTAATCTTCTGTCTGTGATGGATTTACTGTCACTTTCTATTTGTGATGAGGCAGTGACAGAGCAGGGAAACTAACCTTACTATCCAATGCTGTCAGAAAACAAATTCATGGAACCAATCAGCCCAGCCCAGTGGCATTACCTGTGTCCTCAGAGCATCCTATCAGAGGAGCCACAACACTCACCCAAGTACTTTTTGGCATGACAACTGCCCCAACATCTTTCACCTGCTGCCAGGGCAGCCTCCTGCAACACCATACCTGAGTTTGGACTCCCTCCTTATTGAATACTAAGCAGCACTTGGAGAACAATAATGTCCTGTACCCTCTGGTGTTGACAAAGCCCTAGCCCTGGCCTGACTCAAGAGTGGCACTGTAACTAGATACCACAAGCCTCACTCCAGTCTGTCTGTCATTTGGATGCAGAGAAAAAATTTTTATGGCCACATGTCCTCTTGGACACCAACCCACTATGGAGGTTCTGGTTCTATGGTTAACCACTCATCATAAAATAGTTTCCTGATATACAGGAAACCATAATATGTGAGTGGATGGGGAGTATCCCCACCTACCACACAACCCACCTCTGGTTAGGTTGATTGGTAGTAAGCTCCCAGGTGGGTTTCAGTAGAACTCCCTCGTCACTGCACAAGAAAGAATGCATCTAAGAAGGGATTCTTTTTTTTTCAATAATTAAACAGGAAAAATAATAATACTAGCATACAAACAACTCTATATAAGGTATATATATATATGGATTCTACAAAATTGAAAAGACCTATAAGAAATAAACTGAACACACCCTATAATTAACTCAGCTGGAAATTTGAAATGCTCCTTCCAGTGATGTTACTAATGTAATACAGTAAACTATACTATACTATACTCTATTATCAAAATGTCTAGTACAGTGGTCATCCTTGAACAACTGCTACTGACTGATCGATAATACTGTACGGTACTCAAAGTCTACAATGATATCTGTATTCAAGCCTGCTAGTTTATGAATGAAAGTAGCTGCTCATTTGAAATACCTAGGTACTGAATTAACATCAGCAACCTACCTCAGGTTGCATTTGGTTTGTTACTAACAATGAGACTGTTGTTGTCGTTGTGGCCTCAGGCTCAACTGAACATGAAACTGGTAGACTGCAGTCTGAAGCTGCCCTTCTCCTGCAATCAACTGTCCTCCTGTTGCAGGAGGAGGTAGGAAACTGTGGGATGATTGTACTGTATAACCGATATTTGTGCCACTGTGAGAAGGCATCCTCCTCCAGCAGTACTTGCATATGTGATTCAGTTTTACTGATTCTTGAATAGAGTAACAACATCTTTAACCCGTGGACTGCAGCAATATGGCCAATTTAGCCACCAACACAACATGACTTCAAATGCACATCATTGTCTTAGAGATGGTAAAATGCACTGGCCCATGAAATAAATTTGCTCAACTCACCCAAGTTACAAAGTTATTGTGGTCAGACATTTCACAGCTGATGAGAAACTGGCAACTACATGAGCTGGACTCATTCCTATCAAAGTATGAGTCAGTTGCCAGTTAATTTAGTATGCCTATTACGTGTGGCATGCTATTTTCAATAATTTATTTCATCTTTGCCTCTCTTACCTTCAGTCACTGTCAGCCCTGCATTCAATTTTATCTAAACTGGTTTTTCTAGACAGGTTTGAACCTTTCTTCAGCATATTCCCTATTCTGTGTTGTCAAAAAAGCAAATCGTTGGTTTTTGATTTGTTGATTTTCAGGACATGACTGTACTGTACAACCACAGAGAAATGACATATGTTTTAATCCAACATTCAAACAAAAGAACTCAGTTCATTTTTCACCTCCTCCCAGTAATAAAAAGAGAAAAAAAGTTATATATAGGGAAAACATTACTACAGTACATAAACCCCTTTAGTATAACTTTTCAGCATATTCTTGCTGCTACCAGACAGCTGTCTTCGAGACTTTTGAAACTGAGGTTTGATGAAACCTTAGCTAACTTCTTTACTACAACAGATCTCCTCTTGTTTAGAGAAGCTAAAATAAACCATGCAACAGATGTGGGATGATTAAAGTTAAAGAAGAATGCTGTGCATGAGAGGGCTGAGGAACCCAACTGATAGCCTTCAACATTACTGAACTTTGCTGACTCCCTTCTACCCATGGTTCTTGAGAAAACATGCTAAATGGCCACCAATAGCACTGTTGACTGCTTCCACAATCAATGCTTTTAGATAAGATGTTAACTTAGTGAATTTACACATGTTACCACTTCCTCTGTCACCTTTACTGGCACTAATGATGAACATTCAAACCACAGATAAGAGCACTATACTACAGAGACAGTGATCAAATTACAATTGTGGAACCAATCTGGTTAATGTTCAGCACAATCTTTGTTTCTTCTAAAGAATTCACTAGTGCTCAACTCTTGAAATTACATGACTTATCAATTCATTAGCAACACTGTATTAGAACAGTAGTGCCTATTAAAACCTGCAATCCTCCATCACAATATCATCAACAAGGTTATATGTCTTCAGGTCAAAGAAAACTCCTGAGCTGCCTTTTGATACTCCACAATGGTAGATAGAGTAACTTTATAGATATGCTGGTCTGGATTAGTTCTAACCACACTGGGCTGTGGAAATAGTCCATAGCTTGCCATTCATGGACACCAACAGAAGCTAAAAGGTTAAGTCAAGTGCTACAGCCTAATTCAAGTACTTTGGTTTGCCCTTTGAATACAGAACCCTCCATAAACTCACTCCAGAATATTCTATCTATCTATCCATAGTCAGATGCCACGATCCCGAGTTATCGCACACCTAATGTCAAACTTGACTCTTGTCTCTGAACAGACCATCTCAGTTCATGCTCTTCGATTCTGGTGTCCAGACTTCCTCACACCGCATCTTTCACGAACCACATTATTTCGTATCAGATCCACTCTCTGTACTCCACATACTGTACATTCCTCTGCAGTCCCATCTCCACTGCTCTCACTCTTGACTTTCCATTTTCATTCCACACCATAGTCTCACATCCATATGTTAAAGTTGGCACTAACACTCCTTCATGTAAGCCTCTAGCAGCTGCAACACTCAAGCCTCTGTTTCTTATCAAGGCCTTCATAGCACCAGCTACTCTCCATCCTTATGTCACTCTACTTTCTACTTCTTTTGCACATTTTCCTCTCTTTTCTATCACTGTACCCAGGTATTTGAACTCTCTCACCAACTGCAGGTCTCTCTCCATTCATTGTAACATCACACTGGGAGTCACTTTCTCTCTCGATTAGCATCAGTTTACTCGTTTCTACATTTGCTCTCAAGGCACAACGCTCACAGACATCAGCAAAACTCTGCACTAGCCTACTAAGTTCTTGTCTCATATTTGCAAGCTGCACTGCAACATTAGCATACAATAAATTTGAGATATTCCATCCATCACCATTCATTACCAACGCCATTCCTCTCTCCATTACTCGTGGTTATATTTCTCTCATCACTCCATCCATGTATATACTGAACACCCATGGGGACATCACACAACCTTGTCACACGTCCGCATTGATCATGAACCATTCACTTAGATGCCCATTTACCCTTACATATGCCTCACTACCATCATAAAAACTCTTGACAGCACCTAGCAACTTACCACCTACACAACACATGTGCAAAACCTTCCACAATCCTTCTCTGTCTACTTTGTCATATGCTTTTTCAACATCCATAAATGCAATAAACTCCATATTGTCCTTCTCACTTCTCCACTATCTGTCTCACTGCAAATATTTGATCAAAACATCCTCTGCCACTCCTACAGCCACCCTGTTCATCAATCACTGGGACTTCTGAGATCTCTCTTACTTTCTATATAATAATTATTCTATATACCTTCCCTACCACACTCAATAAACTTATGCCACGATAGTTTTTGCACTCACTTCCCTCACCTTTATTTTTGTACAGGGGTACAATCACAGCCTTTTTCCACTCTGCTGGCACAGTTTCACTTACCCATTCCTTCTTACATACCTCCAACAAGCACTTCATTCAACTCTCTCCACTACACTTAAGCATCTCTGCATACACCTCATTAACCCCAGCTGCTTTCCCATTTTTCAGCCACTTCACAGCACTCTTCACCTGTGCGAGTGTCACATCTCCTGGCACTGCATTCCTTCTTTGAACACCCTGCTCTCTCTATTCCCATTCATCAGGCTTTTTCAAAATATTCTTTCCATCTGGTCCTTACCTCATCCATATGGGTTAATAATCTACTACTTACATCCTTCACACCTTCATATTTCTTTCCGCTGTCACTCCTCTATTTCTGCACCTCTTTCCAGAATAACTTCCTATTTTCCAAGTAATTTGCAGTAATTTTTCTTCCTAGATCATTATTTACCTCCTCCTTTTTCCTCTTCACTAGTCTCTTTATGTGCTTCTTGCTCTCAATACAGTACAGTATATTGCTCTTATTTCAATTGAACCCTGTTCTGCAACCACTCTAGCCACTTGTTTCTCTTTTTCTTCACTCTCTTAACCTCTTCATCCCACCATGCCGTACCTTTCTTCTTTGTTGTTAATCTTGCTACACCACGCACCACTTTAGCATTCCTAACTAAGCAATCCCTATATGGACTCCACAGGCTGCCCAGATCCAGTTCATTCCAATTCACTGATTCCAACTCCTCCCCTACTTTGGTCCTGTATTCACAGGGCTCTTGCTAACTGGCGACGGTTGCCAGCCATCTGGCTCCTAAGGTTTCAGATATACGAGCCAAATAAATTTCTAGTAGCCAAACTGACTACGAGCCAAAATATTTTATGAGCAATAAATATATTTATTTATTTACACACTGTGATGATTAGAATCATATAATGACGTTTTAAACATTCACACTGGCGACAAGGAAAGACTTAATAATTGATCACAACGTGCTTTTTTGTTCACTTAAGTGATACCGGGTATTTACTTATTTTATAGTTTACTGGGTTTTGAAGTGGATGTATTTTCTCCTCACCAAAAGGCGACTTGCATCTAAAATTTGTTCACCAAAGGGAAAAAATACTCACATTTGTGAGCTGTGGCTCGCCAAACAAGAGCCCTGATTCACCTGCTATTTCTTTGATCCTCAGCTTCTCGACTTTCTGTCTCTCTCACTGACTGCCCCTCTCTCTCCCAGTCCACCTCACCCCCTCTCAGCTTGATCTTGCATACCACAAGCATATGATCTGACAGACCTCCACACTGTCATTTCATGGCCCTCGTTTCAGCAACCATTCCCAGCATCAACCTATCTGCGGGCATGTATTCAATCAGGCTTCTTTCAACACGATCCCCGTTCCCTCAATAACATGCATATTTATTTGCATCTTTGTGTTTGAAATATGAGTTACAAATGCACAACCTCCTTTCCAGACATGTATCCTTCAGTCACTCCCCATTATCATTTTCTCCGGGTACTCCATTACAACCCATTATGTCATCCCCAGGAACAGCGCCTATTTTCATTCATATTGCCCATTACAGTCATTTTATAGCTCCTGGGCATTTCTCTGATTCATCCAGCTCATCCCAAAACCTGCTTTTCTTTGTCCCACTCCTGTCATCACATGGTGCATACATCATGAAAGATGAGAGAAACAGGAAGAGAGGAAGGTAGGCACAAAAAAAGAATAATAAATGTGGGGGAAGAAGTAGGCAACACTACATCAAGTATGCCAGTGGTTTCCAACCTTTTCTAATTCTTGCCCCCCACCCTCACTGAATGACATGTTCCTTGTGCCCCCCTTCCTCAAATAGCTACTGTATTTTACTGGCATAGTTGGCACAGGTCAATAAATATCATAGATTCTTAATCTTTGAAATTGTTTATATATTCAGATAACTAGATTCCTTATTCATATCTGAAATATTTTCTCCATATTCAGCAATTACTGAATTCCATCATAATTCATAGCTTTCAAATATAATTACCCTCTTATCAAGCCTTCACGCCCCCCCAGGCAGCCCTTTGTGCCCCCCTAGGGGGGCTTGCCCCACAGGTTGGAAACCACTGAATTAAGCGATGATGGTTGCCACCACCTACCGCAATTTTGAATGTTACAATGGCTATCTGGTGAAAGAGGCTAATGGATTAAACTTCAAATAAGGATGGAGTTATGAAATGAACTGGAACTGCCTGGAAAGATATAACTGGCGCTAAACTGGGATTACAGAGAGAGAGAGAGAGAAAAATTATTTCCAACAGATACCTCAATCTATGTATCCATTGCCAGATGCCTTAATCCCGTAAGGTTTGGCCACAAACAAATCACCCCCATGTTGCCCTGTCCCCTACCATTTCACTGCCCTTCTCCCAGTTCACACTCCCCTATCTCATTTAAGTCTCCACTCCATCCTTCCATCTCATCCTTGGCCTCACGCTCCCTCTTCCCCCCCCCCCTCCATCTCACTCACATACACTTTCCTTGTCAGTCTCTTGCTCTCCATCCTCTCCACATGGCCAAACCATCTCAAAGTGTTTCTCCTGCTTCCTATCGTATCCACATTCACACCACAATGCTCCTTCACTTCCTCATTTGTCAGTCTCTCTCTCCATGTGACTCCACATGCTCCTCTCAGGTAACTTATTTCCACTGCTCTCACTCTTGTGTCCCTCCGACAAGGTCCAAGCTTTAATTCCATATGTTAGAGTTGGTATCACAGTACAGTACTATCATCTATCTATCTATCTATCTATTGCCAGACGCCTCAATCCCATTTGGGGTGGCCACAAACAAATCGCCTCCAAGTCGCCCTGTCCACCACCATTTCACTCCCCTGCTCCCAACTCACACCCCCCTCTCTCATATACCTCTCCACCCCATCCCTCCATCTCATCCTCGGCCTCCCCCTCCCTCTTCCCCCCTCCACCTCACTCACATACACTCTCTTCGTCAGTCTTTCACCCTCCATCCTCTCCACATGGCCAAACCACCTCAGTGTGTTCCTCACAATGCTTCCTATCACATCCACATCCACACCACAACGCTCCTTTATATCCTCATTCGTCAGCCAGTCTCTCCACGTGACTCCACAGGCTCCTCTTAAATAACTCATTTCCACTGCTCTCACTCTTGACTTGTGTCCTTCCAACAACGTCCAAGCTTCACTTCCGTACGTTAGAGTTGGTATCACAATACTGTCATGTAGTAACTTTTTCACTTCCATGCTCACTTCCCTGTTTCTTATCACTGCTTTCAAGGAACCAGCAACCTTTCTTCCCTGCTGTACCCTTTCAAGCACTTCACCCTCCAAACCTCCATCCTTACTCATCACACTACCCAAATACTTAAACGTACTCACATTTTCCAATTCCTCACCATCTAACCTCGCTGTACATTCACTAACTTCACCTCTCTCAAAGACCATCACTTTACTCTTCCCTACATTCACCTTTAGGTTCCGTTTCTTACACACTCTCTCAAACTCATCCACCAAGCCTTGCAGCTCCCCTTCGTCTTCACTCAACAACACAGTATCATCTGCAAACAACAGTACAGGGAGTTTCCAAACACTATCCTCTCTCACCAGGGCCACTCCAACATCCACTACCCTACCATGTACCTCTTTTATTACCCCATCCATGTACAGATTGAACAACCATGGAGACATGACACATCCCTGTTTCAAACCAACTTTCAAAGAGAAAAATTCGCTTAGTTCACCATCCACACGCACTGCAGCCTTCGCACCATCGTACATACTCTTCACAGCATTCAACAACTTCCCATCTACTCCATATATTCTTAACACTTTCCACAATCCTTGTCTATCCACCCTGTCATATGCTTTCTCCAAATCCATGAAAGCCGCATACAACTTCTTCCCTTCTCTAGAAACTTTTCCACTAAAGATCTAAGAATGAATATCTGATCTACACAACCTCTTCCCTTCCTAAAGCCTCCCTGTTCTTCTCCAACTAATTCCTCTGTTCTTTCTCTAACTCTGTCTATAAGTATCCTACCATACACCTTTCCTATTATACTAAGAAGACAAATGCCCCTATGATTACCACACACTTCTTTTTCCCCTTTTCCTTTGTACAAGGGAATAATTATACCTGACTTCCAATCCTCCGGGACTCTACCTTCCTCCCAGGCCAATCTGCACATCTTCCACATCCATTCTACTACTATCTCTCCCCCATGCTTCAGCATTTCACCACACACTCCATCAATTCCTGGGGCTTTCCCCGATTTAACTTTCTTCATTGCTTCCACAACTTCTATCCTACTGATTTCTTCCTGTCTTCTCACCTCCCTCCTTCTCCCAGCCATTCCCCAGCCACTTATACTCTAATTACTTCCATCCTCTACGTTCAACAATTCCTTAAAGTGTTCTCTCCATCTGCTCACTTTTTCTCCCTTCTCCACTAGTAATCTACCATTTTTATCTTTCACTCCCCTGATAACTTCACTTCCACCCTGTCTTACTCTTTTCACTTCTCTCCAGAACATTTTCTTACAGTCCCTCCACTTTACACTCAAATTCCTTCCAAATTCCTCATCCACTCTCTTCTTACTCTCTCTTACTAATCTTTTCACCTCTCTCTTCCTTTCCACATATAACTCTCTCTTCCGCCTCTCAACTTCTTCCACTCCCCTATTTCTCACCCATTCATTGTATGCTTTCTTCTTTTGTGCCACAGCCTGTTTCACCTCTTCAGTCCACCACGCTGTTCCTTGCACCCCCCTCCGCCTTCTCTTCCTTCCACACACCACATCACATGCTGCACATATTTCTTCTGTAAATATGCTACACACACCTTCCATGTCTCCCATCTGCTCCAATTCATATTTGCCCAATCGTTCCTCCACTTCTCTCTTATACTCTGCCTTTTTCTCATCCTCTTGTAACCTTTCCACTCTCCTTGCAACTACTCCTTCCTCTCGTCTTTCCCTTCTTCTATTCCTCCATCTCACTTGCATCCTAATTCTGGCCACCACCAAGTAGTGGTCAGAAAGTCCACTCCCCCAACCTCTATACACTCTTGCATCCTTTACACATCTTCGCATCCTTTCATCCACACACACTTTTTCACTTCCATGCTCACTTCCCTATTTCTTATCACTGCTTTCAAAAACCAGCAACCTTTCTTCCTTGTTGTACACTTTCCAGCACTTTACCCTCTAAATTTCCATCCTTACTCATCACACTACCCAAGTACTTAAATGGACTCATATTTTCCATTTCCTCCTCATCACATATATATAAACATTTTTTCTGATAAAGTTAAATGCCCCTGCAGGGACAGTCTACTGTCACCTGTCAGTAGATGACCTTCTTACTAAAAAAATAATAATGATAATAATAATAAATAAACAAAAATCCTACATTTGTACATGGATAATTCCGAATTTTTTAATGCTGTTCTCTTTCTTCTGTTTTATTTTCATTACATGCACTGTACTGTCTATCCATTTATCTATTGCCAGACGCCTTACTCCTGTATGGGGAAACCACAAACAAATTGCCTCCATGTCACCCAGTCCCCCGTCATTTCACTGTCCTGCTCCCAGCTCACACCCCCCTCTCATATATCTCTCCACTCCATCCCTCCATCTCATCCTTGGCCTCCCCCCTCCCTCTCCCTTTCCCCCCCTCCACCTCACTCACATATACTGTACTCTCCTCAACAGTCTCTCACTCTCCATCCTCTCCACATGGCCAAACCACCTCAATGTGTTCTCCTAATGCTTCCTATCACATCCACATCCACACCACAATGCTCCTTCACATTCTTATTTGTCAGTCTGTCTCTCCATGTGACTCCAAAGGCTCCTCTCAAATAACTCATTACCACTGCTCTCACTCTTGACTTCTGTCCCTCCAACAAGGTCCAAGCGTCACTTCCATACATCAAAGTTGGTATCACAATACTGTCATGTAGTAACTTTTTCACTTCCATACTCACTTCCCTGTTTCTTATCACAGCTTTCACGGAACCAGCAACCTTTCTTCCTTATTGTATCCTTTCCAGCACTTCACCCTCTAAACTTCCATCCTTACTCATCACACTACCCAAATACTCAAATGCACTCACATTTTCCATTTCCTCCTCATCCAGCCTCACCGTACATTCACTGGCTTCACATCTCTCGAAGACCATAACTTTACTCTTCCCTACATTCACCTTTAGATTCCGTTTCTTACACACTCTCCCAAACTCATCAACCAAGCCTTGAAGCTCCCCTTTGTCTTCAGGTAACAACACAGTATCATCTGCAAACAACAGTACAGGGAGTTTCCAAACACTGCCCTCTCTTATTAGGGCCACTCCAACATCCACTGCCCTACCTTTTATCTCATTTATAACCCCATCCATATACAGACTGAACAACCATGAAGACACATCCCTGTTTCAATCCAACCTTCAAATAAAAAAATACACTTAGTTTACTATCCAAATGCACTGCAACCTTTGCACCCTCATACATACTCATCACAGCATTCAACAACTTCCCATCTACTCCATATATTCTTCTTGGGCCCACTTTCCACAATTCTTATCTATCCAATCTGTCATTATGCTTTCTCCAAATCCACGAAAGCTGCATATAACTTCGCTCCCTTTTCTAGAAACTTTTCCACTGAAGATCTAAGAATGAATATCTGATTTACACAATCTCTTCCGTATCATATACCGGTACATGATTTTATGGCACTGTAAACTACCAATGTTTGACTGTTATATTCACACAACTATCATTAATTTGCCCATCCTACCCATAAATTTCCGTAAGTGTCAATGAATGAGGTGATGCCAAATGACTGCTCAGCCTCAGAGTGGCTACTATCTCACACAGGGGAGAGGACTGGGTGTCTTCTATCCTCAATATGTAAAAAGTCTACGAGGCTACAACATATACATAGCTTGGTACTTTAACATACCTTACCAACAGCTACATGGCAAAAATGAATTGAAAAACTTTAAATACATGTTTCTCAGAAATCTGATTTCAGAACTTTGTAGCTTAATTACTTGGAAAGTTATTATCTGACGTGAAATGCATGTGAACCACTGGAAAGAGTAGAAAAGCTAGTTTCTTTTGACAACACTGATTCTTCTGAGCCTTGGTTAATTAAAAAGATGCAAGACTATACACATTTTTTTCCCCAAAATTGCAGGAGGATAGCAAACTAGTGACAGGGAGGGCTGATACTCCCCCTTCACCAACCCTCTGGTCTAGTTCCTGACCATCTCCCTTTCCTGACCTCTTTCAGAGTGTCACAAACATGGAGAGTTGACCAGCATACTCTCCTCAACAAGTTTCTCTAATTGTCCACTGTACACTACACTACACCACACTACATGCACTAAACAAACCACACAGAGGAGCTAGAAAGCTCTGCTTGCACTACCTAGAACCAGATATGTCAGCAAGTGTGAGGCAGGCTCCATTAGTGTGGCTGTAGGACAGGATAGGGGTGGGGCTGTCCCCGTTTCCCTTGTCTGGGCTCAGGGCTGTAATGGCAGGATTGTGGACTGTCTCCACCTTTTATTTATTCTCAATATGAAATAATGCAACTGCTGCAAATCAAGCAGCAAGAGGAACCACCATTAGGTGACCAAGGTGGCATGTTGAAACCTTTATAAAAATGAAAATTTTAAGAAAATGGTTTGCTAAACACTTGTATTTGCATTATGAAGAAAACCAGTCATCACAAAGTACTCAGAGGTTTACTTTTACAGGCATGTTCCAGGTAGGCAGAAAATAACTTTGTGATAAAATAAGGCAATGTAAGTGTTCACATTGTATGTATTTAAAAAAAAAATCAATCAATCAATCAATCATTTCCTGTGGCACCCTCGGGGATGCATAGGGCCTCGATGAACTCACACCACCACATCCTATCTTGTGCTAACTCTTCAAGATCTCCCCAACACTCATCTCCAGCTTCCCGTCTCATTGTCCTCACCCACGTCTCTTTTGGCCTTCCTCTACCTCTCCTACCAAGTGCCACCCACCCTGGTGTACCTCGTACTATTCCCTGTCTCCTATACACATGTCCTAGCCACTTCCATCGTGAGAATCTAACATATTCATCGATCGGCTGCACTCCCGTTATTTCTCTAATTCTACTATTTGGTATCCTTTCCCACCACTTAACTCCTAATATTCTTCTAAGTGCTTTATTTTCAAACACCAAGAATTTATTTTCCATAGTCACTGTGCTGTACCAAGACTCGTGTCCATAAATTAAGATACTCCTAACCATTACCTTATAAAGTTTGATTTTTGTATGCACAGAAAAATTGTTATTATTCCAAATATTTTTAAGCATTCCCATTGCCTGATTAGCCTTCTTTAACCTTTCCTCGAATTCAAAGTTCAAAGAACCATCCTTGGCTAAATAAGTACCTAAATATTTAAACCTATCAACTTGCTTTACAACCATACCTCCAATTACACATTCCTGCGCATTTTCCATATTCATATTGATTATTTCAGTTTTTCCACAATTAATAACCAAACCCACCTTGCGACCTTCACTCACCAAACAGTCCAACACTCTCTGCATCTCTTCTGGCCCATCACAAATCAAAACTATATCATCTGCATAATCTAAATCCAAAAGTTTCCTGTTCTCTCCCCAAAGTATACCTGCACCGGTTTCTGTTCCAACGCGTTTCATAATGTAATCAATGACCAATATAAATAGTAAAGGCGATAGAACACCACCTTGAATTACTCCGGACTTGACTTCAAACGAATCACTCAGACAACCATCAACCATCACTTTACAAAATGTGTCCTCATGCATGTTCATAATGACCCTCACAAACTCCTCTGGTATTCCATAATGTCTCATGATCTTCCCCATAGTCTCTCTCGAAACACTATCAAAAGCCTTTTCAAAATCAACAAAACAAAGACTTAACGGTACTCTCATTTCATTAACTTGCTGCATCAAATGCCTAACTATAAAGATCTGATCATTGCAACCACGTCCCTTTCTAAAACCAGCCTGTTCATCCCTCAGAATACCCTCAACCACCGGCTCCAACCTATTTAACAACACTCTACTGAAAACTTTCAAAGCTATCGGTGACAAAGAGATTCCCCTCCAATTACCACATTCACTCAGGTCTCCCTTCTTCGGAACTTTAACAATTACACCATTCTTCCAAACTGATGGTAGTAACCCCGTCACTCATATCTTATTGAATAGCTTGGTCAAGATCATTATTAATCTATCCCCCTCCACTTTAAACATTTCCGGAAATAAACCATCCTCCCCTGGTGCCTTATTATTCTTTAACTGTTTTACTGCTTTCTCCACTTCTGCAAGCCTCAACTCTCCTGTTTCTGTATTTAAATCTTCCTGAGCAGACGGTATATCCTCTTCTGGTGGTACTGGTCTATTAAGAACTGTCTCAAAATGCTCTTTCCATCTATTTTTAACATCTCCATCTTTGGTCAATAAATTTCCTTCCCTGTCTCTAACTGGTATTTCCTTGCGTTTACCTGCATTACCACTCAGTTCTCTAATCGATTCATATGCTATTCTTTGACTCTGTCCATCATTTTTGTTTATTAAGATTTCAGTCTCTGCAACCTTTTCATCCACACATCTTCTTTTATCTCTCCTAGATAACCTTCTTACTTCTGAATTCAAACTCCAGTACGCAGCTCTTGCTAATTCAATCTCTCGTTCATCAACGCATTGCATCTCACTCCTCAATTTAGCCTCACCTCTCTTTTTTATCATATCCCACGTTTCCTCTGATATCCATTTCTTTCTCCTGAATCTATGTCTCCTTCCAATCGTACATTCAGCAGTCTCATGCAAAACTTTGTTCACATCCTCCCACATCTCATCTACACTTCTCTCCCCTCTTCCAACGTTTCCAACACCAAAAACCTATTTCTGCATTCTAATCTGAATTCCTCCTTTTCTTCTCCTTCCCTTCTAAGCTTAACAATATCGTATCTACCAACACCAGATTTTTCCTTCTTCTGATTTTTAAGTTTAAACCTTATTTTTGCAATGCTGAGTTGATGGTCACTACCAATATCCGCTCCCCGTTTAACATGAACATCTAGCAGAGAACTTCTATGCCTCCTACTGATAGCGATGTGATCAATCTGATTTTTATATTTTCCACACGGCGACACCCAAGTTGTCTTGTGTATATTGCAATGCTGAAAGAGTGTGCCCCCGATGACTAAGTCATTTGCTAGACAGAAGCTTCCAAACCTCACTCCGTTTTCACTCATCCTACTACCAACTCCCATCTTACCCATACATGCCTCAAATCCCTCATTTGAACAGCCCATTACTGCATTAAAGTCTCCAACGCAGATCAAAACATCATGTCTAGGTACCCTTCCTACTCCTTCTTGCAACTTTTCATAAAATGTGTCTTTCCTTTCATCGAGTGCATCATTAGTAGGTGCATAACACACAAACAGACTGATGTTGCCATGATTTGATTTAAACCGTGCGTATAACAATCGCTCATCTATAGGATCCCACTCACATAAAGCCTTATTTGCCTTACAACCCAGCAACAATCCTACTCCCTGATAATGCATTCCGTCCTGTCGACCAGATATCAATAAACGTATACCATCCTCCAAATCCAACTTATCGACTCCAGTTAATCTAGTTTCTGTCAGAGCACAAATATCAAGTCCGTAATTTTGAAAAACCTTCACTAACTCATCGATTTTACCGTCATGATTTAGCGTTCTCACATTCCAGTTACCAATTTTAATTGTATTTTTTGCATTGACAAAGGAATTAGATTGTAATTGAGGCAACCGTGAGATTCTTAGCACCCCCTGCCCATTTAAGGGCTGCACGGGACTGGGGGCCATTATTGTTCTTTCAGAGTCCATCAAGGTTTCTTTGGCTAACTTCCTGAACACCTCGCCATTGTGTTGCAGTCGCAGTAGGCAGCTAACTTGCCTAACTGCCCACACCCGAAAGACCCAGCTATGCTGTAGCCATTCACGTGCCGGCATGCTTCCCAGCCATTTCACTCTCAAGGAGTTCCTCTGCCTGAGAAAGCAACCACCCCCCTGCTCCCGAGGGCTTTTGATCTGTGTAGGTAATAAAAAAAAATCAATTCTAGCACAAACACTAGCAATTATATTTTGACGAATTTAACAATGGCATTACACAACATCATGTGGCACCAAAGCACCAAAATTCAGAATTATTGGTCAGGTATCAAGCCCAAAAGACCAGTTCTTGTCTAAAAACACTGCAGATAAAACAAATGTGTCCAGCAGCTATACATCTTTGGCCGGCCCATCCTCTGAGTCACATCAAAGCTTATTGAGTTGGCTGTGTTTTCTCGGTCCCGAACTGTCTGCAGTACTTTCACTGTTGCTGCATCGCTTATCTTTTTTTTTTTTTTTTTAATCATGAAATTATTCAACATACAAAATGACAACTGAAAAGCATATGAACTAAAAGTAACTGGATATGATGACAGATTTATTCAGAATTATAATTTAATCAAAACAGATAAAAGTAAAACTGACCTTATCTTTGACTTTAAACAACAATATTATAGCCATCCAAGCCCCTATTGGATTTTTGTCAATCCTGATGTGTGCTACTGATGTACGGTATTTACAGTATTTCACTAAGGACTGTAAACCATCTTTTCCAAGCAACACTTCTGTTGCAGAAACATTATGAGAGGGATGAACAGTATGAAGAAAACCTCAAAATCTTAGAATATAGATCAGATTTTCAAGCCCAAATTAAAGATACAAATGAAACCATTTAACATGTTTTATAATTATTCCACAGTAAGGACCAAAGCATGTGGCTCTCTCTGACTGCTTCTGATAATCAAAGTTTGGTTAATATTTGGCTCAGATTTCCAGTTTTCATAGATTATTAAAACACAACCAAACCTACCGGTATTTACTTTTTAACCCACCAGTTTCCCAATCTTCAAAGCCTTACCATTTTGAGAAGAGGGTTAATGTACCTCACTACTATCACTGCTGTAAAAATGATGCTTCAAAAAATGAATCCCATCCATATACCACTGTTGTATGAACAGAGTGACATGCTGCAAGTTACGGTTCCCTTCTCTATTTAGCCTAAATTAACCTAATCTAAATAAGCCTAAACTAAAGTAACCTTTATTCACGATATGACTGATATCACAGGTTGCCTGTAAAATACATATATACAGTATGGTACTCATACATATATATATATGGTGTATATACAGTACTGTATTTACATATATCCATCCATCCATCCATACATCCACCATCCAAACCCATGCTGCCCCATGAGAAGGGCAGGAGCCCGGGGCCAGGAAAGCTGGTCCTGACATTTAAGATGCGAGTGACCAGCCTCACTCATCCCTGAGTGGCATAACATGAGCAATAAACACCAACCATCCCTTGGATATAAACCTATGCAGGCTCAATTCGACTGGAGAGCCTTTATTACCCACTCAACCACCAGGCGCCATAATCTGATTATATGGTTACCACCCAGCATAGTTAATGTTTCCTGGTGTACAGAAAACCATTTGGTTTGTCACTCGGTGTAGAGTCACCCATAGGCAGAAGGAAAGGGAAAGAGTGAAGGAAAGAAAGAAAGAGCAGGGAGTGTAAAGTCACCCGTAGGCAGAAAAGGAAAGAATGAAAGACAAAAGAGGAAGGAAGGAAGAGATGAAAGGGCAGACACCCAAAGCAGCACTACATCGAGTGAGTGGATGGTGAGCGCCCCCGTATATGTATATATAAATATATATATATAAAAATATATATACAGTATATAGATAGACATATAGAAAATACATATATATATATATATATATATATATATATATATATGTGTGGAAGGAAGAGAAGACGGAGGGGGGTGCTAGGAACAGCGTGGTGGACTGAAGAGATGAAACAGACTGTGGCACAAAAGAAGAAAGCATACAATGAATGGATGAGAAATAGGGGCGTGGAAGAAGTTCAGAGGCGGAAGAGAGAGTTATATGTGGAAAGAAAGAGAGAGGTGAAAAGATTAGTAAGAGAGAGTAAGAAGAGAGTGGATGAGGAATTTGGAAGGAATTTGAGTGTAAAGTGGAGGGACTGTAAGAAAATGTTCTGGAGAGAAGTGAAAAGAGTAAGACAGGGTGGAAGTGAAGTTATCAGGGGAGTGAAAGATAAAAATGGTAGATTACTAGTGGAGAAGGGAGAAAAAGTGAGCAGATGGAGAGAACACTTTAAGGAATTGTTGAACGTAGAGGATGGAAGTAATTAGAGTATAAGTGGCTGGGGAATGGCTGGGAGAAGGAGGGAGGTGAGAAGACAGGAAGAAATCAGTAGGATAGAAGTTGTGGAAGCAATGAAGAAAGTTAAATCGGGGAAAGCCCCAGGAATTGATGGAGTGTGTGGTGAAATGCTGAAGCATGGGGAGAGATAGTAGTAGAATGGATGTGGAAGATGTGCAGATTGGCCTGGGAGGAAGGTAGAGTCCCGGAGGATTGGAAGTCAGGTATAATTATTCCCTTGTACAAAGGAAAAGGGGAAAAAGAAGTGTGTGGTAATCATAGGGGCATTTGTCTTCTTAGTATAATAGGAAAAGTGTATGGTAGGATACTTATAGACAGAGTTAGAGAAAGAACAGAGAAATTAGTTGGAGAAGAACAGGGAGGCTTTAGGAAGGGAAGAGTTGTGTAGATCAGATATTCATTCTTAGATCTTTAGTGGAAAAGTTTCTAGAGAAGGGAAAGAAGTTGTATGCAGCTTTCATGGATCTGGAGAAAGCATATGACAGGGTGGATAGACAAGGATTGTGGAAAGTGTTAAGAATATATGGAGTAGATGGGAAGTTGTTGAATGCTGTGAAGAGTATGTACGATGGTGCGAAGGCTGCAGTGCATGTGGATGGTGAACTAAGTGAATTTTTCTCTTTGAAAGTTGGCTTGAAACAGGGATGTGTCATGTCTTCATGGTTGTTCAATCTGTACATGGATGGGGTAATAAAAGAGGTACAAGGTAGGGTAGTGGATGTTGGAGTGGCCCTGGTGAGAGAGGATAGTGTTTGGAAACTCCCTGTACTGTTGTTTGCAGATGATACTGTGTTGTTGAGTGAAGACGAAGGGGAGCTGCAAGGCTTGCTGGATGAGTTTGAGAGAGTGTGTAAGAAACGGAACCTAAAGGTGAATGTAGGGAAGTGTAAAGTGATGGTCTTTGAGAAAGGTGAAGTTAGTGAATGTACAGCGAGGTTGGATGGTAAGGAATTGGAAAATGTGAGTACGTTTAAGTATTTGGGTAGTGTGATGAGTAAGGATGGAGGTTTGGAGGGTGAAGTGCTTGAAAGGGTACAGCAGGGAAGAAAGGTTGCTGGTTCCTTGAAAGCAGTGATAAGAAACAGGGAAGTGAGCATGGAAGTGAAAAAGTTACTACATGACACTATTGTGATACCAACTCTAACGTACGGAAGTGAAGCTTGGACATTGTTGGAAGGACACAAGTCAAGAGTGAGAGCAGTGGAAATGAGTTATTTAAGAGGAGCCTGTGGAGTCACGTGGAGAGACTGGCTGACGAATGAGGATATAAAGGAGCGTTGTGGTGTGGATGTGGATGTGATAGGAAGCGTTATGAGGAACACACTGAGGTGGTTTGGCCATGTGGAGAGGATGGAGGGTGAAAGACTGACGAAGAGAGTGTATGTGAGTGAGGTGGAGGGGGGAAGAGAGAGGGGGAGGCCGAGGATGAGATGGAGGGATGGGGTGGAGAGGTATATGAGAGAGGGGGGTGTGAGTTGGGAGCAGGGCAGTGAAATGGCGGGGGACAGGGCGACTTGGAGGCGATTTGTTTGTGGCCACCCCAAACGGGATTGAGGCGTCTGGCAATAGATAGATAGATAGATTATATATATATATATATATATATATATATATATATATATATATACAGTAATCCCTCATTATACGATGCCTCTTTATACGATATTTCGCTTATACAATGTCAAAATTTTAGCACCCTATGCCCACTATACAATGGGAACAATTTGCTACGACGATGGATCATCCGCGGCTCAGTGAACAGCGAATGTGCGAACGCAACACAAACATCCTCACACTGTCGGTGCTGGACCACACACACACTAGTCCACCGGTCCAGCCTCATTAGCCAGCCCTGCCCAGCCAGGCAGTTCTGACAGTGATCAGCGAGGGCTGTGACTGTGAGGCCGAAACGGGACAATTCACCATCAGGACGATTCCCCGTCATTTATTTACGTATCAGTTTATTTAGTAAGTACACTAGTTTTTGAATTATGTAAGTTATAAAAGTGATGGTGGTTTATTGTTTATATAGTAAATGTAAAATATGGCATCAAATCATGGGTATGAAATGAAAAAATAAAAATATATTGAAACGTGAATCAGCTGATTTACGATCGTTCCTTCATCTTAACATATGGATACATACGAGACATTGGCATTTATATAAATGCCTAATGACCTTAAGTGAACGATCGACATACTGTACTTTTGAATTATACGAACACTATTCATATTACGTCTATATAAACGTTTCGGGACAATTCGCCATCAAGTCAATTCAACATCACAACAAGACAATTCGCCGTCGGGAGTTTTCGTCATCAGGATGATTCTTCGTAATTTATTTTCATATCAGTTTATTTAGCAGGTACACTAGTTTTTTAATACTGTACTTGTACCTCTTCAGTCGTTTTAAAATATACCCAGGACGACAGTACCAATGGACATTAATGAAGACAGCTATTGGTGATGCTAGAATATAATTCAAAGTCAACTACAGCAAGGTACAGTAGAAACAAGTTAAATATTGTCTAAAAGTGCGACTTACAAATGATATCCAAAGCCTACGCTATTGAATGAAAATAGACTTTGATAGATCCCCCTGAAAACTAGTTATTAAAGTATCAGTTAATCAATAATAAGTACTGTATATTTATAGAATGACGGGGAATTGTCCATTTCATGACGGCAAATTGTCGACTTCATGGCGAATTGTCTAGGAACCACATCAACCATGCTTGCTTCAGTAAAGGTAAGAACTACTGTATACGGTTGTTTTCATATTTTTATTCTCTTTATTCACTATTAATGTGTTACTTTAAATGTTTAAACATAAGGATATTTCATGTATGTGAGTGCTAAGGTGTGTGTATGTGAGAGTTTAGGCAGGTCTGGGAGCGTATCCCCATTGACTCCATGTTATAATGGGCTTGCTATACGATGGATCGCTTTAGATGGGGTTTTCAGGAACGGAACCCCATCGTATAATGAGAGATTACTATATACAGTAATCACTCTAATATCCGGACGCCCAATAACCGAATATCCCCACTAACCGAACCTTATCGTCCTGGGATCAAACATTCCCAAAATGGTCCGAAAATCCAAAAAAATTGGAAAAAAAACCGATTTTTTGCCGTCCGTAATTTGAACTTGCCGCGCGCGCCGCGTGAGAGCATTGTTTTGGTTCGTCATTCCTCCGACGTCCGATAGAGCGCCGCTGCATCCTCCCCACTTCCCGCCTGTCTCTCACCGCGACTGGACCTGCGCTCTTCGTAATGGCTGCCCACGTGCTCGCTTTTGTGGTGGTGCCGTACTTGCTGCAAGGCCTCCTGCTGCTCTCTGCCCTACTCTTAGTGTGTGTGATGATGGCCCCGCCTCCTGAGAAAAGGAAGAGAGTGGTGTTGACTCTGGAGAAGAAACGGGAGATATTGGAGAAGGTTGATGCGGGTTGGTCTTCCTCTCGCATTCTCCGCGAGTTCAACCTGGCCCGGTCGACTTTGTTTGATATCAAGCGTTCCCGAGACAAGCTCATGCAGTACACGGCTGACTTCTCGTCGAGAAGCAAACGCAACGTGGAGAGGAAGGTTATGTTTACTCCCAAGTATGCAGAGATCGACCGCTCCACGTTGATTTGGTATCGACAGCAACGTGCAGCTGGTGTGATGGTACGTGGAACGGAGCTGAAGGCTGCTGCTGAGAAGTTTGCAAGGCTTCACGACGCCCTAGACTTCAAGGCATCCGAGGGTTGGCTCTTCGCGTTCAAGTTGCGACATGGCCTTACTAACCGTAAAGCACATGGCGAAGCATTGGACGCTAACGAGGATGGAGTGGACGAGTTTCGGCACAAGGTGAAAGGCTTGATCGACAGGGAGGGCCTCACTCTCGGTCAAGTCTATAACGCTGACGAAACTGGCCTATTCTATCGCTCGGTGCCAACGAACACTCTCGCCGATGAGACGGAGAAGCGTGTACCTGGCCGCAAGCTTTCTAAGGAACGGATATCTGCTTTGTGTTGTGCCAATGCTAACGGCATGCACCGGCTTAAGCCCGTTATTGTTGGCCGTGCAAAGCAGCCTCGGTGCCTTCGTGGGGTGATGGATGTCCTTCCTGTCGTATGGTACCATTCTTTGAAAGCATGGTTCACAGCTGTGATTTTCAAAGACTGGTTTCACCATCACTTCGTCAAGGAGGTCATACATTACCAGACGAAGACACTGGGAATTCCTCGCGACCAGGTAAAGGCTCTCCTTCTCCTCGACAATGCACCTGCCCACCCGTGCGACAAGGACTTGGTTGCTGAGAATGGCCGTATTAGGTGCATGTTTCTGCCACCTAATACGACTGCTCTCATTCAACCAATGGACCAAGGAGTGATCGTGGCAACAAAGCGCCTGTACCGTCGGAAGTTCCTGGACGAGGTGATGGTGGTTCTCGAGGACGAGGACGAGCGCAGGGAAGGACGTGACACTCGAGGCAAGCGGACTTTGGAAAACCTTCGCCGCTACAACATCAAGTCTGCGCTGTACAACTGGGCTAGTGCATGGAAGGAAGTCCCTGTGAAAACTCTTGAAAATGGTTGGTCTCGTCTGCTTCTCGGAACAGATGTGGAGTACGATTTCCTAGGGTTTGACGTGGATGACTTCCATGCACGGCTACGTACGCACGGCGACGATGTTGATGTGGACGATGTTCGTGAGTGGTTGGACGACGACGAGGGCGATCCTGGGTATCAGACGTTGTCTGATATCGAGATCGCGTCTTCGGTTGCTGGTGTCAGTCCCGAACTTGAAGATTCCGACGACGAAGGCGATGATGATGCAGACTCCGCCCAGCAGGACACTACTCCAGCCATCCCCAAGCTGAGCGCACTCCGGGAACATCTAGAGTTCGTCCTAGACTACCTGGAACACCCGGACTGCGACAGGGAGATGGGGCCCTTGGGACTCGTGGAGGAAGTGCGTGCTTTCCGGCAGCGCATCATCAATCGCCAGAATCGTCGGTCCTTGCGTCAGTCAACGATTGACAGTTTTTTCAGGCCCGTGACCCCCGCTGTGCCAAGCCCTGGTTCCACTCCGTTGCCTCCCCAAGACAGGCCCTCATGCTCCGAGCCACAGCCCAGCACATCAGCTACAGTGGAGTCACCGCTCGACGTGAGTTTGCGGCTGTCTTCAGAGTCTTCTGTAGTCGGTACGCCATCACCACTACCCACCGATGCACCCCTTGGACGCCTGCCAGTGATACTCTCGGGCTCTGACAGTGAATAAACAGCAAGAACTTCTCCACTAGACCACACGGGAATTTTGAGTGTTGTGCAGTGAAAAAACGGTGTGTTGTGTTAAGGTTTTCAAGTTGGGAGAAAAGACTAAGTAGAAAAGAAATTTAACGTAACTAACCTTCTTTGTTTTGGCTTTGGAAACTTAAAAAAACTTGGGAAAAGTTAATGTGCAACACTTAAATTTAATGGAACATTATTTGGACTAAAGTGAACACTGTGAAAAGAACGGACTTCTGTGTGTTAGTGACTAAGTTCAGTGCAAGACTTCAGGAAGAGTGTAGTGCAAGTGCTTCAGGAAATCGTTCTTACTGTCAGAGTCCGAGAGGAGGCGGTTATTCATCGAGGTGGCCAGGGACTTGCTGTAAGTAGCCAAAATGTTTCATGTTGTACTATTTTCCATACTATATTTACCAGAATGTTTCATATTGTATTTTTTCCCATACTATACTTACCAGAAAGTGTCATACTGTACTTCTTTCCATACTAAACTTACCTCATGCATGTGCAGTAGGAATGTGTTTTTCAGAGTTCGGTTAGGTTCGGTTAGGTTAGGTTCGGTTAGAGTCCATAAGTACCAGAATGTTTATTAATGTATGAACATACTTCTAAACCCACATTTTATGTGTCTATTGCATTTATTTCAGTCATTTATGTGCCTTATTGGTGTGATTTGGGTGTTAAATAGGTGCTATGCATGTCCGGAGGGAGTTGTATAGGTGTTTCTCTGTGTTAGGGTCCGTAAGTACAAGTCCATAAGCTGGGGCCCAATATCCGGACAAAACCAATATCCGAACCTACCGATGGCTCTATTGATCCGGATATTGGAGTGATTACTGTATATATATATATATATATATATATATATATATATATATATATATATACACTGTATATACAGTAGAACTTATTTGGTCCGGACCCCTTTAATCCGGATTTCTGTTAATTCAGACAAAATTTAAAAATAATAAGCTCCAAAAATATGTTGAAAGTAATTCTAAAGTCATTTTCAGTATCGGCGCGGAAAGCGATCGTCATTCATTTAGTCTCGGATCATGCTAGGTCGCAACATGGGCGCCTGTGTAAACACACGCTAGCATTCATTCCATCAACTAGTTCACCAAGCATTTATATTTTTACGCTGTATTTCAAAAGTTAATCCTCCTTACCATGCCCCTTAATGCAAGTGTAGCTTCTGCAATGAATAAAGGTGTTAAAAGGAGGAGTTTCCTTACACAAAAGTGGGTCAAAATATTCTGCAGTGTTTAGTGATTACTGCAGGTTATTTTTTGTACTTAAATGTGCTTTACTTGTACATCAAACATTAGCTTCTTGCCCATATGGATGTTATCAATATGCCAATGATGACAATGTATTTTTTGCCTACATAAGTTTTATTTTTATTCCAAATATTACAGTTAATTAATTAATTAATTTTTTTGCCTACACGGGTCTTAGTCACTTACTACAATTTAAAATGTAGGCTAGTTTCTTGTCATGGCCTTACCTGTAAATTATGCAACACAAAACTATCGTACATGCATATTAACATATGCCACATATATTAATAATTAACAAACATACCATATGTAGATAGTTTTTGGTATGAACTGGAGATTACCCTGATGGTCCGGACAATCTGCTAATTCGGACAACCCTTCCCCCCATATAGTCCGAATGAGAGAGGTTCTACTTATATATATATATATATACAGTATATACACTTGACCCTCAATTTGCCAGACAAAGGGGGGTAGACCGGTCTGGGAATGGTAAAAAAGTCCAGCCCCACATACCATTCCCTGGCCTATATTACCATACTTTGTCCAAATTCTCAAATACTGTACTGTCCAGCAATTACTCCGATAATCTAGAGCATTCTGGAATGTAGGCTACCTATACCAACATAATCAACATACACAGTACATAAAATAATAACACTGATGCAATACCAATAATAATAACTGACACAATAGCTGTATTTTGCTAGCTACAACCCTATGAATGGCTGTTTAGACAGTTGTTGATGAGAATGTGGAGGGTATGATAGAAGATCAGAAAGCTGAGGAAAAAGAGGAAACTGAGCAAAGAATGGAGCACCACAAAGTCAGCCAACCATTAATCACCTAACCGAGATACAAACAAGCAATCTTGGACCGAATCAGCAATTTTAATTGGAAAATATTTTAATCTTTATCATCGTACAGGTTTGCACACTTAATTATTTGAAACTGTCAAAAATTTGTGCTTAATTATAAATAGAAAATGAGGATTCAGAGAGAAAATTTCTTAAAGTTAGCATAAGTGTTTTGCCTCTAGCCTAACAACTCACCTTGACGGATTTTTGTTTTGGATAAATATCGATTTAAAATGCAGATACATTTTTTTGGTACTCAAAATGTTTATGCAAAATAGAAGTCTGTCAAGGTGTGCTGACGATCTGAAGGGGGGAAATATCTGCAAACATTGGCCAACCACTCATCAGCTGACCGAGATGTAAATACTGATGATCTGAAGGGGAAATATCTGCTACCATTCATGCATTTTAGCTCTGAAACCTAATTTTTAAATTAAGTTATTTTAAGTACAATTTTTTAGGTGATTTCTGATAATTACGTGTGTATGAGCCACTGTGGCGAAAAAAATTAAAATATATTCCAGTGAACAATGCCGATTCGGTATTTAGTCCCACCGAGTAGGATGAGCTGAGTAGGAATGGATCCTATTGACTGTCCATAAGAAAATATTTTTTTTTAATTACCTATGAATTTTATTGTGTCCAAGCCTCCCTTAAACTTTACTGTGTTATGCAATAAACTATTTATAGTGGCATCTGAGGAAGGTAAGAGGCAAATGGGATATTGCCACGAGTTAGGAGCTGGTGGCGTCAAGCAGGTTGGTGGCCAAGATGCGTTTCATGAATGAAAATAATTTCTTGTGTGTTACAAATGGCCTTTATCGAGTCAAAACCTTGCAAACATTATACTGTGTTGTGCAGCAGACTCCTTATTTTTTTTATTATTATTTTTTCAATGTGTCCGACTCTGGGCAAAGGCTTCAGGGCCTATATCTCGGGGGCAGTAGCCAATCCCAAGGCCCAGTAGTCTTCCTACACCTCCACTTGTCACCACTTCGGCGCTAACACCCATCGTCCATATGGAATTCATGCTAGGACTGTCTCATACAGGACTGGTGTATTGGTATTAGCGGGGATATTTTTACGACATGTCGGCGAGTCATCTGGTAGACCAGGAAAGACTGCTTTTTATGAAATTCAAACTGTTCCCTGCCCAAGCCAGGATTCGAACCTCGGTCCATCAGGACTGCAGGCCGCCTCTCTACCGAATAATGGCCGGACTTTTATTGAGAATCCTGGACTTGTACAGGCATTTGTCTGGCATTTGATAATATTGTCCAGCCTCAGCCCATGTCTGGGAAATCTTAAATCCCGGAAATGGGGGTCCGTCATATCGAGGGTCGAGTGTATATATATACATACAGTATATACTGTATACTGCATGTAAATATATATAAATATATATATATATATATATATATATATATATATATATATATATATACAGTACCCTCGCGTCCAACAAGCGTCTGTCCAGCACTATTCGCATCCAGCACAGAGAGCAAAAAATTAGTACGATTTAATACAATTTAATTACTGTAACATGGGTGCATTAGCATAACACGCACGGAGCTCCGAGAAGTGGGCGAAATCCGCAGAGTTCGCCTCTAGCATGATCACCCCCGGTCCAACACGGTCATATTGGATATTCCTGTGATGCTGACAGCCAATCAAAACTTCAGATCAAGTTGCCTCCCCCACCAGCTATCGTGACATGATTGTGATGTCGCCCAATCAAAAATGCTTCTGCTCTCATGTGATGTTTTGTTTAAATTTCTCCCACCACAGTGCCACTCAGTCGCATAATTCGCATTGGAAGGTGCTTTTTCTCGCTGCATTTTCTGCCCTTGCTACTGCATTTTACCCTGCTCATGATGCCTAGGAAGCCTTCTGAGAACCCCAAGAAGCGGCAGCACCTCCCTCAGGCCACCAAGCTAGAAATCATCGAGAGGAAGAAGAAAAGGGAGAGGAAAGTGGACATCGCCAAGGCCTACGACGTGAATGAAGCCAGCGTGAAGACCATAATAAAAAACCAAGACAAGATCCTGGCAGCAGTGAATGCTTACGGAGTGCTAGGACAGGCAGAAGCAGGACCTTCCATGGATGTGGATGAGGATAGTGATTCTGAGTGTGATTTTGCAGGATTTATGAGGGAGGTTGAGGAGGAGCAGCAGCCATTACCCACTAGTGACGCCAGCAGCCATCCTCCGGGGACCCAGTAAGACTACCTACCGCCTCGGAAACCACCTTCCATTCCCAGCAACCCCACCAACACTATCCTAAAAGGTTAGTTATCATTCATAGTACAGCACCATTTATTAAAATTACAGTAGTACCAATATATGTTAAGTTATATGGTAGGTATTTAGGGTGACTTTTCCTAGGGTTGCTGACATAATTCATTTTTCCCCATAAGCACTGTTGTTTGTCCAATACGTTTTTGGTCCAACATGGGACCTGTGCATGACAATATTACCACGTTGGATGTGAGGGTACTGTATATATATATATATATATATATATATATATATATACTGTACAGTACACAGTAATCCCTCCACTATCTGATGTCATAGAGCCACAGGGATGTACGGAAAGTGGTCCCATCCAGATAGTGGGCCCCAGCCTCCTGGACTTGTACTTATGGACCCTAACTCAGAAAAACTCCTAGACAACTCCCTCTGGACATGCATAGGACTTTTTAAGACCGAAATCACACCAATAAGGGACATAAAAGACTGAAATAAATGCAAAAGAACCAGAGAATGAGGTTTTAGAGGTGAGTTTATACAATATTAAACATTCTGGGTACTTACAACAAGTTCCTGGCTCCTGGACTGGTAGCTATGGACCCTAACCTAGCCTAACTCAGAAAAACACCTCCCTATTGCACATGCATAGCACCTAAGACCCTGTTCACACCAATAGGGGACATAAAAGAGTCAATGAGGTTTTAGAGGTAAGTATGGAAAATACAGTACAATATGAAACATTCTTGGTACTTACAACAAGTCCCTGGCCATCTCAATGAATAACCCGCCTCCTCTCAGACTCTGACAGTAAAAAGGAGTATATGAAGCACCTGCAGTACACTGTACATGAAGTCTTGCACTGAACTTAGTCATTTGCACTCAGAATTCCATTCTCTTAATACTGCGCACTCTAGTCTTACTTGCGTTCCATTGTACCTTCATGAAATAAGTGTTGCACTCTGCACTTAAAGTCTTTGCACTCATAAATCCATTTTCTACACATAACACACTCTAGTTAATTTGCACTCCATTGAAAGTCAATAAAATCAAAGTTGCACTCTGCACTTTAGTCTTTGCACTCAGAACTCTAATTTCTTAACACTATGCACTCTTTTTTTTCACTGCACAACACCATAAATTCCTGTGTGGCCTAGTGGAGAAGTTCTTGCCGTTTAATCACTGTCAAAGTCTGAGAGTAGCTGATGCAGGTGGCCTAGGGGTGCGTCGCTGGGTCATGGTGATGGAGTACCCACTGCAGACGACTCTGAAGACAGGCGCAAACTCACGTCAAGTGGTGACTCCACCATGCCTGATGTGCTGGGCTGTGGCTTGGAGGATGAGGGCCTGTCTTGGGGAGGCAATGGAGTGGAGCCAGGGCTGTGCACAGCGAAGGTCACAGGTCTGAAAAAGCTGTCAGTGGTTGATTGACGCAAGGAACGACGATTTTGGCGATTAATGATGCACTGCCTGAAAGCGCGCACTTCCTCCACAAGTCCCAAAGGCCCCATCTCCCTGTCGCAGCCCAGGTGTTCCAGGTAGTCGAGAACGAACTCTGCGTGTTCCCAGAGTGTTCTCAGCTTGGGGATGGCTGGAGTAGTGTCACACTGAGAGGAGTCTGCATCATCGTTGCCGTCCTCGTCAGAATCTTCAAGCTGGGTACTGACACCTGCAACTGAAGATACGATCTCGATATCAGACATGGTCTGATACCCAGGATCGCCCTCATCGTCATCCAACCACTCACGAATATCGTCCACATCAACATCGTCCGCATGCGCACGTAGACATGCATGAAAGTCATCCACGTCAAAACCTAAGAAATTGTGCTCCACATCCATTCCGAGAAGCAGACGAGACCAACCATTTTCTTGAGTCTTGACAGGGACTTCTTTCCATGCACTGGCCCAGTTGTAAATGGCAGACTTGATGTAGCGGTGAAGGTTTTCCAAAGTCCGCTGGCCTCGCGTGTCCCGTCCCTCCCTGCGCTCGTCCTCATCCTCGAGAACAACCATCACCTCATCCAGGAACTTCCGTCGGTACAGCCTCTTCGTTGCCACGATCACTCCTTGGTCCATTGGTTGGATGAGAGCTGTCATATTAGGTGGCAGAAACATGCACCTAATGCGCCCTTTCTCAGCCACCAAGTCCTTGTCGCACGGGTGAGCAGGTGCATTGTCGAGGAGGAGGGCCTTTACCTGGTCGCGTGGGATTCCCAGTTTCTCCGTCTGGTAATGGATGACCTCCTTGATGAAATGGCAGTGGAACCAGTCTTTGAAGATCTGGGCAGTGAACCATGCCTTCAAAGAATGGTACCAAATGACAGGAAGGACATCCATCACCCAACGAAGACACCGAGGCTGCTTTGCACGGCCAACAATAATGGGCTTAAGCCAGTGCATGCCATTAGCATTGCCACAACACAAAGCAGATATCCGTTGCTTGGACAGCTTGCGGCCAGGTACACACTTCTCCATCTCCTCAGCTAAAGTGTTCGTTGGGAAAGAGCGATAGAATAAACCAGTTTCGTCAACGTTGTAGACTTGACCGAGAGTGAGGCCCTCTTTGTCGATCAAGCCTTTCACCTTGTGCCGAAACTCGTCAACTCCATCCTCGTTAGCATCCAATGCTTCGCCATGTGCTTTACGGTTAGTAAAGCCATGTCGCAACTTGAACGCGAAGAGCCAACCCTCGGATGCCTTGAAGTCTAGGGCGTCGTGAAGCCTTGCGAACTTCTCAGCAGCAGCCTTCAGCTCCGTTCCACGTACCATCACACCAGCTGCACGTTGCTGTCGGTACCAAATCAACGTGGATCGGTTGATTTCTGCAAACTTGGGGGTAAACATAACCTTCCTTTCCACGGTGCGTTTGCTTCGCGATGAGATGTCAGCCGTGTACTGCATGAGTTTGTCTCGGGAACGTTTGATATCGAACAAAGTCGACCGGGCCAGGTTGTACTCGCAGAGAATGCGGGAAGAAGACCAACCCGCATCAACTTTCTCCAATATCTCCCTCTTCTTTTCCAGAGTCAACACCACTCTCTTCCTTTTCTCAGGTGGCGGGGCCATCATCACACACACTAAGAGGAGGCCCGAGAGCAGCAGGAGGCCCTGCAGCAGGTACAGCACCACCACAAAAGCGAGCACGTGGGCAGCCATTGCGAACAGCGTAGGTCCAGTCGCGGTGAGAGACAGGTGGGAAGTGGGGAGGATGCAGCGGCGCTCTATCAGACGTCGGAGGAATGACGCACCAAAACAATGCTCTCCCACGGCGCACGCGGCAAGTTCAAATTACGGACGGGAAAAAATTGTTTATTTCTTTTTATTTTTTTGGGTTTTCGGACCATTTTGGGAATGTTGGATCCCAGGACGATAAGGTCCGGGTAGTGGGGATGTTCGGTTATTGGGCGTCCGGATATTAGAGTGATTATATATATATATATATATATATATATATATATTACGGAACCTCTGTGGTACAGTGGTAGAGTGTGCGTTTCGTACACGGGTGGACCAGGGTTCGCGCCCCACCAGGGTAGTAAACTTTGGGAGTGTTCACCCGGTCACGTACTGCATTGGCGGACACAAGGGGTGCTGTGGTTGAACCAGTGTCGCTTACTGTAAAGTATGCTTGCACCCAGTCGGCTTGCGTGGGCCAATTACATTTGGTTCACAGACTACACACACATCCAAAGCCACTCCAACACTACAATTACACTTACAAGTACTTCTCACCCTACATACAATCTCTACCAGACAGCCTAAGCCACTTGGTAAAGATACATTGGCTGTATCGTCCTGACTTCGGTCGGGACAGGCCGGTCCTGCAGTGGATACTCAAACAGCTGATGATGATGATGATGATGATATATTACACATATACATATGAGGTGCCACCCAAAAGTTCCAGTAATTTGAACAGAGAGAGCCAACTGCTTGCAGTTTTGCCTTTTGCCACTATGAGGAGTCAGCAGCACCCCTTGTGTGTCAATGTGACCCCAGCCATGTCTGTGAGCGGACATGTTGTTGAGCTACGGTTACTACTGTAATGTAGTGTGTAGGTGGTTTGCCGGTTTTGCAGTGGCAGACCTCATGGAACAAAGAACCTGCATCATGTTCTGCTTCAAGATCAATCAGATGGCTGCAGAAACTCACTGGTTGCTTCAGCAAGCCTTTGGTGACAATGCCATGACCCAAAGCAGAACATTTTTCTAGAACAAGCAGTTCAAGGAAGGACGAACACCCATTGAAGATGATGACCGCTCTAGACAACTGTCAACGGCAACAACACCAGAAAACATTGGAAATGTTTGTCAGGCTATCCTTGCAGATTGCAGATGAACTATCCACGATATTTATGATATCGTTGAACTGTTGTACGGGAGCGTGCAACGCACTTTGTTGGATGTTTTGGGCATGAGACGCATTGCTGCAAAATTTGTGCCGAGACTGCTGAGTGATGAGCAGAGGCATATAGCATTGCGGTTTACAGGAAGCTCAAGAATCAGGTCAGAGATGATGCCACCCTCACCTCCAAGATCATAACTGGTGATGAATCATGAGTTTATGGTTATGACAGGGAGACAAAGCAGCAGTCATCGCAACGGAAGTCTTCCAATTCACCGAGACCGAAAAGAGTGCGTCAAGTTTGCAGCAACGTCAAGTCAATGTTGATCGTTTTCTTCAATATCCAAGGGATTGTTCACAGGGAATTCATCCCACCCAGTCAATCTGTCAGTGAAAAGTTTTACTGTGAAGTTTTGCAGCGTCTGAGGGAAAACATCCGCCGCAAACATCCAGAACAATGGAAGAATAAGGACTGGGTCCTGCATCATGACAACATCCCTGCCCACACATCAACTGTTGTCTGGCAGTTCCTGGCTTCCACTAACATGGTAGTCATTCCCCAACCTAACTATTCACCTGCCTTTGCCCTCTGCAACTTTTTCCTGTTTACCAAGTTGAAATTATGACTGAAAGGGCGTCGATTTGACTCGACTGAGGAGATCTAGACAGAATTGCAGGAGATGCTCAAGGCCATCATGCCTGAAGCCTTCCAGGGATGCATGGACTTGTGGAAAAAAATGCTGCGACCACTGTAAACATGCCCAAGGGGACTATTTCGAAGGCAACAGTGAGAACTAGGAGGTAAGGTAACTTATTTTCCTACAGCATTCAAAGTACTTTAGGGTAGCACCTCGTGTGTGTGTGTGTGTGTGTGTGTGTGTGTGTGTGTGTGTGTGTGTGTGTGTGTGTGTGTGTGTGTGTGTGTGTGTGTGTGTGTGTGCATAGTGTATACTGTATATATGCACCGTATATTATATATATATATATATATATATATATATATATATATATATATATATATAAACAAAATATAAATGAAGATATATATATATATATATATATATATATATATATATATCTCACTAATTAACTTCTGGAGAGAAAGCAAAGATTATGAATCTGTACAGATTATTAAAGGACAATAACAGCACCCACATCTATTTCTCAGGAATATTTCTTTAACCTCTAAACCGCGTGGTTGTTTTTGCTTGACTTGCATGTCTCGCGAGCATATTCGCACTCCTACAGACTCTCTAAAAATATTTGCCAAAAATTAGTTATTAGTCCTAGAATATTAAAATTACATATGCAAATAGCACATACCTTCAGCTTTCTCCTGGGATGTTTGTTGAGCCTTCATCAAGTACCGTAGGACTTGTGGAGACCTCTGAAGTTGGGTAACGAAGTCTCCACTTTACACTACCCGACAACCAGTAATATGATTACCACAGCCTGATATTATCACTACAAACACTACTCTATGATTCTCAAATAGTTTGGAATCCATACTAAAAAAAAAAAAAAAAGAAAAAAAAAATGTGAAAGCAATGAAAATTACAAGTGCACATGACCTTCCCACTTGCGATCGTTCGCCGCTGGTGTTCTGTCATTTATTATTCATAAAAACACTCACAGTTTATATTTCTATTACTATATAACATATATATCTACAGTCTTTATCCATAAGTTTCCTTCAGTAATAGTAGTTTATTGTCACTGTAGGCACTCAATTTCTCTTTCAGTAAAATACGTAGCATTCACTTTCTCATCCTGTATACTAGCGTTGAGAGTGAATCTGTCACTTTCACTTCCACTTTCATAACTCATAGTATTCATACATGCTAGAGTGAAACTTTCACTTCATTACTCCTAGTATATATACCTGTATTCTTATATTACTACTCATTTACATTTCTATTTACATTCTCTATTTTATTTACATTATTTACATTTCCATTTTAATTACACTGTGTTATGCACTGTCATTTGCAGTAACTTATAAAACTATTTTCCACTGTTCAGTTATATTTACATTCATTGCTTTCACATGCTGTTTACACATTATTTACATTTCCACTTGCACTGTTTTACTCACCAAAAAGATCGTAATCACTGTCTATCATTTTCATTGACAAAGTAGCCAGTTGACGTTCCACAGCAGTCACTTAGCCCTTTACCCCTTTCCACATGAGGTTTAGTAGGGGGTAGAGGTCACAGGGCCCTTTGCATGGGGCTAAAAAGGGACGGAATTGGACAGGCACGAATCCGACGTGGTTTCACCTTGAAAGACGACAGTAAACTGAATACTGTGTGGTGGCCTAGGGGGAGTGCAATGCTGCCAATGTCAGCGTGGTGACAGCTGCTAATATATACGCTATGAAATGATTGGCAGGAAATCTAGACAATACATAATAAATTAGGTAGTTCCAGGTGAATGTAAATATCACTTAGGCTTCTCCCTTCCTTTCTTATACATATTTTTATTACGAGAATAGATTATACAGCATATTTCAAGGGGAAATAAACAACGAAAATTAGCGAACGAGTGCACGTGGTGTTGTCAGGTGATAATTAGCCAATTCCAGGTGTATGGCACTATCACTTACCTTATTTCTTTTTTGTATCTATTATTTGGTATACGAATAGGACATAGGGCTTAATTCAATGGATGAAATGAGTGGAAAATTCCAGGGAAGATTTACTTAGCGTAGCACGCCCAGGCAGGCGAGAGGAGAGGGTAATGGAGGGGAGGTAGGGAGGGGAGTCAAGAACAGGGAGAAATGGCTAAATTGTCAACAATGGATGGGAGTACAGATGAAATTAGGAGTGCTGACTAGTGTTGGACATTGGAAGTACTGATAGATGATACAAGCCACCACTTGAAAGCCCGGGCGAATTCAAAATAACACAGAATCACAAAAGTGACGCCCCCCGGTATGATCCCTTGCTCCCAAGCGTCACGAAAGTGACGCCCCGCAGTTAAGGGGTTAAGGATGCGTACCGTACTGCAACTTTTGCCTTCAGTAATTGCAATACGGTACCGGGTACTGCAGTAGTTGGAGTCGCTGAGCCAGTTTGGTAAAGAATTAACCTTTAAACTAACCTAACTGGTCCAATTTGGGGACGAATGTGTGTCAGAATTGACCCATTGCCCTCTGTAGGATGCCAATGCCAATGTCAACAATCCTAACTTGGTGTTCTTAGTGTAACACATTATTTCTGCAGACTCTGGATTGTCACAGATTACTTATACAATGTGGTAATTGTGAAAGGCTCCAACACGATAGAGGGCATTGCAGACTATGGTTTTACACACTCCCTTGCTGTTTATATAAATAATACAATTAGATAACATACTGGTAATTATAATGCAGTGTGAAATGTTTTGTTTATCATATGCAGAAATGTAATGTTCATTGAGGGCAACCACACCATTTCACTGGTCCTGTAATATTACATTTCTACTACATGTAGTACAAGGGTCGGCAACCTCTGGCCCGCAGGCCAGATCCGGCCCGCAGAGTCCGAACTCATGGCCCGTCACCCTGCTTAATATTTATATAACAATCCAGCCCGCAACAGCCTAGCCAACTAAATGAGTAAGTCGGCGCCTTGCGACGTGATCGGGGCAGGTAGCGGGGGACAAATTTGCATGACTGAGATCTTTACCACAGAAGCACCACGGAAAATCGCCCTGCAGATGGAGTTGGTGGAGCTTCAGTGTAATGACGAACTGAAGGCAAAGTACCGTACCATTTCTCCACTGTCCTTCCGTGACCTCGTCCTCCCATCTGACAAATTTCCAAATTACATTGAGCATGTTAAACGCATCGTTGCTATGTTTGGCAGCACTTACTGTTGTGAGCAACTCTTTTCAAAAATGAAATATACAAAGTCTCGCATTCGCTCCCAGCTACGTGACCGCCACCTCAATGACATTCTGCTCTTGTCTACCTCATCAATCGATCCAGACACTGAATCACTTCTCCATGGCAAACAGCACCAACCATCCCACTAATTTGCATGTCTCTTGATAAAACTGTTTTCTGCAGTCACTGATTTGCATGTTTTTCAATAAATTTCTAGTAATCTAGTCACTGGTTTGCTTGCTTTTCTACAAAATTTTTGTATACTGTCACAAACTGTTTTCTGCGGTCACTGATTTGCATGTATTTCAATAAATTTCTTGTAATCTAGTCACTGGTTTGCCTGCTTTTCTATAAAATTTTTGTACACTGTCACTTTTGGGTTCTCTTTGGCACTCTGGACCGCAGGCTACTCCTAGAAGCTTTCTCTGGCCCTCGCACTGAAAAGGTTGCCGACCCCTGATGTAGCGGAAGTGAGATTCTTAGTATATAGTTGGCTCAAACTGTAAATTATGCCTAGTGGCTATCTTGACTCATTCAGTTTGTATGTTGGCTTAAATTTAATGGGTTCTATTATCGTTTCAACCCCTAAATGAATTCATTATTTTTCTGTTCGCCAATTGATAGTTCTCTCAATGACAAGAACTCTGAGTACCAACAATTACCACCGCAACTCAGTAACAATGGCAATACAGAAAGGAAAAGGGGAGAGAGAAGTATATGGTAAACACAGGGGTATTTGCCTTCTTAGTGTGACTGGAAAAATATATGGCTGAATACTCATTGATAGGGTTAGGCATATAACAGAGGAGCTAGTTGGAGAAGAACAAGGGGGATTTAGGAATGGAAAAGGGTGTGTAGATCAGATATTTGTTCTAAGGTGTTTAGTGGAGAAGTATCTAGAGACGGGAAAGAAAGTGTATGCTGCCTTCATGGACTTGGAGAAAGCATATGACAGAACAGATAGGCAAGGTATGTGGAAGGTACTAAGAATATATGGAGTGAACGGGAAATTGTTGAGTGTTCCTTATGTAAGAAGAAGCTAGGGCTACGGTGCAAGTGGATGGTGAGCTGAGTGAGTTCTTTGATCTCAATGTGGGACTGATACAGGGATGTGTAATGTTTCCATGGCTGTTTAATATATACATGGATGGGGTTGTAAAGGAGGTGCAAGGTAGGGCAGTGGATGTGGGGGTGGCTCTAATGAATGAGGGTGAGATGTGGAAGATTCTGGTGTTGTTGTTTGCTGATGATATAGTACAGTTGAGTGAAGATGAATAGGAGTTGCAAGGTATGGTAAATGAATTTGGGCCAGTGTGTAGGAAGAGGAATCTGAGAGCTAATGTAAACAAGAGTAAAGTTATGGTGTTTGAGAGGAATGCAGTCACAGAATGCACAGTGAGGTTGGATGGTGAGGATATGGAGAATGTGAGTGCATTCAAGTACATGGGTAATGTGATGAGTAAGGATGGAACTTTGGGGGATGAAGTGGTTGAGAGGATACAGCAGGGAAGAAAGGTTGTTGGTTCACTGAAAGCAGTGATGAGAAATTGGGAAGTGAGTATGGAAGTTAAGAAATCACTGCATGATAGTATTGTGATCCCTACCCTGACATATGGAAGCAAGGCATGGACCTTGCTAGAGGGGAACAAGTCAAGAGTGAGAGCAGTGGAAATGAGTTACTTGAGAGGAGCATGTAGAGTGACATGGAGGGACAGGTTGACGAATGAAGAAGTGAAGGAATGTTGTGGGGTGGATGTGGATGTCGTTGAGAAAATTAGGAGAAATACACTGAGGTGGTTTGGACATGTGGAGAGAATGGAGAATGAAAGACTGACTAAAAAGGTGTATGTAGGTGAAGTGAAGGGAGGGAGAGGGAGGGGAAGACCGAGGATGAGGCGGAGGAATGGAGTTGAGAGGTATAATAAGGAGGAGGGAGTGAGCTGGGGGGAGGGCTGTCAAATGGTAGGTGACAGATCGACTTGGAGGCGTTTTGTCTGCGGCCACCCTTTGCGGGATTAGGGCGATGGGCTATAGAATGATAGATGGATTTTTTGAAATTTTGGTCGGAAGCTGGTCTTGTCGCAGCCAGATCTGATGAGTTATGAATGCATGCGTATGTTACTTTCCAATGCAGTTTACCGGCCTTGAGTGGCGGACAATAAGCAACCTGATGTCAAGGATGGTCATTTTGAATGAATCATGGACTATAGCCAATGAGCAACCTCCTTACTATTTCCTTTGTTTTAGGCCGAACATTTCAAACCTATTTTCCCTAAACAGGAAAGGGAGGCCCTTCAAATGAATTTGAATTTAGTCAAGCTATGGTGACCGTCCAGTGCAGCTGTCCGAGTTATGCATGAGTTTTACGAAATCATTGTAAATTCTTTCGAAAACAACCATGCTTCTAGTAAATTCCTGGACGAAACATCCAGGAATGAAGACAGAATACTTCCGTCAGTGTTTCTCAAGATATTTATTCCTAAAGGAACATAGACTGCTACACTCCTCCACTTCGTCACTGCAGTCTCTCTACAAGCTACACAGGCAAGTCAAAAGCCAGTGACTTAAGGTTAGTTCAGTTAATACGGCACGGCCTTATACAAGGTTAGGTTTCATTGGTTAGGTTAGGTTAGCTTAATGAACAAAAAATAAATTAAAGTTACTTTAGTTAATACAGAACAGCCTTATATAAGGTTAGATTAATGAAAAAATAAAAGTTAAACAAATATATAATTCCCTTTTTAACCTATTTTTGTGATTTATGTACAATTTTTATTGCCAATTATATTGCAAAATGCCCGTTTCGGGGGGCTGAAGTGGGAAAGGAGGGGCAAAACTCAAAAATGGATAATTTGCAATAAAATCGACACTCAAAATCCTACAGAAAACACCAAAGTCAGTAGGTTTCTGAAAAATAAAATTAAAGGGGGATCGGGGTCTTAAATGATAATTTTACCATTTAATGTTGATTAAATACTGATATTTATCATCACATTTCATCCAGTCTAGGAGACTTTTCCAAAACTATGACCATTCATGCGTCACTGTTTGGTGAATCTCGCTAAGGACGGACACTGAAGGTAAAGCAAGCCTTGGCATCCGCCTTCGCTACACATACAAGGAGTCAAGTTCTATATCACAATCGGCATAGCCGGTAGTAGAGGGATAGGTAAAGTGATTGTAGAATGAGGGAGAAGTTTGGAACAAATCTCTAGTGAAAGACTTAGATAGGGTACTGTCCTGTGCTATGCATGCGTGACTTGGGTGGGCAAAACGTTGAATAAAAGTACAGTATTCACTCAACATTAAATTTAAGGCACAACAGGGGCTGAATGAGTCAAGATACCCACTAGGTTTAACATACAGTTTAAGCCAACTATATATAAAGAACCTCACTTCCACTACATGTAGTAATGTAATATTACAGGAACAATGAAATGGTGGGGTTGCCCTCAATGAACATTTCATATCCCTATGATAAATAAAACAATTCACAGTACATTATAAGCATGTTTTCTAACCGCATTAATTGTATGACATCACTGTGATTTACAACACAACAGTATAGGTATATGACAAAGAGAAATAGGCTTTTTAACAGCGTGAGAATGTGTTTGGAGTTCACAGTGCCCTATATCGGATATTACTGTAACTTTGAAAAAATCCCATTGTAAAACAATCATAAAATTTTCTTTTGTTATGGGGAGCTCTCTTGCAGTTTGTCCAGCATCCATAAATGGAAGCTCTCCTACATTCTGTCCATAAAACCCACTGGACAAACCTACGGTGGGTTTCATGTTCAAAATGAGTTAACGTTAGGTGTGAAACAGTAAACTTGTTTGTATCCAAGGCAAAAATTGAAAACAAGGAAATTACTTGAATATATACCGAACTATTATCAGGCATCCCTTATAAGCTGCATAACTGGATAAACATCAAATGTAACAGGCTCAATTTAAACAATCAATAAATGTGCAAATGTCATGAGAAAGGTTGGTAAAGCCTCCTCCTCCAGACCGGAGTTCTCAACATCTTCTTATAGCTAGACTCTTCTCTAACTACTAACATACACTCTATCTCTGAAAGCATCTGTATACACACATCGACTCTGTATTGCATTCTAGGCAGTAGAATACGCATGCAAGTGTCAAGAGAACAATGAAATGGGCACTTTGCGATCCTTACCGAGTCAGCCATTTTCACAATATTAAATGGCCAAAAAAGTGAGAATCTAATTAATACCAAAAGAATATCTAATAAGTAAGTTATATATAATTTTTCAATCAGCAGATTATAAAATATGTACTGCACAGTCTCATCTTAAGCATTGTATAGAAAATATTATCAAACATGAACGCTTGGGTAGCGTTCCGTTGGAGACAGAACGTAAGCCCAATACTTTCTCTATAGCATTGTTTATACAAAATGATAATGTTTTCATGCAAGGGTGTCGGAAAATTTCCTTAATACAACTCTGTTGTAGAGAAACTTATATACTGTCAAAACCTGAGTAAAGTCATACTGGTTAATCGGCTGACGTACTGTAGCTTGGCACATTAGCAATTTTAAATTAGTACAGTGTTTATTGTTTATGTTGTTTAATTAAAGACTCTTCGAAAAATAAAAAATAGGTCACAAGACATTAAGAACATTAAATTATAAAAATCATAATAAAAAAAAGGTAATTTCACCGTGTTTTCGGTGTTTCTGAAGTTTGCGGGGCTTCGGCTTCCCATTGTTTAGTGATTACCGTGTTTGGTAATTAACAGGCCAACTGGGGTCCATCATGGCTCATCCGAAACGTTATTTTGTAAATAACTTGGCAGACTATCCGGGTGGAAATGTCAGCCCGAATAAAGGTGAATTAAAGGCCAAAGTACTGGAGGTAGCCCAGACCATCTGCCATAAATGGCAGAAGAATCATCACGTAAGCCATTATTATATCATTATATGTGTATCCAAGTGTCTCTCGCTATTTATTCACCCAGTATTTGGGTTTAATACCTCACCAGAACCATCTTAGTCAAATCATGTATGCCTTCAGTGTAGGGTAAATTTTTCACCATACATATCATCCAACTTCTTTCACAAGCCATTTAATATGCATGTAACCTTGTGTTGGATTGGTAATAAATTGTGGAAAGACTGAAATTATTAATATGAACGTGGAGAACCAAATCGATTGTGTAATTGGGAATAATGTGGTGAAGAGTGTAGAAAACTTTAAATATCTGGGAACGATTGTATCATCTAATGGATCATTAAACAATGAAATTGAGGAGAGGATTAGACAGGCTTAGCGAGCTGTTGGAATGTTGAAATCTGTTTGGAATAATCATATGCATTCGGTACATACTAAAGTGAAAATTTACAAGTCCGTGGTTAGACCAATTTTAATTTACGGGCATGAGTCATGGTACAGTACAATTGCAACAGATCAGAAAGTATTAGGATTTGAGAATAAAATACTGAGAAGGATTCTTGGGGTAAAGTGGCAAGACAGAGTTACAAATGCAAGAGTAAGGGATATTACGAGAGTGGAACCAGTTAATGAATATGTGAGACTGTCTCGCTGGAAGTGGCTGGGGCATATATACAGAAAAGAAGGTAGTTTAATACAGGATGTGCCAGAGTGGACTGCTAGAGGAAGAAGAGGTAGAGGTAGGCCGAGGGAAACATGGTTGAGGACAATGAAAAAAGAAGCAGGAGAGGAGTGTTGGTGGGACCTGAAGGAGATGGCAAGAGACAAATATTGGTGGAGAGAGTTCATCAAGGCCCTATGCATCCTGTGGGGTGCCACAGGAAATGATTGATTGATTGATTGAACCTTGTGTATATACAGCAGAGTTTGGGAAGTGCTTTGCGTAATATTTTCACATTTTCTTTACAACCATTCAAGCCCTGATTCAGGTTTTGGTTGTGAGCCTTCAAGCTGATCTTTAGCCAGGATTTTGAAGAGGAATATCGAAGTTGTCATTAAAATTGGCTTGGCTTCAAATTAAGAGGACGGATGGGACTGGAGTGTATTGGTGTTGTGATGAGGGGAGGCAGATTGGGATGGTTTGGATGTGTGGAGAGGATGAGGAATGATAGTTGGGTGCAGAAAGTGAGAAGTATGAACGCTGGGGATAGGGTTGTGAGCGGCAGACCAAAAAAGACCTGGGATGAGATGATAGAATGTGACCTCAGGGATTAGTTACAGAATAGGGAGGCTGCCAGAGATCGAGCAGCATGAAGAGCTGCCATTATTTGACCAAGGCCGACGCATGTAAGCATGTTAGAGCTTCTGTAAACGAAACAAATACGGTATTGAAAGTTAGGCTTACCGTTGTGGGGAATTTGGTAAATTTTTACAAGTTGACCATAATAAGTTTGGCCATGATGTTTTTTTTTTTTCTCCCCAGCAGGATTTTAGGGTGATTTAAGTCAATTCTGATATTTGTGTTTGCTGGAAGTTTGTGATTAAGTCAAATCTGATGTTGGTGTTTGTTGGAAGTCTGTTATTTTTAGGATAAGGGACTATCTTCCCTGACAGTCTTTACAGGCCAAATCAGGGAAATGATAATTGGTAAGACCTGCTGGAAAATATAGCAATACTGGCAATACTGTATGGAAGCAGTATAATAAATATGACAGAGGCAGAGGTACAAACATTTCAAAGAATAGAAAATGGAGTATATAGACAGATATTGGGAGCAACAAAAGGAGCTCCAGTGTGTACATTGAGAGGAGAAATAGCTTAATAAATGAAGACTAGAATAATAAATGGGAGGTTACAGTATATGAAAAATTTAAATGGTGAAAATGAATTACTAAAAGAGATTTTAAGAGAAATAAATGAGGATGTTAGTAATAAGAGAGAGTTATATGTAGAAAGAGAGAGGTAAAACGATTAGTAAGAGAGAGTAAGAAGAGAGTGGATGAGGAATTTAGAAGGAATTTGAGTGTAAAGTGGAGGGACTGTCAGAAAATGTTCTGGAAAGAGGTGAAGAGAGCAAGACAGGGGTGGAAGTGAGGCTAGTAGTGGAGTGAAAGATAAAAATGGTTGATTACTAGTGGAGAAGGGAGAAAAAGTGAGCAAATGGAGAGAACACTTTAAGGAATTGTTGAACATAGAGGATGGAAGTGATGCGAGTATAAGTGGCTGGGGAATGGCTGGGAGAAGGAGGGAGGTGAGAAGACAGGAAGAAATCAGTAGGACAGAAGTTGTGGAAGCAATGAAGAAAGTTAAATTGGGGAAAGCCTCAGGAATTGATGGAATGTGTGGTGAAATGTTGAAGCATGGGGGAGAGATAGTAGTACGTAGAATGGATGTGGAAGATGTGCAGATTGGCCTGGGAGGAAGGTAGAGTTCTGGAGGATTGGAAGTCAGGTATAATTATTCCCTTGTACAAAGGAAAAAGGGAAAAAGAAGTATGTGGTAGTCATAGGGGCATTTGTCTTCTTAGTCTATCGATCTATCTATCTATTGCCAGACGCCTCAATCCCATTTGGGGTGGCCACAAACAAATCGCCTCCAAGTCGCCCTGTCCCCCGCCATTTCACTCCCCTGCTCCCAACTCACATCCCCCTCTCTCATATACCTCTCCACCCCATCCCTCCATCTCATCCTCGGCCTCCCCCTCCCTCTTTCCCCCTCCGCCTCACTCACATACACTCTCTTCGTCAGTCTTTCACCCTCTATCCTCTCCACATGGCCAAACCACCTCAGTGTGTTCCTCATAACGCTTCCTATCACATCCACATCAACACCACAACGCTCCTTTATATCCTTATTCGTCAGCCTGTCTCTCCATGTGACTCCACAGGCTCCTCTTAAATAACTCATTTCCACTGCTCTCACTCTTGACTTGTGTCCTTCCAACAACGTCCAAGCTTCACTTCCATACGTTAGAGTTGGTATCACAATACTGTCATGTAGTAACTTTTTCACTTCCATGCTCACTTCCCTGTTTCTTATCACTGCTTTCAAAGAACCAGCAACCTTTCTTCCCTGCTGTACCCTTTCAAACACTTCACCCTCCAAACCTCCATCCTTACTCATCACACTACCCAAGTACTTAAACGTACTCACATTTTCCAATTCCTCACCATCCAACCTCGCTGTACATTCACTGACTTCACCTCTCTCAAAGACCATCACTTTACTCTTCCCTACATTCACCTTTAGATTCCGTTTCTTACACACTCTCTCAAACTCATCCAGCAAGCCTTGCAGCTCCCCTTCGTCTTCACTCAACAACACAGTATCATCTGCAAACAACAGTACAGGGAGTTTCCAAACACTATCCTCTCTCACCAGGGCCACTCCAACATCCACTACCCTACCTTGTACCTCTTTTATTACCCCATCCATGTACAGATTGAACAACCATGGAGACATGACACATCCCTGTTTCAACCCAACTTTCAAAGAGAAAAATTCACTTAGTTCACCATCCACACACACTGCAGCCTTCGCACCAACGTACATACTCTTCAGAGCATTCAACAACTTCCCATCTGCTCCATATATTCTTAACCATCCATCCATCCATCCATTGCCAGACGCCATGTATCCCAAACGGGGTGGTCAAGGGCTTAGAGTTAATTGTTTTACAGGGAGGGGCACTAATCCTCCACCAACCCCACTTGACACGTAGGGATGCCAACAGCATCTGGTGTTCCCAGGCGGTCACCCATCCAAGTACTAACCAGACCCAACGTTGCTTAACTTAGCTGATCGGAAGGGAAGGGGTGTACTCAACGTGGTATTCTTAACACTTTCCACAATCCTAGTCTATCCACCCTGTCATATGCTTTCTCCAAATCCATGAGAGCCGCATACAACTTCTTTCCCTTCTCTAGAAACTTTTCCACTAAAGATCTGAGAATGAATATCTGATCTACACAACCTCATCCCTTCCTAAAGCCTCCCTGTTCTTCTCCAACTAATTCCTCTGTTCTTTCTCTAACTCTGTCAGTAAGTATCCTACCATACACTTTTCCTATTATACTAAGAAGACAAATGCCTCTATGATTACCACACACTTTTTTTCCCCTTTTCCTTTGTACAAGGGAAAAATTATACCTGACTTCCAATCCTCAGGGACTCTACCTTCCTCCCAGGCCAATCTGCACATCTTCCACATCCATTCTACTACTATCTCTCCCCCATGCTTCAGCATTTCACCACACACTCCATCAATTCCTGGGGCTTTCCCTGATTTAACTTTCTTCATTGCTTCCACAACTTCTATCCTACTGATTTCTTCCTGTCTTCTCACCTCCCTCCTTCTCCCAGCCATTCCCCAGCCACTTATACTCGCATTACTTCCATCCTCCACGTTCAACAATTCCTTAAAGTGTTCTCTCCATCTGCTCACTTTTTCTCCCTTCTCCACTAGTAATCTACCATTTTTATCTTTCACTCCCCTGCTAACTTCACTTCCACCCTGTCTTACTCTTTTCACCTCCTTCCAGAACATTTTCTTACAGTCCCTCCACTTTACACTCAAATTCCTTACAAATTCTTAGTATAATAGAAAAAGTGTATGGTAGGATACTTATTGACAGAGTTAGGGAAATAACAGAGGAATTAGTTGGAGAAGAACAGGGAGGCTTTAGGAAGGGAAGAGGTTGTGTAGATTAGGTATTCATTCTTAGATCTTTAGTCGAAAAGTTTCTAGAGAAGGGAAAGAAGTTATATGCGGCTTTCATGGATTTGAAGGAAGCACATGACAGGGTGGATAGACAAGGATTGTGGAAAGTACTAAGAATATATGGAGTAGATGGGAAGTTGTTGAATGCTGTGAAGAGTATGTATGATGGTGCTAAGGCTGCAGTGCGTGTGGATGGTGAACTGAGTGAATTTTTCTCTTTGAAGGTTGGGTTGAAACAGGGATGTGTCATGTCTCCATGGTTGTTCAATCTGTACATGGATGGGGTAATAAAGGAGGTACAAGGTAGGGTAGTGGATGTTGGAGTGGCCCTGATGAGAGAGGGTAGTGTTTGGAAACTCCCTGTACTGTTGTTTGCACATGATATTGTATTGTTGAGTGAAAACGAAAGGGAGCTGCAAGGCTTGGTGGATGAGTTTGGGAGAGTGTGTAAGAAATGGAATCTAAAGGTGAATGTAGGGAAGAGTAAAGTGACGGTCTTTGAGAGGGGTGAAGTCAGTGAATGTACAGCGAGGTTGGATGGTGAGGAATTGGAAAATGTGAGTACATTTAAGTACTGTACTTGGGTAGTGTGATGAGTAAGGATGGAGGTTTGGAGGGTGAAGTGCTTGAAAGGGTACTGCAGGGAAGAAAGGTTGCTGGTTCCTTGAAAGAAGTGATAAGAAACAGGGAAGTGAGCATGGAAGTGAAAAAGTTACTACTTGACAGTATTGTGATACCAACTCTAACGTATGGAAGTGAAGCTTGGACGTTGTTGGAAGGACACAAGTCAGGAGTGAGAGCAGTGGAAATGAGTTATTTAAGAGGAGCCTGTGGAGTCACATGGAGAGACAGGCTGACAAATGAGGATATAAAGGAGCGTTGTGGTGTTGATGTGGATGTGATAGGAAGCGTTAGGAGGAATACACTGAGGTGGTTTGGCCATGTGGAGAGGATGGAGGGTGAAAGACTGACGAAGAGAGTGTATGTGAGTGAGGTGGAGGGGGGGAGAGGGAGGGGGAGGCCAAGGATGAGATGGAGGGATTGGGTGGTGAGGTATATGAGAGAGGGGGGTGTGAGTTGGAAGCAGGGCAGTGAAATGGTGGGGGACAGGGCGACGTGGAGGCGATTTGTTTGTGGCCACCTCGAATGGGATTGAGGCATCTGGCAATAGATAGAGATAAATAGTAATGAGTGGATGAGGGTTACAAAAGCATATGTGAACGATTTAAAAAATAAAACAGGTGGAGTCGCGTAGAATGGAGTAAAAAGAAATTAAAGAGAAAATGAGGAATTGGGATGAAGAAAAATGGAGAGAAGTTAATAGTAAGTCGAGTTTAGAAATATATGAGAGATGGAAAAAGAAAATAGAAGAACAGATATACGATTGTAGACCATCAGCGTGCATTTGGTATAAGGCTAGAAGTGGGACCTTACCATTAAATGACATGGAAAGACATACTGATGAAGTAACCTGCAAGTTATGTGGACATGAATATGAAGACTTAAAACATTTTATGTTAAGATGTCCAAAAATTATTAATGAACAGATGAAAGCAGCAGAACTATGACAACTGTATCATGAAGGGGAGATAGAAGTAAATGGCCCATATTTATTTCAGAAAGAAAATCTGGAAGAGAAGAAGAAAGTCCTATATAATAGGTGGAAAAAAGAGAAAAAATTATTAAAGAAACAAATTAGAAAACAAAAAAGGAATATGGTTAAAAAGAAAGCAGTAAAGACAATAGCAACAATAAGAAAAAAATAGAAGATAGAAAAAAGAATCGCTGTCAAAATGGCATATAGCTACTTCAATGAACTGGTCAGGAAAGAATAAGAACAACACATCAGGGGGTGCTGTTGCAAAAGCAATACTCTCGCATACCAACTGAACTGAACTGAAGTGCAATATGCCCTGTCCATTTGGATAATGTTTACAAAATCAGACACCAAAATAATAATGTGAAATAAATTTGCACAGTTAGAAGGCAAGTTTCTTCCATGACATTTCCTCCACAAATAAAATATAAGCAAGATACTGTGGGGTCTGTAATGTGTGCCTGTGCTGGTGGTTTGCATACGTTTCGTCCGTTAACAGCGATATGTTTTTGTTTCTGTTTCATTATGGTCATAGTTGGTACAGTATGCTTTTGTTTTTGCGGGTGCATTGTGGTTCTGATTCAGCCAGTCAGAGGGCTGGAAGTGAGTCTTTCATGAGTTTTCAGATCAAAAATTAATCGTGATGGACAATGCCATTGACATAGGTAAGATTGGAAACTGGTCTCAGTTAAACTCGAATGACATGGATCTACTGTAGGTTAGGTTAAGTGGTGTTTGGGTTGGTTAATGCCTAAAGTGGCTTGAAATTCATTTGTTTCTGTCTATTTTCACTGAAAAACCAAGGTTGTGGGTAGCGTTTACAGAGCCTTAACACCACATTAAAGACCCTCATTATCTTGCTTATTCTTGATTTGCAGAAGAAACTTGATGTTGAACTGTGCAATGAATTCTGTCTGTCTGTCTATTGCCAGATGCATTAATCCTGTAAGGGGTGGCCATGAACATATCACCTCCATGTCGCCCTGTCCCCCGCCATTTCACTGCCCTGCCTACGTGTCAAGTGGGGTTGGTGGAGGATTAGTGCCCCTCCCTGTAAAACAGTTAACTCTAAGCCCTTGACCACCCCGTTTGGGATACATGGCGTCTGGCAATGGAATGGCTTCCAGCGTACATCACCCTCTGTCATATACAGTACCGGTACTTCTCCACTCCATCCCGCCATCTCATCCTTGGCCTCCCTCTCCCTCCCCCCCTTCCACCTCACTCACATACGGTACACTCTCCTCATCAGTCTCTCGCTCTTCATCCTCTCAACATGGCCAAACCACTTCAATGTGTTTCTCCTAACATCCTATCACATCCACATGACAACACTCCTTCCTTATTTGTCAGTCTGTCTCTCCATGTGACTCCACATGCTCCTCTTAAATAACTCATTTCCAGTTACAGTAATTAATTCACATTATTATTCCATAGGAAACCAGTTTTATGGTTTTTTAAACATCAACGCCATTTATGGTATTAGCCTACCAATTCAACCCAACCCGAACCATGACTAAATCTCAGGAATACTGTTTAGGGGAAGCACCTTGGGATGATGAGTAAGGATGGAAGTTTAGAGGGTGAAGTGCATGAAAGGGAACAAGAAGGAAGAAAGGTTGCTGTTTCCTTGAAAGCAGTGATAAGAAACAGGGAAGTGAGCATGGAAGTGAAAAAGTTACTACATGACACTATTGTGATACCATCTCTAATGTATGGAAGTGAAACTTGGACCTTCTTGGAGGGACAGGAGTGTGAGCAGTGGAAATGAGTTATTTGAGAAGAGCATGTGGAGTCATATGGAGAGATAGACTGACAAATGAGGATGTGAAGGAGCATTGTGGTGTGGATGTGGATGTGGTAGGAAGTGTTAGAAGAAACACACTGAGGTGGTTTGGCCATGTGGAGAGGATGGAAAGTGAGAGACTGACGAAGAGAGTGTAGCTATGTGAGTGAGGTGGAGAGGGGGGAGAGGGAGGGGGAGGCCAAGGATGAGATGGAGGGATGGAGTGGAGAGGTGTATGAGAGAGGAGGTGTGTGAGCTGGGAGCAAGGTAGTGAAATGGCGGGGGACAGGGCGACATGGAGGTGATTTGTTTGTGGGCACCCCTTATGGGATTACAGCATCTGGCAATAGATAAATTGTGAATTAAATAGGCATGCCAGCATTACTGACTGAACCAGAGATGAAGCATTTCATATCTTATCCTACCTCAGGATCCCAATACTTTTTCTATTTAAGGTGTAGTCCTATTTAAAAGTTCAATTCCTCCTCCTGGCCTTCAGTAGCTAACCCATACTGTAACCTCCCAATTGTCTGGGTAAAGTTACATATAATCCATTTGGTTAGTTAAGTATGGTATGGTAGCTAATTACTTTTAACTTGTAAAACTAATATAATGTTCTGAGCTGTGCAGGGGAAGGAAGAAGAATGGAACTTTTGCAGGCAGCTGTCTTGATTTCTCAGATATGGTGGATATTCAGTGTTCATTTGTTGTATGGTGCACCATTGACTTAGAGTAGATTATAGTATAATTAACTTGAGTATAGTATTTATAATTGCTTTGGCTCATGGATGGCAAACCCTTTTCTGTAGGAATTTATTATATAGTAGACACTTGTATTATCCTGTTGATTGTTAACCCTTGCCAATCTTCAGACCTCATGAAAGGCCCAGTGAAGGTCTGCATGGGTCAAGCTTCAAGCTTCATATATAGCCTATGTGGTATACACAGTTTACAGTGGTTATAAAACAGTGACTCAGGGGAGGTAAACCGGCTTACAAAGAATTATCCTGGCAGGGGTTGAGCCCTTCTCTACGAAAAATCTCTTGTAAGCAGAGTAGTCATGCAGTGGTACTGGTAGTCATAACGTACAGTATGTTACTGTAATGAAGGGGTTACTGGAGAAATTACTTACCTTATCAGTACTGTATGAGAGTTCTCTCCTAAGCTCGCCATACCCAGAATATTTTAATCAAAGACTTCATCATTCTGAAGGGGTTATATACTTGTTAATGGTACTGTACACTACACCCCCAGAATTGTGATGGGGGACTGTATGTGGGTCTACCTGGGGCTGTCTACATGTTTGTATACTTGGCCAAGAGACCTGAATTTGGAAGTGAGCGATCCTGGCTACTGCAGCAAGCCACTGATTACCTCAAGCCAGCACTGGAGTTTGCTGAACAGACCAGGCAAGGTGGCAGGAAAGTGGACGTGGCAGCATTTATTTTGGGCAACGGGGGAGTGTATGCTGTGGCAGCTGTGCTTAGCAAAGAACTGGGTGAGTTCAAACCTCTCCAGCTCTAAAAGTCATCTTAAACTGTATCAGTTCATCTGGAGTCATTCTCCAGAAATCATTCCTCCTTCATGGACACTAAGCCCATCTACCATGTAGAGTTCTATCTATTTATTGCCAGACACCTCAACCCTGTGGGTGAGTTCAAAATGTGGGCGATTGTGTGTGTGTATGCGCCAACACAAGATCGTGCCAGAAGAGTGAGAGAAGAGTTCTGGACAAATGTAGAAGTGTGCATGGAAAAGTTTGGAAGGAATGAGAGCGTGTTTTTGATCGGTGATATGAATGGTAAAGTTGGGAATGTGAAGGTGGATGGAATAGTTGGTGAGTGGGGTGTGCCTGCTGAGATAGATGAGAATGGGAGTGCATTAGTGGACGTTTGTGCTGGGAGGGGGTTGGTGATAGCCAATACCCTCTTCAGGCATAAAATTATCCACAGGTATACATGGCGAGTGATGAGAAGGGTGGGTGGTGAACTGAATGAAAGGAAAGCAATGATTGATTATGTGTGTGTGGATGAAAGGATGCGAAGATGTGTAATGGATGCAAGAGCTTATAGAAGTTGGGGGAGTGGACTTTCTGACCACTACTTGGTGGTGGCCAGAATTAGGATTCAAGTAAGATGCAGGAATAGAAGAAGGGAAAGACGAGAGGAAGGAGTAGTTGCAAGGAGAGTGAAATGGTTACAAGAGGATGAGAAAAAGGCAGAGTATAAGAGAGAAGTGGAGGAACGATTGGGCAAATATGAATTGGAGCAGATGGGAGATGTGGAAGGTGTGTGTAGGATATTTACAGAAGAAATATGTGCAGCATGTGATGTGTTGTGTGGAAGGAAGAGAAGATGGAGGGGGGTGCAAGGAACAGCATGGTGAACTGAAGAGGTGAGACAGGCTGTGGCACAAAAGAAGACAGCATACAATGAATGGATGAGAAATAGGGGCGTGGAAGAAGTTGAGAGGCGGAAGAGAGAGTTATATGTAAAAAGAAAGAGAGAGGTGAAAAGATTAGTAAGAGAGAGTAAGAAGAGAGTGGATGAGGAATTTGGAAGGAATTTGAGTGTAAAGTGGAGGGACTGTAAGAAAATGTTCTGGAAGGAGGTGAAAAGAGTAAGACAGGGTGGAAGTGAAGTTAGCCAGGGAGTAAAAGATAAAAATGGTAGATTACTAGTGGAGAAGGGAGAAAAAGTGAGCAGATGGAGAGAACACTTTAAGGAATTGTTGAACATAGAGGATGGAAGTAATGCGAGTATAAGTGGCTGGGGAATGGCTGGGAGAAGGAGGGAGGTGAGAAGACAGGAAGAAATCAGTAGGATAGACGTTGTGGAAGCAATGAAGAAAGTTAAATTGGGGAAAGCCCCAGGAATTGATGGAGTGTGTGGTGAAATGCTGAAGCATGGGGGAGAGATAGTAGTAGAATGGATGTGGAAGATGTGCAGATTGGCCTGGGAGGAAGGTAGAGTCCTGGAGGATTGGAACTCAGGTATAATTATTCCCTTGTACAAAGGAAAAGGGGAAAAAGAAGTATGTGGTAATCATAGGGGCATTTGTCTTCTTAGTATATTAGGAAAAGTGTATGGTAGGATACTTATTGACAGAGTTAGAGAAAGAACAGAGAAATTAGTTGGAGAAGAACAGGGAGGCTTTAGGAAGGGAAGAGGTTGTGTAGATCAGATATTCATTCTTAGATCTTTAGTCGAAAAGTTTCTAGAGAAGGGAAAGAAGTTGTATGCGGCTTTCATGGATTTGGAGAAAGCATATGACAGGGTGGATAGACAAGGATTGTGGAAAGTGTTAAGAATATATGGAGTAGATGGGAAGTTGATGAATACTGTGAAGAGTATGTATGATGGTGCGAAGGCTGCAGTGCGTGTGGATGGTGAACTAAGTGAATTTTTCTCTTTGAAAGTTGGGTTGAAACAGGGATGTGTCATGTCTCCATGGTTGTTCAGTCTGTACATGGATGGGGTAATAAAAGAGGTACAAGGTAGGGTAGTGGATGTTGGAGTGGCCCTGGTGAGAGAGGATAGTGTTTGGAAACTCCCTGTACTGTTGTTTGCAGATGATACAGTGTTGTTGAGTGAAGACAAAAGGGAGCTGCAAGGCTTGGTGGATGAGTTTGGGAGAGTGTGTAAGAAACTGAATCTAAAGGTGAATGTAGGGAAGAGTAAAGTGATGGTCTTTGAGAGAGGTGAAGTCAGTGAATGTGCAGCGAGGTTGGATGGTGAGGAATTGGAAAATGTGAGTACGTTTAAGTACTTGGGTAGTGTGATGAGTAAGGATGGAGGTTTGGAGGGTGAAGTGCTTGAAAGGGTACAACAGGGAAGAAAGATTGCTGGTTCTTTGAAAGCAGTGATAAGAAACAGGGAAGTGAGCATGGAAGTGAAAAAGTTACTACATGACAGTATTGTGATACCAACTCTGTATGGAAGTGAAGCTTGGACGTTGTTGGAAGGACACAAGTCAAGAGTGAGAGCAGTGGAAATGAGTTATTTAACCCTTACACTGCGGGGTTGTTTTGCTTTGACTTGCGGCTCCCGCGTGCATATTCGCGCTCCGACAGACTCTCTAAAAATATTTGCCAAAAATCAGTTATTAGTCCTAGAATATTAAATTCACATATACTTATGGCACATACCTTCAGCTTTCTCGTTGGGTGTTTGTTAAGCCTTCGTCGAGTACCGTAGGACTTTTGGAGACCTCTGAAGTTGGGTAACGAAGTCTTCACTTTACACTTCCCGACATCTCGTAATATGATTACCACAGCCTGATATTATCACTAGAAACACTAATCTATGATTCTCAAATAGTTTGGAATCCATACTCCCCAAAAAAAACACTGTGAAAGCAATGAAAATTACGAGGGCGTATGACCATCCCACTTCCGATCGTTCGCCACTAGTGTTGTCTGTTATTCACAAAATCACTCACAGTTTATATTTCTGTTACTATATAACACTTATATATATCTACAGTCTTTATCCATAAGTTTCCTTCAGTAATAGTAGTTTATTGTCACTGTAGGGATTCAGTTTCTTTCAGTAAAATATGTAGCATTCACTTTCTCGTCCTGTATACTAGCATTGAGAGTGAATGTCACTTTCACCTTCACTCTCATAACTTATAGTATTCATACATGCTAGAGTGAAACTTTCACTTTCATTACTCCTAGGGTATATACTCGTATTCTTATAATACTACTCATTTACATTTCTGTTTACGTTCTCTATTTTATTTATGTTATTTACATTTCTATTGTATTTACACTGTGTTATGCACTGTCACATGAAGTAACTTATAAAACTATTTTCCAGTGTTTACGTATATTTACATTCATTACTTTCACTTGCTGTTTACACATTATTTACACATTATTTACATTTCCACTTGCACTGTTTTACTCAACAGAAAGATCGTAGTCATTCTTTTATCAATTGTCAGCCCTTTACCTCTTTCCACACGAGGTTTAGTAGGGGGTAAAGGTCACAGGGCCCTTTGCATGGAGGTGAAAAGTGGCTGAAGTTAGCAGGAGCAAACAGACGTACCTTCACATTGGAAGATGACAGTGAACTGATAAGGGTGGGCTGGGGTGGCCTACCTAGGGAAATGCATTACTGCCAACGTCAGCCTCTTGACAGCAGCTAATATATAGCAGTGAAGTGATTGGCGGGAAATCTAGACAATACATTATAAATTAGGTAGTTCCAGGTGAATGTAAATATCACTTTGGCTTCTCCCTTCCCTCTTTATATGTATATTTATTACGAAAATAGATCATACGGCATATTTCAAGGGAAAAAAAACAGCGAAAATTAGCGAACGAGTGCACGTGAGGTGTTGTCAGGTGATAATTAGCCAGTTCCAGGTGTATGGCACTATCACTTACCTTATTTCTTTTTTGTATATATTATTTGGTATAAGAATAGGGCATAGGGCTTATTTCAATGGATGAAATCAGTGGAAAATCCAGGGAAGATTTACTTAGCGTAGAATACAGTGTGGTGGCCTGCAATAATTAGGTAGTTCCAGGTGAATGTAATTATCACTTAGGCTTCTCCCTTCCTTTCTTATATATATTTTTATTACGAAAATAGATTATACAGCATATTTCAAGGGGAAATAAACAGCGAAAATTAGCGAACGAGTGCACGTGAGGTGTTGTCAGGTGATAATTAGCCAATTCTAGGTGTATAGCACTCTCACCTACCTTATTTCTTTCTTGTATATATTATTTGGTATAAGAATAGGGCATAGGGGTTATTTCAATGGATGAATTCAGTGAAAAATTCCAGGGAAGATTTACTTAGCGTAGCACGGCCGGGCAGGCGAGAGGTTAGGGTAATGGAGGGTGGGTAGGGAGGGGAGTCAAGAACGGGGAGAAATGGCTAAATTGTCAACAATGGATGGGAGTACAGATGAGATTAGGAGTGCTGACTAGTGTTGGACATTGGCAGTACTGATAGATGATACAAGCCACCACTTGATAGCCCGGGTGAATTCAAAATAACACAGAATCACAAAAGTGACACCCCGCGGTATGATCCCTGGCTCCCAAGCGTCATGAAAGTGACGCCCCGCGGTTAAAGGGTTAAGAGGAGCCCTTGGAGTCACATAGAGAGACAGGCTGACGAATGAGGATATAAAGGAGCGTTGTGGTGTGGATGTGGATGTGATAGGAAGCGTTATGAGGAACACACTGAAGTGGTTTGGTCATGTGGAGAGGATGGAGGGTGAAAGACTGACGAGGAGAGTGTATGTGAGTGAGGTGGAGGGGGGAAGAGGGAGGGGGAGGCCGAGGATGAGATGGAGGGATGGGGTGGAGAGGTATATGAGAGAGGGGGGTGTGAGTTGGGAGCAGGGCAGTGAAATGGCGGGGGACAGGGCGACTTGGAGGCGATTTGTTTGTGGCCACCCCAAACGGGATTGAGGCGTCTGGCAATAGATAGATAGATAGACCTCAACCCTGTAAGAGGTGGCCACAAACAAGTAGCCTCCATGTCGCCCTGTCCAATGCCATTTCACTGCCTTGCTCCCAGCTCACACTTTCCTCTCTCATACCTCTCCACTCCATCCCTCCATCTCACTCTCAGCCTCCCCCTCCCTCTTCCCCCCTCCACCTCACTCGCATACACTCTCCTCTTTAGTCTCTCACTCTCCTCTTTAGTCTCTCACTCTCCACCCTCTCCACATGGCCAAACCACCTCAATGTATTTCTCCTAACATTTTGTATCACATCCATATCCACACCACAATGCTCCTTCACTTCATCATGTGTCATTCTGTCTCTCCGCGTAACTCCACATGCTCCTCTCAAATAACTCATTTCTGCTGCTCTCATTCTTAACTTGTGTCCTTCTACAAGGTCCAAGCTTCACTTCCATACCAGTACAAGAGAGGTGGTATCACAGTACTGTCATGTAGCAATGTTATTTTTACTTTCATGATCACTTCCCTTTTCTGTATCACTGTTTTCAAAGAACCAGCAACCTTTCCTCCCTGTTGTACCCTTTCAAGCACTTCACCCTCTAAGCTTCCATCCTTTCTCATCACACTACCCAAGTACTTAATGATCTCACATTTTCTATTTCCTCCTCATCCAGCCTCACTGTCCATTCAGTGGTTTCATTTCTCTAGAAGACCATAACATCAGAATTTAGTTCATTTAAGTGTAGCTGAAGTGTGATACGATGGATGTGTTTAGAGATGTCATTATCAGTGTGTTATTAGACTTCCATATGACTATTTGGTAATTTTAAAGACCAGTTTGGGGAGGTTAGGACAGCCTTGGGAGTTATAAGGGGTTACAGAGGAGCTGGGACCAAATTCCTTTTTTTCCATAGGCTTTGGTTCTGTATTGTTATGCCTAGTGGGGATCAACATGTGATGTTATAGGCAAGTGCTTTGTATTGTACTTAATAGTATGGTTATGGAGTGAGTGGATATGAATAGAGTGGTGAAAATGGTATTTGTGAGTAAGTTTGAAGGTGAGAGGAGGTGTGGTGGAACAAATGGATCGATGGATATGGTAAATGAGTGTTTCCCCTTTAGCATGGCACCCCTTGTTTTGCCTTGGTAGTCAACAGAAGAGCTTGATTCTAGAAGTGTATGAGAATGGCATTTTAAAGGGAAAGAAGTATTTATCTGTCTATCTGTAACCATATGCCTAAGTCATAGAAGAAGTGTCCACAAACAAAAGGCCTCTGTGTCATTGTGTCCTATGCCATCAGGCTGCCCTCTCTCCAGCCTAACATACTCCCCTCTCATATACTGTACCTCTCCACCCCATCCCTCATCATCAGTCTCCCCATCCCTCTCTCCTCCTCCAATGCACTCACATACACTCTCCCAGTCAATTTCACATTTTCCATTTTCTCCCCATGGTCCAAACCATCTCAGGGAGCCGTACTTATGCTGTGCAGCACATCCACTTCAACACCACAATACTCCTTCATTCACAATTTGTTTTCTTCATCTCCACAGAACTTCACATGCTGTCAAATACTGCATCTTATTTCCATTCACCTTGCTATTGACTTCTGTTTTTCCAAGAGAGTTCAGGCTTCACTTCTATATGTTAGGGAGGGGATCACTATGTTGTTGTATGCTCACTTCTTATTCCGTATCACAGCTTTCAGTGAACCTGCTGCCCACTATACCCTTTATGTGCTTCATCCTCTAAACTTTAGTTCAGCTTACAACTCTGCCTAAGAGAACTTAGGTTCTCGTCTGACAATGCCTGCCCCTGCTGGCAGCCACGATCCTTGATTAGGTCCATCCATAAGACCTAGCCTAACTTGGAAGAAAAAGTAGTGAAACCATTCCTAAAACTAAAACAAAATATATGCCCCAGGCTTAAGGAGATGGGGAGACTAAGGTGAAGAGAATAGACAAGGAAATGACCAAAAGGAGCAGATGTGGTTAGTAAACTGTTGAATGCCATCAAGAGTTTTTGAAACTTGCATAAGGGCAGATGGGCATAGAAGTGTGTGGTTTAAGTTTGGTGCTGGAGTGAGATGAGGTTGTTTAATGTCCCCAGTCAAGTCTTGGAGAGAGAGAGCATTGTTAATGAATGGTGAGGGGTCTATGCAGATGATACAGTGTTGTCGGCAAATAGCGAAAATGAGTTTGGTAAATTGGTGAATAGCTTTGTGGATGTTTATGATCATTGTGCCTTGAAAGTAAATGTAGATAAAAATAAAACAATGGTTGTTGAGAGAGATGGTGACTCCCGATGTTATTTAACAGTGAATAGAGAAACTTGAATTGGTGAAAGAGTTTAAGTACTCAGGTGCAGTGATAGACAAGAGAGGTAAATATGCAGAGGAAGTAGAATCTAGAGTGGCACAGGGAAGGAAATTGTCTGGTGCTATGAAGGCGTTAGTAAGAAACAGAGGTCAAAATGTGGTGGTTGAAAGAGGCTTGCATGGAGTTTTAATGCCTACATTAACATATGGGTGTGAGACTGGTGTGGCATGAAAATGAAAATTCGTGAGTAAGAGCAGCGAAATTCAGTTGATGAGAGGTGTTTGTGGGGTGGAGAAAAGTCACGAGTAAGAGCAGTGGAAATTGGATTGATGAGAAAGATTCGTGGAATGCAGAAGGTGGCTAGGATAAGGAATAAGGTGAAGGATGTGGAGTAAGGAGTAAGGAAGTCTGTGGAAACCAGAGTCGAAGAGAGTGTGCTTAGATGGTTGGAACATATAGATAGAATAGATGTGAATTCATTGCTTAATAGCATATATCAGTTTGAAGGCAGGAGGAGGTGTGGCAGTCCAGGAAAAAAGTGGATAGATATGGTAAACAAATGTATGAGAAAGCAGGGTATGGAGAGAGATGAGGATAGGAAACTAATGGTGGACCAAGCTCGTTGGAAGAATTTCGTACAGAAGATTATTTGACATGGGTTTGGCACCTCACTTCGTTCTTGATGAAGTGGTAGATGTTGGGTTGACCTACTGATAGGTGTTATCAAACATGTAAGTGTGGATGTGTATGCCTGTGAGGTGAAGTCAGGATTTCAGGGGCTTGAATGGTAAGTGAATAAGAGTTTCAGATTGTTATATATTATTTTGGGCACACTTTTAGTTAGTTTCTCCTTGTATCAAGCATTTTCTTGCCCTCTGGACCCTACCACACCCTCTCCTTAGGTGGGAAAAGTGGTTTGGATTATTATTATTATTATTATTTTATTTTGTTTTATTTTTTTTAAGTGTCTAGTGGACCTTTCCACTGTACAAGCTATAGACCTTGTGCAAAGCCATATTTTATCCACACCAAATTCCTGTTGGTGTGGACTGGTTTGGATGGGAGTTTTGCATCATTGTAACCCATACAAGTTTCCTCACTGGATGTGGGTGGGTTTGGGCAAGAAATTATATGAGTTACAGTGACCCTCCTGCAGCTTCCCATGCCAGCAAGAATTTAATGTGAATGCAGCCCAAGAAGTGTGGTGTACAATTGAGAAACACAGATACTAAAAAGGGAGAATGGATAGAGGTATGAATGCAGAGAAATGGAAATACAGCAGGTGTGAATGTAATGTGCCATTTAAGAATATGTTGCCAAATGCAGAGTTGATAGATACTGTAAGCTAGTTCTAGAAAGACTCGGTAAGGTCTGGCTTAGGGATAGGCTGAAGTGGTTCAGGTGTGAAGAGATTAGGGGAAGGGTATCTCTTAAAGAGGGGTACAGAATGTATGAATGCTGAATGTTAGTGAAACAAGAATGTAAGTCAGTACTGTGAATGTACAGGATGATGTGTCAAAGGAGACACTGTATGGCGAAGGATTTTGTTAGGGAGTTCTTGAAATTATGCTGCATGGAACTGTCATAAGGTAGATCTTGTCATTTATGTAAAAATATGGAAAAGGTCATGGAACTATGATGATAATATAGTTGGCAATAATTTTGTTTCTCATTGAAGGAAAAATGGACGAATGCAAGAGTTACCTGAAACAGTATGGTCAGCTGGCAGCCACTGTAACTCCATTGAACTGGCTCTCATGTGGGGGAGATGAGTTTCTGGTAGGGAGAGCTGGGTACCTTGCTGGTCTCTTGTGGCTGCGAGCAGAGACTGGATGCGAAGTAAGTAACTCTCTACCATTACATGTTTGCATCTACTGTAAATTGTATACATACAGTTATCTGTCATAGTCTAGGAGTATGTAATGTATTGAGTAAGGGATGGAAGGTTTTAGAGTGATAAGGAACACAGTACATCATAGTAATGCAGTACATGGTAATTTGGTGGCAAGGGGCATTGTATACTGCAAAATATGTGTGCAACAAATCATGTTACATGCGTTATTACTCCAGCAGGTGGCACATCCCTTGATTATTTTTTTTTTTAATGGACATTTTTGACAATAGTGAAAAGGACAATGATATATAAGCACTCATCTGTTGCTCCACCTTGCAGTGAAAGTACTAAGAATCCAAGAAAAACACTCACTATTAAGGCAAAAGTAAAAATCTTAATATTGTACATAAAACACCGTACTCCCAAACTAGTAAATAGGCCTATGTGTTTTTTCCAGTCTTTGTAGCTTTTTTCACTGATAGGATGAGTAGTAGTAGTTGTTCCCTAGGCAGTCTGACCGAATAGCCCCGAGTCCCTTAGGAAGGCCGTGGACGAGACCGGGCTTTCCCACTGGATGAGTTTTTATTGTGTACTTTAATATGATTAAACCCTTCAGGAATGTCAGTTGACATAACTCAATCAGTTAATTAAATGACACTGTGCATTCCCATAAAGAATCCCCTTACTGAGGTAGGCCATGGTACAGCTGATGGATTCTGTGGACTGGAAGCTAAAACAGGTGCCCAAACCAGCTGATTACTTTCCAACACTTGCTGGAAACTAGGGATAAAGAAATTTGAAATGTGTTTTTAATTTGTAGCAGTATTAGAGTCTTGTCTTTGCCAACTAAATCTCAGTCAAGTTCATACCCACCACTGTTACCAGATGAAACTCCATGTTGGTGGACTAGGTGGCCTCGAGTCATCTACTTGCAACTGTACATGACCAAAGCACCAGATTTATCCACCTTCAACTGTCAGAATGTGTTTTATATATAGATTCCTTGTACTCAAGGTTAGACAGAAACTCTTTACCCCCCTCCCTCGCTGTTTACAGTTTTAGGTGTATCATGCACTGTAAATATGTGTACTACAAGAATGTACTCTACTTGGGCAACCGAAAATATGCGTATTCTCTGTGTCTCATTCAGTCCTTTATTGTCCAGTCAAGAGTATAGGGGTCTTGGGCTAGGATATATAGTCCAGACATTAAAGTGAGAGTGACCACTTGCCAGCCCATGAGTGACATTGTTAGGTGAACAATAAACCCCAACCACTACTTGCATGTAAATCAATATTGGTCATATCTGGTTGGAACACCATAACCACAAGACCACTGGGCATTAACTTATTTGGTTATACAGTAAGATTACCATACCACTCAACATAGTACTGTACTGTAGATAGTTTCCTGGACTACAGGAATTGGAGAGTTATCTACAAGTAGGTATCATTACGGTACATTATGAGTGGACTGTGTATGCTGTCATCTGCCGTTAAGTATGCAATTCATCATCATCATCATCATCCTGTCCTAGTCTTCTAGCCTGAGGATGTGGTAAGGTAATGTTCTGAAAACAAAGAGAACGCAAGTGAAATTATCAATATATCGAGTGAAATGGGGCAAACACACATTCACTCACTGTTCAAGTCCCAGGAATCCTGGCTTCCCCCCTCCCCTCTCTCTCTCTCTCTCTCTCTCTCTCTCTCTCTCTCTCTCTCTCTCTCTCAGTGTGGAAGGGTTTCATGAAATTAATGTAGATATATATAGGTTTGTTGCACCAAAAATCATTGTTAGGGAAGTTGTTAGTAATTATTTAGTCCTAACAGGTGCACAGTTATCCCCTCCTTACCTATTATATTTAACCTCCTGTGCCCAAAGAGAGAGGACAGTGTGCCAGCTAGTAGTGGATCCACGTTCTTAACAACTGGAGAAATTAATAGAAACGTTCCCAAAATGAGGGAATTGGAATCACTGTGCCTTTCAGTAATAATAATTGCTTGTTTGCAAAATTTTTTCAGCCTGAAAGCAGCTGCATCAAATAATGGTGTTAATGAGGCTGGCAGTGGCAGTGTTTGTATTCAGTTAATTCATCCCTTAGTGCATTTAGCCCAGTGGATTTTTACCATTGTTTTTGTAGGTTTACCCCCTCTGAATGATATGAGAGTGCAGCCAGACCTGGTATCAGATTAACTTAAACCCATTGTATTGAATGTAAGAGTAAGTTTGGTGTTTCAAGGTGTCAGGTTTTGTCAAGGTTTTCAGTCGGCCATCCTTCAGTCCTCAACATTCACAGTAGCAAACCTAGAAATAATGATATGAGAAAGCAAATCACAGTGAAAATATTCAGACCAGTCAGTTCAGCCCAGACTATACCTATAGTGAGACACCTTCACCTCTGATGCATCGTCAACAGTCTTAAGTATGTTAAAAAAAATATTGTTTGTCACTAATATGTGATTAAGTATGTTAGTGCTTACTAAGTAGATGCTAACCCAAGCTTAACCAGGAGACATGAATAAGCCTCAGAAGAACAAAAATAAAACCATAAGAATAAGAACAGGATGCACCAAAAGCACGAATATCAGTCACATGCATCCAGAAACAAAGATACTTTAAAACAAAGATCATATGAACATGAGAGGCACACAGCTCATTCCCTCAGGTTAAGACCCATCCCACTGTTAAAACTTCATGTACATCACCCCTGCCACAAAGAAACAAACAGTTGCTCCTTACCCAACACTACACAGACTATCTTAGCAACTTCTCCCTCCATAACAATGCTGCAATTCACAAACACTGCATAACTCATATCCACCACAGCCATCCAAAACCTCCAACCAAGCATCATTCTTCAGCAACCACCACCAAACATACACCTCTTGGAAACTTTCCTGTCCAGAGAGACATGAGTACTGTACACATAGCCAGACTGTGATGTGGATACCACCTTTCCCTGCTACAATCTTGACTCCAAATACAACTCGCAAACAATTGTTTTTTTGTCCACATTGCAATGCAGTCTAAAGGTGAATATAGGGAAGAGTAAAGTGATGGTCTTTGAGAGAGGTGAAGTCAGTGAATGTATAGTGAGGTTGGATGGTGAGGTATTGGAAAATGTGAGTACGTTTAAGTACTTGGGTAGTGTGATGAGTAAGGATGGAGGTTTGGAGGGTGAAGTGTTTGAAAGGGTACAGCAGGGAAGAAAGGTTGCTGGTTCTTTGAAAGCAGTGATAAGAAACAGGGAAGTGAGCATGGAAGTGAAAAAGTTACTACATGACAGTATTGTGATACCAACTCTAACGTACGGAAGTGAAGCTTGGACGTTGTTGGAAGGACACAAGTCAATAGTGAGAGCAGTGGAAATGAGTTATTTAAGAGGAGCCTGTGGAGTCACATGGAGAGACAGGCTGACGAATGCGGATATAAAGGAGCATTGTGGTGTTGATGTGGATGTGATAGGAAGCGTTATGAGGAACACACTGAGGTGGTTTGGCCATGTGGAGAGGATGGAGGGTGAAAGACTGACGAAGAGAGTGTATGTGAGTGAGGTGGAGGGGGGAAGAGGGAGGGGGAGGCCGAGGATGAGATGGAGGGATGGGGTGGAGAGGTATATGAGAGAGGGGGGGTATGAGTTGGGAGCAGGGTAGTTAAATGGCGGGGGACAGGGCAACTTGGAGGCGATTTGTTTGTGGCCACCCCAAACGGGATTGAGGCGTCTGGCAATAGATAGATAGATAGCAATGCAGTCCCCACACCAGATCTCATTTGCTGACCTTATGCACCACACATACACAACACCGTTTTTACCATAAGCTCAACAAAAGACCTTTGCGAGTGACCGATCAAAGTCACCAATTTCCTGCAGTTCCCCAAGTTCATAGTGAGGTGAGCCTGGAGTTGCAGAGAACTGATAGGCATCAAATATTTGCAGATTTTTAACATTTCTGGCAAAGTTTGTAATATAACCCCTGCAGATGTTGAGAGCCAAGTGTCTGATTTATTAAATCACTACATATTTACAATTATTAAAAGATATTTCAATTCTTACAGCAGTAAAAATGTTTTGATTTATCACAATAGAATACTGTCTGATATTTTTTTAACTTCAGGTCTTGGATGATGGCCAAGTAAATGCTATACTGGATGTCATGATAGAGTCTGGTGTAAAGTATTCCTCTGAACACAAGAGCCCCTTCCCTTTGATGTACCAGTATTACAAAACAGAATATCTAGGAGCTGCACATGGGCTTGCTGGTATATTGCTAATGTTGCTCAGGTGAGAAACAATTGGTATTTTTTTGTGTTTGAATGTTTATACAGTACTGTATATGTGTTACATATTGATCCCTTGGTTATAGTGGTTTTTGTTATCACTCCTAGATGGAAATATGCACTCCTGCCATTATTGCACATTTTGGGGCAAAAAAACTTTATTTTGCACCTGAGCTGGTTTCTGCTGACAATGATGGTACAAAGTCAGTGGTTTCTGATGGCTTTGAGGTACGGTACTTAGAGATGAGGCCCTACTGAAGGAGTCAGTCCCAGGTGTTGGAGACCACCAATACTCCACCCCCTGTCCTCAGAACCCTTACCTCAAGCCCATCTGGGGTGTGTATATGGGATGTGTTCCTTCCTCATTGTGCCCTTTTCATATTTTTCTGTTAACCTAACCATGCATATGTGTATTTCTGATACTTGCCATAACAGTATGTATATGTTTAGTACGTCTGCATTGTTGCAAAAGAGAAAATTTGGGTTTACAAGGGTGGTGTCCAGTACCTATCTATCTGTCTGTCTATAGCCAAACACCATAATCCAACAAGGGGTAGTCATTTGTCCTTGAGTTATTTGTTTCTTGGGGAGGAACACTAACCTTTGCCAACCCACTTATTGACATGTTGGGAACGTGTGGGTTGGTTATATGGCTACCACCCAGCATTGTAAATGGCTTCCTGGAATACGGGAATGTAAAGCTGCATGAAAAGGAAATAATAGTACAGGTAATAAAAAATGACAGGAAAGATGAGAGAAATAGGAAGTGAGAAAGGCGGACACAGAAAAAGATTGATAAAGGTGAAAGAAGAAGTAGACAGCACAACATCAAGGTGTGGATGATGGCCACCACCACCTACCACAATGTAGCTATTGTAATCTAGGAAAAATAACAAGAAACCTATGAAAGACTTTTTAATAGAAAATACGAAATGGTGTTACATGTTTGGTAGTGAATCAATGAAAAACTACAGTAATACCAACCTTGATTCCACTATGGCTTAAGTTAGTATGTACTACTGTATGTCTAAACTGCGTGAATGTGTGGCAATCCAATCATGGTTGGCGGCTCACTTGGTGAAGGGATGGACACGGCCAGAATTAATAGTCTCCGGCAGCAGCAGTCCCTGACTCACATGTGGTTCATTACCAATTAGAATAAATCCTATAGTTTCTGTGCTTACGTTTTCACGCAGTTTTGTTGACACACACTAGGCAGAGCACCAGTGATGCATGGTAACCCAGAGATTGCTTAGCGTATCACAGAATCATCATCATCTTCATCATCTTGACCTCCTTTCCCACCCTAGGGCAAGGTGAAGAGTGGCAACCTCAAGACAGCCTATGTTTGCCCAGTTCAATGGGCTGCTCTTCCATTCACTCATCATTGAAGCCCACAGAATCATGGCTCCATCAAATAGGCCAAAAAAATTTCACTACATTCTGTAGCTTGACATATACCTATCTGATAGAGTCAAGCCGAACAATGTCATGTTAAAAGGGGTGACAGATCCCTGGTTATGCACTTCCCTGTGAAAAATTCATCCAGCCAGCTTGGTCTCTTGTCAGTCCTTTAGCCTCACCAACTTCCATACCTCTCTTCCTCACACACTCATCCACGATATCCCTCCACCTTCTTGGCCTATCTCGCCTCCTCCCTTCTTCAGATTTGCACAGATATACCTTTTTTACCAGTCTGTTGTCATCCATTTTATCCACATGACCAAACAATCTCAGTACATTCTCTTCGATTCTGGTGTCCACAGACTTCCTCACTCCGTATCTCTCACAAATCACGTTATTCCGTATCCTATCCACTCTCTGTACTCCACATACATTCCTCAGCAGTCCCATCTCCACTGCTCTTACTCTTGACATTTCATTTTCGTGCCACACCATAGTCTCACATCCGTATGTTAAAGTTGGCACCGACACTCTTTCATGTAAGCCTCGTGCAGCTGCAACACTCAAGCCTTTTTTTTTTTTTTTCCATCTAGGCTTTCATAGCACCCACTACTTTCCTTCCTTGTGTCACTCTGCGTTCCACTTCTGTTGCACATTTTCCTCTCTTTAGTATCATTGTACCCAGGTTTTTGAACTCTCTCACCAATTCCAGTCTCTCTCCATTCAATCTCTCCATTCACTGTAATATCACACTGAGAGTCACCATCTCCCTCAGTAACCATCACTTTACTCATTTCTACATTTACTCTCAAGGCACAACACTCACTGACATCTACAAAACTCTGCGCTAGTCTACCAAGCTCTTGTCCGGTATATGCAAGTAGCACTGCATTATCAGCATACAGCAAATTTGAGATATTCCATCAATCACCATTCATTACCAGTGCCATCCCTCTCTCCATTACTCATATTTTTACTTCTCTCATCACCCCATCTATATATATAGTGAACAACCATGGGAACATCACACAACCTTGTCGAAAATATTTACAAAAGATCACAATGATGTGTTTAAGATATGCTCTCCCCTGGGAAAAAGTGAAAATTTGGTAATTGAAATGCAGGTGTTGACGAAAGATACAGGAGTGAGAGAAGAAACACATAAACAGGATCAACGACCCTATGGAAAGGTAGGCTTTGACTCCCTACGACATTATTTTGGTAATGCTGATTAGAGCAAAATAATGATGATGGAAACTATCCATGAGAAATTTGGAATTATGATAGATATTTATATGAAGAGGGTATCAGTACACAAGTCCCAAAATTTGCAATCCAGATGGAAAGGAAAAAGAATAGTTTAATTATAGATGTAGGAAGGTGCAGGAAAAAAAAATAGTGTGGAATAGATTACAAAGAAGACATAGAGAGAATAAATACACAGAGGCAAGATATTTAAATGTAAAAGTATGAAGAGAAGAGGAGATGAAATATGAGAAGGATTTATTGACTAAAATTAAATCCATCCATCCATCGTCCAATTCTGTGTAACCTCATGAGGAGCGTAGGAACCCGGGGCTTGGCAAGTTGGTCCTGATTTTTAAGATGAGAGTTACCAGCCACACTCATCCCTGAGTGGCACCACCCTAGCAACAAACCTCAACCACCCCCTCAATGTAAACTTACACAGGCTTAGTTCTTCTAGAGTGCCTTAATTACCCACCAACCACCAGGCACCATAATTTGGTTATGTGGTTACCACCCAGTGTAGTAAATGGTTTCCTGGTGTATAGGAAACCACTTGGCCAGTCACTCAGTGTAGAGCCGCCCATAGGCAGAAGGAAGAGGAAAGAATGAAGGAAAGAAAGACAGAAAAGGGAGTGTAAAGTCACCTGTAGGCAGAAGAAAGAGGAAAGAGTGAAGGAAGGAAAGACAGAAGAGGAAGGATGGAAGAGAGGAAAGAGTGAAGGAAGGAAAGACAGAAAAGGAAGGATGGAAGAGAGGAAAGGGCAGACACCCAAAGCAGCACTACATTAAGTGAGTGGATGGTGAGCACTCCCACCTACCACTACTAAAATTTAAAAGGAACCAAAATTGTTTTACAAATTTGTCATCATCATCATCATTCATCATCATCATCATCATCATCATCATCATCATCATCATCCAGACATCCTTTCCCACCCAAAGGCAGGGTGAGGAGTAGCAACGTCCAGACAGCCAAAGTTTGCCCAGTTAAGTGGGCCATGCCTCAATTCACTCATCATTCAAGCATTCGAAATCCTGGGTCCATCAGATAGGCCACAAAAAAAATTCACCACATTCTGTAGCATCACATATTGTATACCTATCAGATAGAGCCAATCCGAACACTGTCACGTTAAAAGGGGTGCCACATCCCTGGTTATGCACTTTCCACACAAAATTCATCCAGCCGCACGATCTCTTGTCAGTCCCTTAGCATCACCAATTTCCATACCTCTCTTCCTCAGACACTCCTCCTCCATATCGCTCCACCTTCTTCTTGGCCTACCTCTCCTCCTCCCTCATTTAGATTTGCTCAGATATAACTTTTTCACCACTCTGTTGTCATCCTTTCTCTCCACATGGCCATACCATCTCTGTACACTCTCTTCAATTCTGGTGTCCACAGACTTCCTCATTCCGCATCTTTCATCATCATCCGGACCTCCTTTCCCAAACTAGGGCAGGGTGAGGAGTAGCAGTGTCCAGACAGCCCAAATTTGCCCAGCCCAACCCACTTCCATTCACTCATCATTCAGGCCCCCGGAATCCTGGCTCAATCGGATACACCAAAACATTCACCATGTTCCATAGCTTCACATTTTTCCGTATCCTATCCACTCTCCGTACTCCACATACATTCCTCAGCAGTCCCATCTCCTCAGCTCTTACTCCTGACTTTTCATTTTCATGCCACATCATAGTCTCACATCTGTATGTTAAAGTTGGCTTTAACACTCCTTCATCTAAGCTTCGTGCTGCTGCAACACTCAAGCCTCTCTTTCTTATCAAATCTTTCATAGCACCAGCTACTTTCCTTCCTTGTGTCACTCTACTTTCCATTTCTTTTGCACAAAATGGCAAAATCAAAGTAAGGGATACCTTAATGAGACTGAGAGATGGGGAAGTCATATATGATAAGGATGAGGATATGAGTGGTATAATGAACAATAGGTTGCTCTCAGTATTTGTAATTGAAGTTGAATTTATGGGATCAGGTGAAGAAGGGAGGGCTTAGCAGTTAGCTGAAATAGTAGTTGATAGAAATCAAATGTTACAATTGATAAGGGAATTAGATGTGAAAAAGACTGTGGGGCAGATAGCTTTGCAGGATGGATATTAAAAGAATGTCCAAATCAACCGGCGCATCCAGTTTATGATATTATTAATGTTCACTGAACACAGGAGAGTTGCCAATTCACTGGAAAAGAACAGATGTTGGGCCAGTTTATAAAGGAGGCAATAGAGAAGACCCACTTTATTATAGACTGGTATCCCATACCAGCGTTGTTTGTGAACTGTGTGAAAATATTATCAGAAAAAGATGGATTAAGTTCCTAGAAGAAAATGAAGTGATAACAGCAAAACAGTTTGAATACTGTGAAGACTCATTATGTGTCACAAACATGCTGAGTTTTTACAGCAAAGTGGTGGATATCATGCAGGAAAGAGATGGCTGGGTAGATTGTGTCGGCCTGGATTTGAAGATGGCATTTAATAGTAGGGTTGTGGAGTTGGTGATATTATTTCCCAACTCCAACTATTACTCCGACTCCAGAAATTTTACAAGTCCAACTTCGACTCTAACTCCAACTATTACTCCGACTCCAGAAATTTTACAAGTCCGACTTCGACTCCAACTCCAACTTCAGTATATACTGTACTAATAATATGACACATGGACGTAATGCAGGTAAATGAATAATATTAATGATTTTTGATCGATGCAGTTCTTACGTCATTATTTTAAATTTTCTTCCTATAATGCTTGCATAATAACAAATAAACGGTAATACATGGTTGTAAAATAAACTGAATGAAATATTGAAAAGATATGGTTGATACTATTTCAGAATCAGAAAGCTTGGAGTCGGAGTTGTGGGAATTATACCAACTCTGATTCCAATCCCAGCCAAAAACAGATGACTCCACAGCTCCAACTCCGACTCCACCACCCCTTTTGATAGGATGCCGCACAAGATTACTATGGAAATTAAAACCTATTGGAGGAGCGAATGGGAATTTGCTAAAATGGACAAAATTAATGAGAACAATTGTAAGAGACAAGTATTCTCAGTGGAGGAGTGTGATAGTGGAGTGCCATAAGGTTCGCTTTTGGCTCGTACCATATTCTTTTATATGTGTAAATAATATGCCAGAAGGCTTAAGCAGTTGTATGAATATGTTTTGCACATGATGCAAAATTTATGAAGGGAATCCATAATGGTGACTGTTGTGAGGAGTTGCAAAATGATTTGGATAAGTTATAAACTTGGAGCTAGACTTGGAAAATGATGTTTAATTTAAAAAAAAATGCCAGTTCCTATAAATGGGAATAAGGCTATTTATGAATATAAAATGGTAAGAGAGAGGATCAGCAAAGCAAAAGAAGAGAAAGATCTAAGAGTGGCCATACTGGATAACCTCTCCGCCGAGAAACATATAAATAAGATCATTGGAGGGGCATGTAGATATGTGGCCAATATGAGAGTGGCTTTCAGCTATCTGGATGAGGGAATGTTGAGAGAGAAAATTGTGTCCAGGATAAGACCAAAATTAGAATATGTAGCAGTGATATGGTCACCACATTTGAAGAAGCATGTAAGAAAATTAGAAGAGGTACAGAGGATGATGGCTAGGATGCTGCCAAGTTTGAGCGAATTGTCTTATGAAGTGAGACTGAAGAAGCTGAGGTTACCAATGCTTAGTGAGAGAAGAGAGAGGAGATTTCTATCTATCTATCTATTGCCAGACGCCTCAATCCCGTTTGGGGTGGCCACAAACAAATCGCCAAGTCGCCCTGTCCCCCGCCATTTCACTGCCCTGCTCCCAACTCACACCCCCCTCTCTCATATACCTCTCCACCCCATCCCTCCATCTCATCCTCGGCCTCCCCCTCCCTCTTCCCCTCTCCACCTCACTTACATACACTCTCTTCGTTGGTCTTTCACCCTCCATCCTCTCCACATGGCCAAACCACCTCATTGTGTTCCTCATAACGCTTCCTATCACATCCACATCAACACCACAATGCTCCTTTATATCCTCATTCGTCAGCCTGTCTCTCCATGTGACTCCACAGCCTCCTCATAAATAACTCATTTCCACTGCTCTCACTCTTGACTTGTGTCCTTCCAACAGCGTTCAAGCTTCACTTCCGTACGTTAGAGTTGGTATCACAATACTGTCATGTAGTAACTTTTTCACTTCCATGCTCACTTCCCTGTTTCTTATCACTGCTTTCAAAGAACCAGCAACCTTTCTTCCCTGCTGTACCCTTTCAAGCACTTCACCCTCCAAACCTCCATCCTTACTCATCACACTACCCAAGTACTTAAACGTACTCACATTTTCCAATTCCTCACCATCCAACCTCGCTGTACATTCACTGACTTCACCTCTCTCAAAGACCATCACTTTACTCTTCCCTACATTCACCTTTAGATTCCGTTTCCTACACACTCTCTCAAACTCATCCACCAAGCCTTGCAGCTCCCCTTTGTCTTCACTCAACAACACAGTATCATCTGCAAACAACAGTACAGGGAGTTTCCAAACACTATCCTCTCTCACCAGGGCCACTCCAACATCCACTACCCTACCTTGTACCTCTTTTATTACTCCATCCATGTACAGATTGAACAACCATGGTGACATGACACATCCCTGTTTCAAACCAACTTTCAAAGAGAAAAATTCACTTAGTTCACCATCCACACGCACTGCAGCCTTCGCACCATCGTACATACTCTTCACAGCATTCAACAACTTCCCATCTACTCCATATATTCTTAACACTTTCCACAATCCTTGTCTATCCACCCTGTCATATGCTTTCTCCAAATCCATGAAAGCCGCATACAACTTCTTCCCTTCTCTAGAAACTTTTCCACTAAAGATCTAAGAATGAATATCTGATCTACACAACCTCTTCCCTTCCTAAAGCCTCCCTGTTCTTCTCCAACTAATTTCTCTGTTCCTTCTCTAACTCTGTCAATAAGTATCCTACCATACACTTTTCCTATTATACTAAGAAGACAAATGCCCCTGTGATTACCACACACTTCTTTTTCCCCTTTTCCTATGTACAAGGGAATAATTATACCTGACTTCCAATCCTCAGGGACTCTACCTTCCTCCCAGGCCAATCTGCACATCTTCCACATCCATTCTACTACTATCTCTCCCCCATGCTTCAGCATTTCACCACACACTCCATCAATTCCTGGGGCTTTCCCCGATTTAACTTTCTTCATTGCTTCCACAACTTCTATCCTACTGATTTCTTCCTGTCTTCTCACCTCCCTCCTTCTCCCAGCCATTCCCCAGCCACTTACTCTCGCATTACTTCCATCCTCTACGTTCAACAATTCCTTAAAGTGTTCTCTCCATCTGCTCACTTTTTCTCCCTTCTCCACTAGTAATCTACCATTTTTATCTTTCACTCCCCTGCTAACTTCACTTCCACCCTGTCTTACTCTTTTCACCTCTCTCCAGAACATTTTCTTACAGTCCCTCCACTTTACACTCAAATTCCTTCCAAATTCCTCATCCACTCTCTTCTTACTCTCTCTTACTAATCTTTTCACCTCTCTCTTTCTTTCTACATATAACTCTCTCTTCCGCCTCTCATCTTCTTCCATGCCCCTATTTCTCATCCATTCATTTTATGTTTTCTTCTTTTGTGCCACAGCCTGTTTCACCTCTTCAGTCCACCACGCTGTTCCTTGCACCCCCCTCCATCTTTTCTTCCTTCCACACACCACATCACATGCTGCACATATTTCTTCTGTAAATATGCTACACACACCTTCCACGTCTCCCATCTGCTCCAATTCATATTTGCCCAATCGTTCCCCCACCTCTCTCTTATACTCTGCCTTTTTCTCATCCTCTTGTAACCTTTTCACTCTCCTTGCAACTACTCCTTCCTCTCGTCTTTCCCTTCTTCTATTCCTCCATCTTGCTTGAATTCTAATTCTGGCCACCACCAAGTAGTGGTCAGAAAGTCCACTCCCCCAACCTCTATACACTCTTGCATCCTTTACACATCTTCGCATCCTTTCATCCACACACACATTATCAATCATTGCCTTCCTTTCATTCAGTTCACCACCCACCCTTCTCATCACTCGCCATGTATACCTGTGGATCATTTTATGCCTGAAGAGGGTATTGGCTATCACCAACCTCCTCCCAGCACAAATGTCCACTAACGCACTCCCAGTCTCATCTATCTCAGCAGGCACACCCCACTCACCAACTATTCCATCCACCTTCACATTCCCAACTTTACCATTCATATCCCAACTTTACCATTCATGTTGGAATACTGGAAAATGTGAATAGAGAACACCCATTTGTAGATGGTAATGCAAGGACAAAAGGACATGAATATAATTTGAAGAAGAATACTGTAGATGCTTCAGTGACTTGGAAAAAAAAAAAAAAAAAAAGTCTTCCAAATAAAAGTATAGACATTTGGAACAGTTTGGAAGAGGTGGTGGTGCAAGCAAAAGACATCTGTGTGTGTAAAAGCAAATTGAATAATTTAAGATATGGAGACAGTCAGGCAGGACAACATGAGCTTAGCTCAAATCCTTTATACTGCAGCTAGATAAACACACACACACACACACACACACACACACACACACACACACACACACACACACACAGACAGACCTGGATCTCGAGCAAGAGTTTTTCCTAACGCAACATGTGAGGGAAACCACCAGAAAAAGAGGACTTGATGTACCTTCAGTGCTAGATCTAATATTTACTAGGCAAGAAAATGATACAGACAGTTTAATATATCACCCTCCACTCGGCAAAAGTGATCATGCAGTACTAAATTATAACTTCAGGATAGCATATGACATAGTAAACAGCAATGATAGTTACAAAAAGAGCCTAAACTATAAAAAGGGAAATTATCAAGACCTATAGAAGTACTTCTTAGAAGTTGATTGGGAAAATGAGCTTAGAGGACAAGATTTAAATGCTGTATATAAAAATTTTTGTGAATTTTATGAAATAAGAGTCCAGAAGTACATCCCACAGCACAAAGAAGCAGATAAGAAAATACAGAAATGGTTCAATACAGAATGTAAAAAATCAAAAGAAAGAAGAGATTTGTTGTGGAATAGATACAGATGACACAATAGTGAAAGGGCGTATAATAATTACAAACAGGCAAGAAACGATTATACAAGAATAAGGAGGGAAGCCTAAAAACAGTTTGAGGAGGATATAATAAATAAAAGTAGTGATCAACCAAAGCTGTTTTACAGCTATATCAGAAGCAAAACCAAAGTAAAAGATATAATACAATCCATTACGGACGAGGGAATCACTTATACACAAGAGAAAGATATTTGTGAAGCACTAAATAAGAATTTCCAATTAGTTTTTACAGAAGAAAAAAATTTTGAGAGGGACTATGTGGAGCATGCATGTCCACACATACTACCAGATATACAAATAGCAGAAAAAGTAATACAGGAGGAGTTAAGTAGATTAGACAGAGGAAAAGCAAGTGGTCCTGATGAAATTGCATGTTGGGTACTACGAGAATGTGCAAAGGAGTTAAGTAAACCATTATTTTTAATTTTCAAGAAATCCTTGAGTCAAGGTAAACTACCTGATATTTGGAAAAAAGCAAATATTGTCCCCTTATTCAAGAAAGGGAATAGACAAAATCCACTCAACTACCGACTAGTATCACTTACCAGTGTTGTAAGCAAGGTATTAGAAAAGCTTATAAGAAAAGCTTGGGTAAATCATCTAGAAGAACACAGTATGATAACAGAAAGACAGTTTGGTTTCAGAAAAGGAAAATCATGTGTTACTAATCTGTTGAGCTACTATGACAGAGTAACAAACACAATACAGGAAAGGGAAGGTTGGGTGGACAGTATCTCTTTAGATTTGAAGAAAGCTTTTGACACAGTACCACACCAAAGACTTTTATGGAAACTGTACCATCAAGGAGGAATTCGAGGCAAACTGTTTTGTTGGATGCAAGACTTTCTCATAAAAAGAGAAATGAGAACAGTACTAAGAGGAAACTACTCATCATGGAAAGAAGTGACTAGTGGAGTACCACAGGGTTCAGTGTTGGCACCAATCATGTTTTTAGTGTATATAAATGATATAAACAGTAACACTGGAAATGAGAGCTGTCTGAATATGTTTGCAGATGATGCAAAAATACAAAGGAGAATTATTAACACAGACTCTTGTAAAGAGCTACAAGAAGAATTAAATAAACTTCATGAATGGAGTAGTACATGGCAAATGGAATTCAATGTGGACAAGTGTCATGTAGTCAAGTTTGGTAAAAGTGGAAAAAGACCTGATTGGGATTATAAGTTAGGAAATAAAACCCTATACACATCAGAAAGAGAGAAAGACCTAGGTGTGATTATCAATAGCAGACTATCTCCGGCTGACCATGTCAGCGAGAAGGTACGGAACATGTATACACTGCTTGCAGGTATGAGAATAGCATTCACATACATAAATGAAGACATGCTAAGAAGGATAATAACATCATTCATTAGACCAACCCTGGAATATGCATCAGTAGTCTGGAGTCCTCATCTCAAAAAGCACATAGACAAGATTGAAAGTTCAAAGGGCCGCTACAAGATGGATACCAAGCTTAAGGGACCTAAGCTACGAAGAAAGACTAAATAAACTGAATCTACCAACACTACAGGAGAGAAGGAAAAGAGGTGACATGATGATGCTATATAAGTGCATATCAGGGAAGGAGAAAATAGACATAAATGAATACTTAACATATGGAGAAGCATCAGCAAGAGGACACTGCAAAAAACTGCATAAGAAGAGAGGTGATAAAGATGTAAGGAAATTCGGTTTCCCAAACAGAGCAATTGATCAATGGAATGCACTACCGAATGAAATAGTGTGTGCCAAAACAATTCACAGATTTAAGGATATGGACGATAAATATGGTTTAAGACACGAGACAGTACAAGCTTGACTCATTCCTGTAAAGATACAATTAGGTAAGAACACACACACACACACACACTTTACAGGATTGGGGAAATTTTTCAAAAATGTGGATTGGAGAAAATTCAGAGAAACAAGAGAGATACAGAGGAAGTGGGATATCTTTCTAGACCTCTACAATTTGGGAGTGGAAAAAAATATGCCAAGAGTAAGGGGGAAAGATATCAGGAAGAAGGAATGGTTTAATAGAAGGTGTATGATAGCAAAAAAAGAGAGGGACATGGCTTGGAACAATTGGAGAAAGAGAGGTAATAACAGAACAAAGGAAGATTATAAAAGAACTAGAAATGAATATACAAGAATACGTAGAGAGGAAGAAAGGAACTTTAAAAAAGGTCTAATAGACAAATATAAGGATGAACCCAAACTGTTTTATAGATTTTTCAGTGGCAAAGGAAAGAATCACCAAACTGAAAGTAGAAGAAAGGTCTATAAAGATGCAGCAATGCAAGCTGAAATCATGAACAAATGTTTCCAATCAGTTTTCAGTTATGAAAAGGAGTTTGTGGAAAGGTAGGGAGTGACTAGAAATGTAGCAATAAAAGATATATAAGTGGAAGTACAGAAAGTGTATAAATTACTGGAAACTCAAGATGTAAGGAAAGCCCCAGGACCAGATGGAATCTCTAATTGGGTACTGAAGGATTGCAGAGAACATCTGGCAGATAAGATTCACAGTTTAATTGTGTGTTCTCTGGAAGAGGGGAAAGTGCCTCAAGAATGGAAGAGGGCAAATGTGGTACCAATTTATAAGGGAAGAAACAAGGAAAAACCCCTGAATTACGGACCAGTGTCCCTAGCCAGCATGGTCGAAAAATTGTGCGAGAGAGTCCTGAAAGATAGATGGATAAAATATCTGGATGAGATTAATATTTTGGCTGAAAGGCAGTTTGGATTCAGAAGTGAAAGGTCATGTGTTTCCAACTTGTTGAGCTTTTACTCGAGCGATTGACGTGCTACAGGAGAGAGATGGTTGGGTGGATTGTGTGTATTTAGATTTGGAGAAGGCCTTCAACAGGGTACCTCATAAGAGACTAATGTGGAAACTAGAGCATATAGGAGGACTGAAGGTAATTCACCTGGAATGGATGAGAGACTCTTTGAGAAACAGACAAATGAGGACTGTAATTAAGGACAGGATGTCTGGATGGAGGGAGTTAACAAGTGGAGTCCTACAGGGCTCAGTGTTGGCGCTAGTAATGTTTGTGATTTACGTAAATGATATGGTAGATGGAGTGAACAGTTATGCAAGTCTGTTTGCTGATGATGCAAAGATCTTAAGAAAGGTAGAGGCTGAGGAGGACTGTAAAATGGTGCAGGAGGATCTTGGTAGGATACATGATTGGAGCCGGATGTGGGAAATGAAATTCAAACCCAAGAAATGTAAAATATTGGAAGGGGGTAAAAGTACCAAGAGGCCATCACTAAATTACCTGACGGGTATTGAACCAGTCACAAAAGCAAGAGAAGAGAAAGATTTGGGAGTGCTGGTCCAGGATAGTTTGTCACCTGAAAAATGTATTAACAAGACAGTTAGAGTGACGTATAAACTCATAACTAACATAAGAGTAGCATTTCATTACATGGATGAGGAAATGATAAAAAAATTGATAGTGGCCATGATCCGCCCCAGGTTAGAATATGCAGCAGTAGTGTGGTCCCTACACAAAAAAGAAAGATATAAACAAGATTGAGAGAATTCAGTGAACAGCAACCAAGATGGTCCCCAGTCTGGCAGATCTGTCATACAGAGAGAGACTGGAAAAGCTGGATTTGCCTTCCTTAGAGGAAAGGAGAGAGAGTGCCGACATGATTGCAGTGTTCAGGACCATGATGGGAGTTGATAAAATTGACAGAGAAGACTTGTTTGCATGGGATAAGAGAGTAACAAGAGGACACGGAATGAAACTGAATGCTTGAAGGATATCAAGAAATATAGTTTTCCTTATAGAGGCATAGACCTGTGGAATAGCCTGGACAAAGAGATCGTCCAGTCTAAAAGCTTAAACAAGTTTAAAGCAAAATTTGACTCACTGAGAAACAGAGACAGGACCCCACAAGTGTAGCTCATTTCCTGTATACTACAATTAGGTAAATACAGTAATCCCTCTAATATCCGAACGCCCAATATCCGAACATCCCCACTAACCGGACATAATCCTCCTGGGATCCAATATTCCCAAAATGGGCCAAAAACTGCAAAAAATTCGAAAAAAATCTGACTTTTTTTCCCTCCCATAATTTGAAATTCCCGCCTGGGCCAAACAGCTGTTACACCATGGTCCCTTCACCCCTTCCTTCCTCCCCCTCCCCCCTCCCCTGTCAGGTTGCCATTTGGTATTTTTCATTACCAAGTGTGGGCCAATTTGGTAATGAAAAATTCGTTTGGTAATGCATTAGAATAATGCATTACCAAATGGATTTTTCACATGTATGAGGATACACAGGATGGAGATGGTGGATTGTTTGCTCTCTCTGATTAATCTGCTACCCTACATAGTGTGAAAATAATCAACATGGTGTTAGTTATAAGGAGAGTGATTACATGTATTTCCACTTGTATATATAATTAGTGAAGAATATATGCTAGCTTTACGAATTTGGTAATGAAAAGTTATATTTGACAATGAAAGTTGAGGAGATTGGTAATGTGGCTGTTGCGATCTGGCAACTCTGTTACCCCACCAACATCAACAGTCACAGCTTAACTCCGATGGAGAGCAGATACTCATAACAGTGCAAGCCACAGGTGCTTGTTTTTTGTGAATAAACAGTGAATAAACTGCAATACCTTGCCACTAGAACACACAGGAATTTACAGTGTTGTGCAGTGTTAAGAAATTAGAATTTAGAGTGCAGAGGATTAACTGTGGACTGCAAACTGGCGGTTCAAACCAGTCCAAGACCAAGGGACTTGTAAGTACCCAGAATGTTTAATATTGTATAAACTCACCTCTAAAACCTCATTTTATGGTTCTTTTGCATTTATTTCAGTCTTTTATGTCCCTTATTGGTGTGATTTGGGTCTTAAATAGGTGCTATGCATGTCCAGAGGGAGTTGTATAGGTGTTTTTCAGAGTTAGGGTCCGTAAGTACTAGTCCATAAGCTGGGGCCCAATATCCGGACAGGACCACTATCCGGACCTGCCTATGGCTCTATTGATCCGGATATTGGAGGGGTTACTGTACACACATACACACACACACACACACACACACACACACACACACACACACACACACACACTCAGCTATACTGTAAATGAAGCACATGCAGAATATCAGTACTTGATTTAAGAAAAAAAATCATTGGACTGAAGTGGTTAAATAGACTGCCCTTTATTTTCAGCTTCCCCAAGTGGCTGTCAGTACGAGCCCAAGTGAGAGATTTGGTACAGAGGTCAGTGGATGTGCTGCTTTCACTACAGACACCATCTGGTAACTTCCCCTGTGCTATGGATGAACTAGGAGGGCAGCGACCACCAGAAGATGAGTTGGTACACTGGTGCCATGGTGCTCCAGGTTGGTTCGTGTGTGATGGGTGTCAGGTAGAAGATGAGATGTTCTGATTATAGAGCCACATTGTAAGTGGCTCTGGTAATTTTGTAACACTTTTCCTTTGTTATTTATATTTGCTATTTTGTTCATTACAATTCCATAATCTCTTCTGTGCCATTGATGGACCTCTTCCTCAATGATTTATTTTGCGTGTTACAGCTTAGTGTCCTCTTGTGTGTTATTATTTGAAACTTAGCCAATGTTACCAGAGTATAAATAATATACAAAAGATTTTCGGTATATTATGCTAAATGTATAACTGAGGGTGACACGTTAGAAAGTCTCTCACGGCCCACAGTTATTTACGTACAGGTAGTCCTCATTATGTCAGGGATAGGTTGTTCTTTTTTGTTTTTTCCAATTGGTACTGTAAATTGGGGGAAACTAAAAAATTACGGTAACTTGAAAAGTAGCCATGGAACTTTAATAGGCAATTTTTCTGTAGATTAGTGTGGACTTACTAGCAAAAAGAGAACATCAAGAAAGGTTACAGGTAACAAGGACATTCTGCAATACAGTAATCTTTCAGTTATCTTGCTTAATGTGGTCATCCCCCCCTCCAGATAATGCAAGATGCCGGATATTGCATCAGTATCCCCAGTTGGCCATCCATTTGGCGTTGAGCCGGATATGTGTCACTACCCTAAGCTATCCGTCTCAGCCCTCTATTCTAAAAACTTTCCTATAATATTACCCATGAGTAAAAGATTAAAATTAAAATTCAGTACAGTATTGATAGAGTACATATAGTACAGTATTACAGTACATGATATAATCATAATCATATTGTATTCACCTGTTGATGACATCGATGGAGGGTAGTACACCATACAGTACAGGGCACTTAATCTCATGTGGTCCAGTGGCGAATGGATTTCACAAAGATTACTCCAGCATGGGGGGGCCACAAGTTAATTCACAGTTCTAGGGGGTAGCCACCACATGAGTCACAAATGCACAACACACAGATACGTCCTCACTATGTGGCGTCTGTGGAAGAGAGACGCATGACGATAGGCTTGGCGTGTCAGGTGGGCTGCGCCCACAACGCATTGTGATTGGCTGGCGTGTTGTGGGTTCTGCCCATGTGCTAAGTGGGTCCCATGTCTGAGCCGGATGATACACATCACTTTCCGAAAAATGCATAGTACATACAGTAAACCCTCGATATAACGGACTAATTGGTATCAGACCTTTAACATTAAAACCGAACACCATGGTGTTTGGTAATTTCTCGGGCATCTTGGCTTTTACCAAACAAAGGTTATCAGATACAGAGGGTCATTCAGCTGTACACTCATGCAGTCCGTAACATACAGCTAGATCTAAATGGCTTGTTTTCTCAATAAATACTCTATTTACTAACGTATGTGTTTATTCGTACCTTTCAGGAAGTAATTGCACTGCAGATAAAGACTGCAAGTAGGCCTTGGATAAATCTATGCACCGTTCGTCATGCCACGCTGGTCAGTGTTTCCCATGCATCCATTTTTTTACCAGTCAAAATTCATTAACTGAACACAACGTTCGGCCAACCCAAGGTGGTTGTTAAAACCGAAATTCGTTAAAACAGGGTTTGGTATTTCAAAGGTTTACTGTACCATCGATTTCTTCCCATTTCTGAGCCAGATATTGCCAAATTTCGCTGGATATTATTTTAATAGAGCTGAGCAAAATGCATCAGATATTGGTGGGCTAGATATTGCCATATGTGGGACACTCATGCACACGCGCACGTGCGGGCACACACACACACACACACACACACGTAGAGGGATTCAACCGAGACGGACGTGCGACATCGGCGCTCCGTACCGAACCAACACGACTAGTGGCATTACCTAAATTAGTATCTTTGGATGAGTCAAGCTCTGTACTAGGTTAGACTAAATGATTTTTCATTATTAAAAGGAAAAAAAATAATAAGTTTAAACAAGACTTGTTCAAACAGGAAAGAGAAACAAAACGAAAGAATATGCTGAGTCATCTGAGGTTTGTTTAGACTACAACAACATGGGGATTGTAAGTACACACTTTGAACTTTTAGTATTGCAAAATGGATACATACCTTAGTAAAGCAAATTTGGAAAAGAAAAGGGATAAAGGTAAAAAGCAAAATGATGATTTCTACCAAGAACTGGTTGAAGTGGAGACTCACAATAGACTGGTTGAACGTGTAAACAAACTAGAAATGGCTTTCAAAAATGAAATTGATGAAATAAAGAAGCAGATGCACTTGCAAAAGGAAGACATAGAAAAACTAGGAAGAGAGGCCAATAAGAAAGACACAACCATCAGTGAACTAACAGTGGAATTGAGTACAGTTAGGAAGAAAATGAGTGAAATGGCAAGTACAGTAGTCAATCACGAGAGTGTTATGGAAGAGTTCAAAAATGACACAGAGACAATTAGGCAAGTAAGCAGTCTTATAAACCAGAGCAGTGATATTGAGGAGAAGATAACACAGGTGAATGAAGCTGTGCAAAGCTACAAAAATGATGTCGAAACCACGTATGCTGAAATGGTGAAAGTAAAGAAAGACTTAGAAACAAGGGTGGAGGAAAAAAGCATTAAAAAGAAAGTGAAATGAATAATCCAAAACAATCCAAAGTTAGTCAGAGATTCAGTAGATGTAAACAAATCTATAGTAATCACTGGTATAGAAGAGGAAGAATTAAAAAACAAGATCACAAGAGACAAAAAGGAGATGGCAAATGTAATGAGCTTACTGAAGGAAGTATCAGAGGAAATCTGTAGTAAAGACATAGAGGAACACAAAAGGTTAGGGAAATATGAGAAAAGCAAGACAAGACCTCTAAAAGTGACTTTCCAGAGTGTAAACACTGTGGAAGAGATACTAAAAAATGCAAAGATTCTTATGGAAAAAGAGGAGTTCAAAAATGTATGGATAAAAAGATGCCTAACACAAGAGGAACTGGAATTACTGAAAGAGAAAAGGGAGGAAGCAAAAACAAAAAATGAGGGAAGACCAGAAGAGGAGAAGAAGAAATTTTTTTACAAAGTAATAGGATTGCATGTACGAAAGTGGTACACAAACAGGATGGAATAAAAAGGAGGAAGGTAGTAGAACCATGTCATGACAAGTATATAAACAAGATGATAAAGTTGATGTACTTAAATGTGGATGGAATGGTATCTAAATTACTAGAGATGAATGATTATGTCAGAGATAATGAACCACAAATAATATGCCTAACTGAAACAAAATTAACACCAAGGATATCCAATGACATACTAAACTTAGAGGAATACAATATATGGAGAAGAGACAGAAATTTAAAAAAAGGAGGAGGAATTATAATATTAACTAAGAAAAATCTAAAAGTCAGTGAAATAAAACTAGATATACCATCACAAGTAGAACTGATTGCAGTAGAGATCAACACATCTGAAGGTAAAATAATTGTAGCCAATTTGTACATGCCACCCAGATCAAACACATGGGAAAGAGATGAATATGAGGACCTGGCAGAGAGTACAATTCAGAGTTTAAGTTCATTACTACATAAAATGGAAGAGAAATCAGAAAGAATTATACTAACTGGGGATTTCAATACAAATATAAATTGGAATACTCTAGATATAATTAGCCAAGAAAGCTGTTGGGACCAAAAGCTCCTGGATCTCGTACAAGAGTTCTTCCTAACGCAACTTGTGAGGGAAACCACCAGAAAAAGAGGACTTGATGTACCTTCAGTGCTAGATCTAATATTTACTAGGCAAGAAAATGATATTGACAGTTTAATATATCACCCTCCACTCGGCAAAAGCGATCATGCAGTACTAAATTATAACGTTTAAGTAAATTCCATCCATCCATCATCCAATCCTACGTTGCCCCATGGGGAGCGTAGGAGCCCGGGGCTAGGCAGTTGGTCCTGACATTTAAGATGAGAGTGACCAGCCTTACTCATATGTGAGTGGCATTACATGAGCAATAAATCCCAAATACCCCTTGGATATAAACCTACATGGTCTCAATCTGATTGAAGCGCCTTAATTATCCACTAAACCACCAGGGGCCACAATTTGGTTATATGGTTACCACCCAGCATAGTAGATGGTTTCCTGGTGTACAGGAAACCATTTGGCTTGTCACTCAGAGTAGAGTCACCCATAGGCAGAAGGAAGAGGAAAGAATGAAGGAATGAAAGACAGAAGAGGGAGTGTAAAGTCACCCATAGGCAGAAAGAAGAGAGAAGAATGAAGGAAAGAAAGACAGAAGAGGAGGGATGGAAGAGAGGAAAGAGCAGACACCCAAATATCTGTTAAGTGGCTGAATTATTCTTGTAGTTTGAAAACAATATTTTGCCAGCCTGATAATGCACTATTATCTCATAAGAGACACATAAGTTAACCTATTGCCAAATAATTAAGGGTTTTCATTATTTCAATAACTACTTCAGAGTACTGTACGTGTAACATATGGATTTAAACTTAAATTACATTTTGATATTAAAATTTATATAGCCTAATGCTTTCTTTGTTAAGAATTTTTATCTCAAGATATGTGATACATATTCACACAGTTTGTGAGATAGCCACTATCATATTTTGAAGCCATTATTTGAACTACAGTATTAGTCCAGTAGTAAACAGCATAGTGCATATCATTGGTATCATCATCAACATTGTTACTGTCACCTGATGGTCAGTATGGTATATCCAGCAACCAACATAGGAAAGAGGCACATAGGAGTATGGCAGTGCTTGGTGTATAATATGTCAAATGCATACATTGCTCAGAAGTTGTAATATCTGGCAGGAACTGTGTACCTGATGGCGAAGGCATACATGGTATTCCAAGACAAAAAATATCTGGATGCCTGTATCCTGTGTGGCAACATCACTTGGCAAAAAGGACTCTTGAAGAAAGGACCAGGTATGGATCAGAGTTTTGTAAAATTATTTATTTACAAGGTCTGTTCAGAAAGTATCTGGCCTCAGGCTCTTAAAAAAAAAAAAAAATCTGATCTGTTGAGCTGTGGCACTAATCCCCTGCAAAATAGGCCCCATCTAACTTTACACACATAGCCCAGCATTCTTTCCACTGCCTGAAACATTTTTTCAAAGTTGGTTTTCAGTATCTCCAACAGGTGCTTCATCACATTCGTCATGATCTCTTCTTGTCTCAAATCAGGAACCCTTCAGCGGAGTTTTGAGTTTGGGAAATAACCAAAAGTTGCACGGAGCCATGTCTTGTGAGTAGGGAGCCTGCCAAACCTGCGGGATGTTGTTCTTGGCAAAAAATTCCTGAATCAGTTGAGAAAAATGGGTGGGGGCATTGTTATGGTGCAGCATCCAACTCGCCACTTTCCAAAGGTCTGGTTTCTTCTGCCGAACTACGTCACAAAGACGACGGTTGACATCAAAGTACTGTAGTAATGTTTTTTGACTGTCTGACCCTCTGGTGTGTATTGGTGATGCACAACACCACAGTAGTTGAAGAAAAACTTCAACATGCACTTCACCTTACTGTAGACATGTCGTGCCTTTTTTGGCTGAGGCAACCTGCTTGCTTCCACTGGGATGACTGTGCTTTGGTTTCTGGGTCATACACTTACACCCAAGTCTCATCTCCAATGATAATAGTCATCACAAAGTCTGAATTGCGATTTGCACACTCCAGCTTGTCTTGAGCATCATTTATCCAAGAGAAGAGGTCTTAACTAATGCGATGAAGCACCTGTAGGAGATACAGAAAACTGACTTTGAAAAATGTTTCAGGCAGTGGAATGAATGCTGGGCTATGTGTGTCATGTCAGATGGGGCCTACTTTGAGAAGGATTAGTATCCTAGTTCAGCAGGTTAGCTACATATTTTATTTATTTATTTTTTTTTTTAGAGCCTAAGGTCAGATACTTTCTGAACAGACCTCACACAAATGAGAAATTGTCTTTCGCTAGTTGTCAGCATATTTTTGTTTCTTACAGTAATTTTTGGCCCCATAATCCTTTAATTTTTGGCCCCATAATCCTTTAATTTTTGGCCCCATAATCCTTTCACCTGAAAGGGCCGCCCTAAGCTGAATATAGTTGTCTGGTGGCAAAAGAAGTAAATTATAAAGATGTAATCATAGTGAAGAAGTTAAAGGAGGTTGCTGTTTTAGGGGCAAACACACAGAATAACACAGAGTGCTCAGCACTCCCCAATCATTGATTACCATCTGTAGATGCCAGCACTGACCTTAGGGATGAAATTCTAGGCCTTTACTCAGCTAGAATCCCAATTTTTGCTTGTTAGGAGGGTGTGTAAGCACCTTAACTGCTTAACTACAATATGACTTTTAGAAGGACAGACCAACAAAGTGTTTTATTTTTTTTTTATATTCGTTTTGTTTTTAAAAGCTCCAACATGCTTGAATGTGTCGACCTTGGTCACCTAATGGCGGCTCTCCACGCTGCACGATCCATTGCAGCCTCCCTGTTCAGTCCCTTAACCCTAAGGTCACACTTAATGACCTCATCCCATGTCTTTCTCGGTCTACCCCTCATAACCCCACCCCCAGTATTAACACTTCTCACCTTCCTCACCCAATTATCATCCCCCATCCTCTCCACATGTCCAAACCACCTCAATCTACCTCTCCTCATCACAACACCAATACACTCCAGTCCCATCCTACCTCTTAACTCTTCCATTGTAAACCCAGCCCCTCCAGGCCTTGAACGCAGGGACGCACTGCACATCCACCTAATCGTTGTCATTTCTGTACGTCTTAGCCGGCGAATATCTTCCTCCTTCACTGCCCTGGTCTCACTGCCATACAGCATTACACTCCTAACACATGCTGCATACAAAGACCCCTTAGCACATAGGGAGAGCCCTCTCAATGTCAGGAGAGGCAAGAGCTCCCTGAACTTCTTCCAACCACTTCTCACCCTAGCCACAGAGCTAGCTCCAGCCCCACCTCCAGCACACAACATGTCTCCCAAATAACAAAACTCTTCCACACACTCAAGAGATACACCAGCAAGTTCAATCCTTTCACGTCTGACAATCTCCACCTGCTCACCCCGGCATGCCGTACACATAAAATCAGCATTATCTCGCAGTCTACCTCTGATACCACTACATCTCTTATGCACCCATTTATCACACACACCGCACAAGATGAAATTACTTCCCACGCCCTTGTGGCAAACTGCACATGGCCACTCTCCCTCATCTTTGACAGTACCGCCACCAACCCTAGATATCATCACTTTTGTTTTATCTTCGTTTACCCTTAAACCCTTTTGCCCCATACCATCTCTCCACTTCCTAAACCTTTCCTCCGCCTCCCTTTCATTCTCTGCAATCGACACCAAATCATCAGTATACAACAACTCCCACGGGAGTCCGTTTCTAAAGTCACGTGAAAGGGCTTCAAGTACCATGATAAACAACATGGGACTCAAGACTGACCCCTGATGCATACCAACATTCACGGAAAACTCATCACTCAAATCTCCATTCACTCTCACCTGGGTGTGAGCACCCACATACATGGCCATAACCACCCTAACCAGCCACTCCTCCAAGCCAAGCTTTCTCATTGCCCAGTTCACCACCTCTCTAGGGACTCTGTCAAAGGCCTTTTCCAAATCAACAAAAACAAAATAAAGATCCCTTCTCCTACCAATATATTTTTCCTGAAGCTGTCGAACAATGAATATGGCATCGGTGGTCCCCCTACCTGGCATAAACCCAAACTGCATCTCATCAATATTCACTCTTTCTCTAATCATACCTTCTAAAACTTTCTCCATTACCTTCATTATCTGATCTAAAAGCGTTATACCTCTATAATTTCCTCTTTCCAGGGTATCACCCTTCCCTTTATACACATTTACAATTACACTCTTCAGCCAATCATCTGGGACAACACACTCATAAATAATCCTATTTATCAGGTCAGTGACTAAACTCACCCCTATATCGCCTGAGGCCTTCAACATTTCGGCAGTCAACCCAGACACACCTGCTGCCTTCCCCACCCTCTTCCTACCTATTGCCTCACTCACAGTAGCAGTATCAATCAAAGGCCAAGGGCCAGACACTGGATCTGCTGGCTCCAAGCCTTCCCTGTCCCAGTCAAACTCCTCATTCAACAACTGGTTATAATGCTCTCTCCATGCATCTTTAATATCCTCACTGTTCACCACTACCCTTCCTTCATCATTCTTCACACACTGCTCACCTATGATATCCCGATTATCCCTCTTCACCTGACCTGCCACCCTAAATATATTTTTCCTTTCCCCATGATTTAGGTTATCAAGTAATTGTCTCTGTGACTCAGACTTTGCCCTGTATACCTCTCTTCTAGCCCTACGCTTGGCAGCCAAATATTCCTCTTTGCTACCACCCTTCTTCCATTCCCGGAAAAGCCTTCTTTTCTCCTTAATTGCAGCTTCTACACCCTCATCCCACCACCAAGTTACTTTATGTCTTGGTGGTCCTCTTGTCCAGCCACATGTTACATCAGTAACTCTCAAGTAATTGTTCTTGAGGGCTCTGTACTGTTCATTAACACCTCTGTCTACAGCTCCCTGTTCAGCCACCACTCTCCTCAACTCGCTATAGAAGGCATCCCTTACTACTTGGTGTTTCAGCTTCCATATTTTCCTCCTAGGTACATAAGTCCTCTTTTTCATCACTTGTTCTTTAAGCACCATATCACAAATCAATAGTTTGTGCTGCTGCACACACTCCTCACTTCCTATAACTTTAACATCCCTCACTAACCTCCTATCGGCCCTCCTAACCAGAAAATAATCTATCTGACTGCTATTTCCCCCAGACTCATACGTAATTAACCTACTGTCTCTTTTCCTAAAATATGTGTTGCACACAATCATGTCCATTGCCTCCCCAAACTCGAGTATCCTTTCCCCTTCTGCATTCCTTAGACCATACGCACATCCCCCATGCACTATTTCATAACCTTGTGTTGCTTCACCTACATGACCATTTAAGTCCCCTCCCAAAATCACTATCTCATCATCCCGCATACCACCCATGACACGTATTAAATCATCCCAAAATCTATCTTTCTCTGATTCATCCAATCCTGCATGTGGAGCATATGCCGATATAATCGCAGCTATCTTTCTTCCCAACAGAATTTTCACTACCAATATCCTATCGCTTACTCTCAATTATTATTATTATTATTATTTTTTTTTAGCTCCACAACACTGAGTTACTTAGAGTCATGAGTGCTGTAGCCAAGGAGTTACCTGTCAGATGTCCCACCCAGGCATCTGGGAGCTGCTGTCCTTGACTCAGTTTATACTTTTTAATGTGAGCATGGTTACCTGAACATGAATATTTTAGGAGTTATAGGGAAAGTTAACTGTCAGCTGACGTCATGTGCAATTTCTTTTCTTCTTTCCATAAGGGGCCTCAACAAATTCCAAGCATAGGAAAAATAGTCCAGTATTTGATTATGCAAAAACTGATACATTTATCACAGTTTTATTTACAGTTAATTTATATACTGTACAGTATGTTCATTATGTTTTATTATACAGTATTACTGCACCTAAGATGTTGTGGTTGATGAACTGCAGTCTGGCTGGGCAGACCCATCAATCACAGGCAAACAACTGCCCCTGCAGGGCCATCCCATTCAGTGAACCAGTGTACTCTTGTGGTTGACAGCGCCTCACCAGGCACAGGAATAAGTGTGGAGGTTTGAATCATGGGTGGATGCCGCATTTGCTTCACCCAGTTAACAGGGGCACCATAATATGCTCCACTTCACCCCATGGTTTGGTTATATGGATACCATCCAGCAATGTAAATTGTTTTCTGGGTTGCAGGAAACCATTAGACATGTCACTCAGTGTTACCTGAGGTGGAAACAAGAAAGATGAAAATTGAAGGGGGAAACATAAAGTAGGGAGAGAGAGGGCAGACACAGAGACAGAATGATAAAGGTGAAGGGAGAAGTAGGCAGGCAGCACTGCATCAAGTGAGTGGATGATGGTTGCTACCACCTCCCACTACCTATATGTACGTCAACTTAACACAATGATGATCAGAAACAGATCTGCGAACACTGTTATATACTGTACAGGTATATACATTAATTAAATCATCAGAAGAAAGATCAGATGACTCAGTACTGTTAATGTCAGCATCTCAGTCTGGTAATGGATGACCACCAAATTTGACATCAGATGAAATCAAAATAATAATACTGCAGCTGGAGTTCATGGGCACATCCTTCTCAGCAGGGATATTAACACCAAGAGAATCATTAAGATTGGCCGTGTGAGAGGCATGAGTTCTGTTCTGGGCAGTAACTACACGAGTTATCAAATCAGGACCAGAAAAAGATGTCTGGGCCAACATGGTATAGGAACTGGAGATGAAATTTCAGGTCATCATTTGCATTAGGGGCAGAGGGAGGCACGTTGAAAAATTTGGTCCAAGCAAGTAAGCTGAAGTCACAGAAAACAATAGTATAGCAACAAGGATGGAAAGCTGAAGATACTGAGGCTGTAAAGGGAACAGAGATGTGAGGGGTGGTAGAAACAGGGCAATGATGCGGAAGCTTAGGAACAGTGGAGACAGATGAGGAAACTGGTGGCAATAGATAAGAGATGAGGACACACATTGGGAAGCAAGAGGTTAGTATGGTGCAAGTGTAGTAATCAAAGAAGATCCTACATGTGATGAAGCAAGGGGAAGATCACCACCACTACCACCAGTGGTGGAAGGGAGAGAGACATTGGAGCTGAGGTAGAGACAGTGGATGAGCTAAAATCAATGCCAGGTGATCCAGGTATCAAAAGCATGCCCACATTGATTAGACTAGGTGACAGGGATGCAAATTCAACCAACATGAACAGGACATGCGAAGGAACTGCTGTGGGATTTGTAAAAAAGGTACCATTAACTGTTCACAGGGTTTTTAAAAAAAAAAAAAAAAAAAAAAAAAAAAAAAAAAAGACGAACTGATTAGTCAGGCCAGCAACAGGGAAATATGGACACTTCAAGAGGATGTCACAACCCACCCTCTAACCCCAAAGCCACCCCCCCCCCACACACTACAGCAAGTGATCAGGAACTGGGGGAGGGGAGTTGAAAAATTCCTCTCTCTCTCTCTCTCTCAGGTGGGAAAAGAGGTATGGATGATGATATGATGAGTTATATTATCATTATTCCTTTCCTAGAAACATACAGATGTGGATATCACCCTTCATGAACCTTCAGATACTGTAGCTGTAGAATGGTAGTAAGCACATTAACAAAACATGATATCTATTTTTCAGGGATATGCCATGGTGTTGCTGGTTCTGGTTATGCTTTCCTTACGTTGTATCGACTTACTGGGGATGTTAAGTACCTCCATCGTGCGCTCCAGTTCTCTGCTTTCCTCCACACCCCACAGTTCAGACAGGCTCGTACACCTGACTCACCTTACAGCCTGTTTGAAGGATGGGCTGGGACTGCATGTTTTATTGCAGATCTGATGAATGCAGAAAAATCTGCTTTTCCTTTGTTCAACATTTTTTAATGTTTTTTGCCATACTTCATCATCTTATAACGGATTGTACCTTCTCTCACAGCTTATCTGAGGAATGTTCAAGTGCTGCTAATTTTATTGTCATTTCCTCAAAACCATAAGCTTTTGAGTTTTTCTCATTCATTTCCTCTGCATCATTTTTTACTGTGTCTCATTTAATATTAAGACATGACAGTACAGTACAGTAAGTTCATGTTACAAGTAATGTACTTGTTTATGGACTGTACTTTGTTTTTATTTTTTTTTTTTTTTTTTTTTTTTTTTTTTTTTTTGGATAGATAATTGTCAGCACTCTTAAGGATGAGACCAAACCTCAATACCCTGTCACCTCATTTAAGTGCAGTGAGGATGAGATTGCTTTGACAACTGTAAGTTGAGCTGATGGAAGTTGTAATGCCACTAGACATTTTCTCCCAACAGTTCCCTCACCATTTGTAATATACTGGTATATACAGAATAAATGCAGCAGCACAAAGGTGGAAGACAGACAGATTTGAAGAGAATATGGGCTTGGTCTGAATTCCGTTCAGTCTTTGTTGCTAGTACGGTACAGCAATAAAAACTGTGGAGCCTCTCAAGAAATTTACAAGGATGGCAGTATTTGAACATATCATGTGCAGTGTCAGTGCAGAGAATTGCCCTTTTCCTAAGTGCTTCTGTGACTTAACTGAGGAAAACTGAACTTTTCAGTTTGCAAAATCTTGCTTTTTTTATTTTACATTTGTTCTGAAAGTAGCAGTGAAGTGCAGTGTTCTAAATTTTGCATAGTAGGTACCCAAAAATCCATGCCAAATGCAAATTCATGAGAGGAGAGTAACAAAACTGATAGAAAAATTATTTGCTACCAGGAAGTCAAAAACAGACCCAGTACAGTATATCCAACTTTTATCTGATTGTCATTGACATACGCAAGTCAAGGGAATATCCACGAGACAAAAGATGGTCTGTTTAACCTTACTGTGAGATTCAGACTAGTGAAATGAATTGTTTGGAGAGAGGTCTAGAGCTAAATAAAACTCTGGTATTAGCCAGTTTAAAAAAAGCCATGTGACAGGTGCTATCTCCTTCAATTATCTTTTTATATTCTCTGGCAAATAAAAAAAAAAACGGGGGGGGAGGTTTACGGGTCCAGGGCTAGGCTGCCTCAATCCATAACATTCAGCGATAGATGCCAGCCTACACCCCAGCTGGCAGTACGGTACATCGATAGATAACCTCCAACTGCTGCAGATTTAATTTGAGGCAAATGACTCACCATGCCATCTGGTGCTTTAAACCAGTGTAAATTATGGTCGTGTATCTTGTGCACATTGGTTCAGATCTCTAAAAGGTGGCTTCCCTCCCCCTTCCCACAGATTTGTAAAATGCAACCCTGGGAGTTGTGAATTAGCTCTGCAAGTAGAGGTTAGTCTTCATCAGTGGACTCTATCAAAACTCTTTACTAAGAGGTCTCTTGAATCTAAAATGAAATCTTTAGATGAAAATAATAAAAAAAATAAAAAAAAGGCCCTGAGTGAAGGAGTTCATTGTTGTAATTTCACAACTGGTACATAACCAACCACAGCAAATTGTCCACCAGTAAACATTTGAGAAAATATCTGAAGGACCAGAGACTTCATTCTGCATTGTAAAATACAGATGGAATCAAATTAAACCCCAGTCCCTACTACATAATTTTGTGTGCATGTTTCACATTATATTGATGTAATGTTTATTAAAAGAAAGAAAGAAAAAAAGGCTTTACTAGTGACCCACAGTCCCTGGTATATTCCTGCACTTTATAACTTCCTAACCAGTTTTACTAGTGCAATCCTACTTCCAAAACAGATTTAATCACCATTGTTTATGTTCTTTCTAAGTACCATGTAAACTTTGCAGTTAAGGCAAGAGGATTTTTACTAGGACCATTTTGTTTCCAAATACTGTACCATCACCTTCCTAAACCAGTTTCCCATTAATAGTTGTGGTGATTAGTATTCAGAAATAGAAAAATGAATACACGTAATTACAAGTTCCTAATAGTGTCAAGCATCATGGTGATAGATCTTCACCAGGGAAGGTATAAATGAAATGGTGATATATCCATTCACCAGGGAAGGTGTATGATAATGGTCCTAGAGAGGATGCAGAACATACCAGAGCACAAGTGATAAGATAGGGTTAAGAGTAGAAATGTCATAGAACAGATGTCCACAATTACTGTAGGAGCTGAGGTGAGAATTAGATTGCAATGAACAAAGAAGCTGTACATTATGTTCATGAATTCAGAAAAAGCTTTCAGTAAGGGCATGAGTTATGGGTCATTGATGATAAAGAACTATAAGCTCTAGAAATTATTTAAGAGCTGCAGGTATGAGTAGTATAGATAGCAAAAGCTATGAGAATATTGAAATGGATGAGAGGACAGTAAGAGTGGGAAGTGACAATGATGAATGGACAGATCCAGTTATAATAACTGAGCATTAGAGGAGTACCAAAGAATCCCTTGGAGGGTAAGGTTGAGATTGGTATATCGTTGAAGGAGGAAAACATCTCTCTTGCCTTGCTCCCAGCAGGAAGCAGGCTGCAAGAGATGTATTATAACGAGATGTACATCTCTGTGAGCATAGTTAATATGCTGCAGTACATCATCAACATCCTGACCTTTTTTAAGTCTGGGTGAAGGAGGTTTCTTAAACAAGGAAGGAGAAAGTATAAAAGTGGGAAAACCAACAGTGTGCCCAGTCATATTTCAACTCCCCAAAATCGTGGCTCACAACCGTACCAACTGCACATAATATAGGTATGGTTTATATGCCTACCACAGTCAGTCCATCAAATATACACTGTATAAAAAGATGTCAAATTGTAGTCATGTGGATCTCCATACATACCTGTACTTTACTCCCTACCCTCAACTTATGTATCACTTTATCACATTCCTCCACCAATTCTATCAAACTTTTCAACATACCACACCCATCTTTAACCCTTTGTATGCCAGGTGAAAAAAGGTTACCCCAAAATGCCATGTGGGATCTTGAAAGACCGCAACTTAATTTTTGGATTTCTACCATACACACGAAGTTATGAATATTAAATTTTGTACAAATGTTGTCCAGGACACAGCATATGTAGCCAGTCCACCATGTGTGTGTAAATGTGCATGTGTGTGTGCGTGCACACGCACAAAGCAGTGCACCCAACACATGAGGCCTGAAGTGGCCGTTGTTTACATTTTTATTTTACTGTCAACGTCACAATGCATTAATTTCTTGCTGCAGCATGTTGATAGTATTATATACTTTTAACATATCTTATAGTCTATTTGATTGACCTGTGCACTTGAGATGTATGAGGCAAGTAGGGTGTGTTTGTTTCGCGGCTGCTGACTGGCCGCCGATGATGTCATTGAAGTAAATGCATTCATGTATTGTTGTGCAACATGCAGACATAGGTGTACACTGGGAGTGCATATTATAGTGCAACATGTGGACGTACAGGTACACTGCGGGTGGATGTAGTGCAACATGCGAACATGGGTGTATGCCATGGGTGGATAATTTGCTTCAAACATCACTCATCATTCTATAAAACTTTATAATTAGGTTCAGTTTTCTTTGATAACAGTAAACTTTTAAAGCTAATTTTGACCTCTTCGGCTTCAGAAATTATTCCATATTTAATCTGGCTGCTTGTATTGAAGGCAGTTAAAAAAAAATAAATATATATGTGTTAAAATAAGATGTGTAGATTTATATCATTGGCAGGTAATCAGCTGCCACAATTCAAACATACCCTACTCGCCCGATACATCTCAGCTGCACAGGTCAATCATATAGGGTATAGTGTTCACTGTTTGTATTAGTAGTGGGCCCAAGAGTGTAAAGCATGAAATCAGCTTGAGATGTAACTGCCAGTTGAGAATGACTGGTGGGAGGGGGTTGGGTAGGGATATGGGGAAGGGTTGGGAGCTGGGGTAGAGGTGGGTGGAGCTTGTTTTGTCCCCCCCTCCCCTTGTCCCTGGGTATACTGGGGTAGGAAAGGGGGCACCCCTGGGCAGAAATCAGTGATCGTGTGTACATATTTCTAACATTTTCAGAGGTCCCTCCCAATAGACCAAAAGACCCTCAGTCCCCTGCCATTTGGATTACAGGACTTTTACTGTATTCCAGTCATATACCATACTGTGTTTTTTTTTCTTTTTGATCAGTGTTTCTTGCTAAAGACCCATTTCAAGCTTACTTCCCATATACCTCTACTAAAGTACGGTGTTGATAGAAAAACTTCATTAATTATGGAAATTTACTAATGTGTAATCTTTCATTACAAACACTATGGTAAAGAAAAGTAAAACTTCCATTCAAATACAATTATGAAAACATTGTTCTAAAAAAACTGTCATCAGACTGGAGATTCAATACAACATTATATGGAGATTTTCTCAACTTTAGAAAGGATAATGATGTATTGCTAAATGAAAAAAAAAAGAGGACATCAGTTGTACACTGCTGAAACTAGACAATTGCTACTAATACAGTACTTTGAGGATTTTATAATTGGGAATCTGCTGATGTGAGAGTCTTCTCTTGTGGTATGTTACCATCCTAAGCTTGTTCAGGTGGGGGACTTGATCCTCAGCATGTTGGGTCCTTATAGCTGGAAAGAAACAAAAGTAATTAGTTAGCCTGGCAACAGTTTATTTTTTTATTCATTCACTCATCATCCAATCCTGTGTTGCCCCATGAGGGGCATAGGAGCCCAGGGCTAGGCAGGTTGATCCTGATATTTAAGATAACAGCAACCAGCCTCACTCATCCGAGTGGCATTTCGTAAGCAATAAACCCCAACCACTCCTTGGATATAAACCTGCCCAGGTTCAATCAGACTGGAACACCTTAATTACCCACTAAACCACCAGGAGCTATACTTGAAATTTAATAATGCTTGCTAGATAAAACTTTCACTCGATACTCATACTTAATGAAGTAACTAACAGATTACAGCACAATGTTATATAAAAAAAACTGGGAAGGACTGTTGTTCTGACACACCAAGGCAGTTGTCTACCTCTGACATGTCAACTCCTGAAACTACTAATATTCTGAAACTACTTATGGATTTTCAGCTCCAACAGACTGAACGTATAATAATAAACCATCATCATCATCATCATCCTATTCCCCCCCCCCCCTCCCATCTAAGGATGAGGTGAAGCAGGGTCCAGAGAACAAGAAATAACCCAAAGGGGATACCTAACTAAGAGCATGCCTGAAAAATGTCACACATGGTCACCACTTATGCCCCAGGAATCCTGACCCACCAAAGGGGCATAACTTTCCACACTTGTGTGCAGTTTGGATCTAGGTTAGGTAGAATCACACATGACATCCCAAGTGTAGAATAGGCCCACACATCATCACCATCAAATAAAAAATGAAGCACTGCATGGCACATACCATACTAAGACACCAACATAACATCAACGATGTAAAGAACCTTTGGGACAATGCCAGGTGTGGTTGCTTACCATCAGTCAACGGGTCTTGCTCAATCAGACAGAACAAGGTTGAACAACATTACCTAGCAGGCAGTCAATCCAACAAATATCCAGTCACCAGATAAATATGGGGGTGCTAAACCCTTGTCATACACTCCTTGCTACAAAATTCTTCCAATAAACTCCATCCCACATCAATTCCCTAACTTCATCAACTGCCATACCTCACTTTCTCATATACACAATCATCGTACCTACAGTAAACTCTCAATTATCCTGCATAATTCAGCCAACACCCACCCTGGATATTGCACAGGTACCCTCAACTGGTTATCCATTTGGTGTCAAGCCGAATGTGGTGTCACATCAGTCTTGACCATCTGCCCAAAAAACCATATCTATCTATCTATCTACACCAAGACACCACAATCCCGTATGGGGTGACCGTTTGACTCTGAGTTAGTTGTTTTAAGGGGATGGGCACTATGAGTTAGTTGTTTTAAGGGGATGGGCACTAACCCTCCGCTGACCCACTTGCTGATACATAGAGAAAACGTATGAGTTGGTTATATAGTTACCACTCAGCAATGAAAATGGTTTCACTTACAGAAACCCATTAGGCTTGCCACTCAATTTAACGCAACCTGACAAGGAAACAAGAATAATAAAAAGTGACAGGAATGATGGGAGAAATAGGAAGAGAGGAGGGCAGACAGTGAAAATAATGATAAAGGTTAAAGAAGAAGACAGCGTTACAATGAAAGGGTGGTCACCACCACCTACTATAATCCTAAAAGCTTTCCTACAGTATTACCCATGAGTAAAAGATTAAAATGAAGCATAAAATACGATGAAGTATTGGTACAGTACATGTAGTACAGCAGTACAGTGCATAATATTATTGTAATCATCCTGTACTCACTAAGTGTTGGCAACAATGGAGGGTAGAATACCACTAAGTCACAGAATCACAACGCATATACCGGTGTATGTCCTCACTTTACAGTAGTCAGATCACAAGGACACAAAGCACTGAGGGGCCACAAGGTTAGCACTATACAGCAATGAGCAAAGCATGGATGGCCACAGACTAAGTCACAGCACTAGGGTTTAGCCACCACATGGGTCACAGGAGCAGGGCGCACAGATGTGTCCTCACTATACGGCATCCACAGGAAAGAAGGAGAGAGTGACAGTAGGCTTGGCGTGCCGGGTAGGCCACTCCCACAAGGCACTGTGAGGTCTTCCCGCAAGCCGACTGAGTCCTGCATCTTAGCCGGATGATTATGCCTTGTCGACGGAAAAATGCATTGGACCACCGATTGCATCCAGTTTCAGCACTGGATGTTACAATGACGGATAATTGAGAGATTACTGTATTCATCTTCTTAGCCTATCATGCCTCCCATCTTCAAAAATCACTCCTACAGTATATCCTTTTCATCTGCCTGTTTCCTACAATTCTTTTCCATATGACCACATCATTTACCCACACTGTCCTAAATTCTAGTGTTCACAGATTACCTCACTCCACAATCTTAACAAATCATATTATTCCCTATCCTTTCCACTCGCTGCACACATTCCTCAATAACCCCGCTTCCATTGTGCCTACTCTTACAATCTTCAAACCGCACCAAAGTCTAATACCTACATGCTAATGTGTGCACTAATATTCCTTCATGCAGTCCTCTTGCAGCCACCAGTCAGACCTGTTTTGTATAAAGGTCCTCTTGGCACCAACCACTCTCCTTCCCTGTGCTACATTACTTCCTACTAACATTGGACATTTACTTCTCAAATCATTGCACCCAATTACTCTCTCTCATCAAAATGTCTCTCCATTTACCATCACATACTATGAGTCCCCTTCTCAACATCACTCTGCACCATCTGTATTGACTATTAAAGCAAGACTCTCAGACATTACCAAACTACACCAACTATTAACAAGTATCACAGCATTATCTGCATACTCTGCATATTCTGGATCAAAGATAAAACTGCAATGAAAAACCCATAGCACGAGGATACAATGAACAAGTAAGGATACCTGTAATGTCTGACAGGTCTGTCTAACTATAGCCAAACACCATAATCCTGCAAGAGGTGGCCACCTGACTTTGAGTAAGTTGTTGTAAACACGATAATATGACTTTAACTTTACCCTCTTTCATCCCCAATGCATGTGGAAATATATTTTGAAATAACAATACAACTGTTATCCAGTATACACACAACCCTTCTGATGCCTCACTCTATGAAGCAAGAAGTTTTCTGGATGGTCATAGCAATTTACATCATGTAATTTGTCTCATACAAGTGTCTCATCCCATTAAAGCACTGTGCAAACAAGGGCTAATGCAATGAAACATGAGACTACTGATAGGATAAGTAAGTCAAGGATATTTTCAAAGAATGCATAGTGTGGAGTGAGTGAGAGATGGAAGGGGGGGGGGGTCTTTTAATGAGACTGAGGGTAATGTAAAATAAGTCCATTTGTGGAGAGACAGATACCAGACATTAAGATGCAGTGCATCCAGCAAGTGTAATCCTTTCAAGTTCTGAGTCTCACATGTTCTGTTCTACTGGTCTTTCCCTTACTGGCCCTTTTCATGATTTTTTCCTCCCTCATTACCTGGCTGGTGTGTGGCAAATAGCCAGGTCATACTCTCCTCACCTGTTTATGACCTGGAGCGGGAACGTCTCTTGGCTGGGGGCGACTCACTGTGGCGGCGGTAGTCGTCATACCTGCAACTCCATGCACTTAGGTCACAAGCTCGTAACCTTTATATTCTATGGGCCAATTAAAACTGAGAGCACCAAGGTACAGACATGCTCCCAGTTTGTTACTAAATTTATGAAGCATATGATGAAGTCAGAACACATTTAATCTTTCTGTATCATCACTAACTAAACTCAATAATGTGGGACACAAGATGATCACACCTAACAATTATAGGCTTTTGATCATATGACCATAGGAAATTAAAAGCTTGTTTACACCTTCATGCTCTCCGTTTAAAAAAAAAAAAAAAAAAAAAAAAAAAAAAAAAAAAAAAATCAAGGCTTTACTGCCTAACACTCCTGTCTGCATGATACCATTTTTCACAAATACTCATTTGCACACTTTTTCACATTTTCAACCTACACCCACAATACATAATTATGAAGAACAATGGCAGTTTCTGAATAGTTAAGACCAGCACATGTAAGGGAAGATAAAATCTACAACAGTAATGTACTGGCATATGAAAGGAATGTGAGGGTTTTCACAATGAATTAAAGTTCCAGCAACACTGGTACGATGTACTCACCTTGGGGAGCCGCGACGGGCAGGCCTGAAAGAAGAAAAAGAACAGGCCATGGTAAGTTACATATTCATGACTATCATATCTTGCATCACTGAACACATTACCTACTTTCACTCTTACATTCATCATTCACACCTTTCACACTCCACACAGCCATATGAACAAGCTAGTTTTCCCTGTGCTCTGGGTGAAGTAGGGAGGCACCGGACTCTGATTCAAGACCTTCTGGAGGTATGCTTGGGGAAGAATCGAGGGTGGGGTAATCTTAATCTGCCTCACCCTCTTCCTTTTCACCAGTTACGCATGCAGGGATCACGGGACAATATTCTTTAATCCTTACCCCTGGGACTGGTTAAAGATTATCACCTTGCATATTAAATTATTTCCTTGAGAGTAGGATAGTATCTGGCTTGTCAGCAACAGCATCTGGTAGCACTATTGTATGTCATGTGAGTGGACGGTGACTGCCCTCACCCATCACAGACACCATGAGATACTGAACCTTGCTTAAACATATGTCTTCCCTTAGATGCACAACATTCATAGTCATTTCATTATTCTGCCAGTTTAATCTACACCACACAGACATCTAAACTCTTCCATATGCTACATTCATAAACTAAATCCCATCTCTCAGTCCTCAAATGCCCTCTACAGTATCCGTCTCACAGCAAATACATCACAAACCTCCTACTACTCGCGACTCTACCCTCTTCATCCCACGCCAGACATTTTGATATCGTGTGCCTTCTCTAATCTTATCAATATTCTTTCGTATAGAGTACCTTACCATCAACATAATGCAAACTAATTACATTTTTTTGCGCCCACTGCTCATCTTTCTACAAGTGTAATATCAGACTTGTCCATTCCACATTTCCATAAACAATTGTGTACACTTTTTATAGAGGCATGAAGGTTTTGGACTAGATAATGAAGGTAATGGAGAGAGTTCTAGAAGGAATGATCAGAGAAAGAATGAATATTGATGAGATACAGTTTTGCTTTATGCCAGGCAAAGGGACCACTGATACCATATTCATTGTTTGACAGCTTCAGGAAAAATATACAGGAAAGGGAACCATACTTTGTTTTTGTTGGTTTGGAGAAGGCCTTTGACAGAGTCTCTAGATAGGTGGTGAAGTGGGCGATGAGAAAGCTTGGGATCGAGCAGTGGCTGGTTAGGGTGGTTACGGTTAAGTATGAGGGTGCTTGCATGCAAGTGCAGGTGGATGGAGATTTGAGTGAAGTTTTCCATGAATGTTGGTGTGCATCAGGGGTCAGTCTTGAGCCCCTTACTGTTCACCATAGTACCTGAAGCCCCCTGACGTGACTTCAGAAATGGACTACAGTGGAAAGTGTTGTATGTCGATGATTTGGTGCTGATTGCAGAGAATGAAAGGGAGGCAGAGGAATAACCTGGGAAGCTGAGAGATGGTATGGAGCACAAGGGCTTAAGAGTAAATGCAGATAAAACAAAAGTGATAGTATCTAAGGCTGGTGACAGAGGGAGAGTGGCCATATGTGATATGCCACAGGGATGTGGGAAGTAGTTCCATCTTCTGTAGTGTTTGAGATAAATGGGTGCATCAGAGAGGTAGTGTTATTAGAGGTAGACTGCAAGATAATGCTGATTTCATGTGTGCAGTGTGTCGGGGAGAGCATGAGGAGATTGGTGTTGCTGGTGAGTCTCTCGTGTGGAAGAGTTCTGTTATTTGGAAGACATGTTATGTGCTGGACCTGGGGTTGGAGCTAGCTCTGTGGCTTGAGTGAGGAAAGGTTGGTAGAAACGCAGGGAGCTGTTGCCTCTCCTGATGTTGAGAGGGCTCTCCCTCCGTGCTAAGAGATCTTTGTATGCGGCATGCGATGAGTGTAATGCTGTATGGTAGTGAGACCTGGGCAGAAAAGGAGAAGGATATTTGCGGGCTCAATGTACAGAAATGACAATGCTTAGCTGGATGCGCAATGCAGTGCATCCCTGAGTGCAAGGCCTTGGGGGGCTAGGTTTACAATGAAAGAGTTGAGAGGTAGGATGGGATTGGAGTGTATTGGTGTTGTGAAGAGGAAAGGTAGATTGAGATGATCTGGGTATCTGGAGAGGATGGGGGATGGTAACTGGCGCAGAAAGTGATAAGTGTTAACGTTAGGGGTAGGGATGCAAGAGGTAAACCGAACAAGAGCTGGGATAAAGTCACTAAGCATTAACTCAGGGATAAGGGACTGAACAGTTACGCTGCCAGAGATCAAACAGCATAGAAAGCTGCCATTAGGTGACCAAGGCCAACTCATGCAAGCATGTTGGAGCCTTTAACCGCTAAGAACTGCAGATTTCTCAGAGCATCTATCCCCAGAACTGCAATTGGGGTTCGATTTTTATACTTTCTCCGATTGTAAATTTTTTCTTACAATTTTCAAGAGCTTGAATTTACCTACATGAATATGTAAATCTCACGCTCATGTCCAATGGTTACCATACTAACGACCGTCAAATATAATAAAAAGTCTACCCCTGAATCTGTCAGATAATGGTTAGCTACCATACACACATAACTGTAAACAATATATATTCGTTGGCATAAAATAATGTGAAATAAAGATCATTAAATGAAAATATAGTTTACGGTGGTGCACAATAAACGAAAACCCCACAAGCCTGGAAACAAAGGGAAAGGATGAAGGTGGAGGGAGTGTGGTGGTGGATGAAGGGAGGAAAGGAGGTGTTGCGGGTGAGGAGGAGTGGACGAAGGGAGGAAGTATGCTTGCTACGCACACCAGCAACGGTATCCAGGGGGTATCTGGGGATATGGGTGGTTGGGAGGCCATAATAAGGAGAGGGCCCAGTGGGGTAGATGTAGGCAGAGAGATGGGGGTCTCCCCCCCCCCCAGAAGGCCAATCCGACCATACCCCACCTGATACTCTAGTTCCCATTGGCTTGGTCCCACATACATTATAAAAGAGGCGGTGCTACCTACTGCCAGCTTTTGGTAGGCTCTGTACCATCAACAAACATAGGACTTTATGCTACATTTTCCAAAACTGTTGTTTGGCAGGCATAGGTCTATAGGAGTTAAAAAGGAAACGAAACAGTTCTCGTCATTGCATTTTCTCATTTCAGCATACACCTCGATACATGCTGGCTTCCCATTCCTCAACATTTTCACAGACCTCTTCACTTATGCTACAGACACATTCTAAGGCACTATCTTCCTTCCTTTCTGTGTACCATCAAACCCAAACAAGCTAACCACTGCTGCTTATTATTATAAAAAATAAAAAAAAAGTTTGACCGAAACATTTAATACTTAATCAAATCCACCCCTTTTTACAACAGGCTCAAACTATCCAAGAAGTCTGCATAACTTTTCCCTCCAGTCCTTCCTCTGCCCCTTTCTTTTCTTTCTATTTACCAGCCTGTGAACATTCCTCTACACAGATTTTCCCCTATTCTTTAACCGCAACTCCATCTGACCTCTGCACTTTCTTCCTCCACATTTCATCATTCTGTTCCTCTCACTTCCCAACTCTCACATTCCTAACCATAGGTTTGTGACTACATTCCGTAAATAATCTATGACCATGCTCTCAATTCACTATGTCATCAATTCTCTTTCATCTAAACTTAATTTTTGTGATAATATTTCTTCACACTTCTCTTAATTTCCCATACATACACACTAGCAAATTAAAACATCTATATTTTTACAGGTACATATGAGTCTCTCTCTCTCTCTCTCAAGTTACCAATGGACAACTTCCTTTCCTAACATATCTTTCAGCCAACATCCATTACAGTTATTCTCTTAGCACAGCATCATCCAACCATATCATTCACACAATACCAAAGATAATATAGGCTACAATATACAGCTGATCCATCTCCAAAGCAGTGGATACCTTCCTAAAGGTGGCACGTTGAGGACGGATCACGTATCTAACAAAAAATCTGGGCTTGTGCTCGCAAGTACTGTGGAATGGAGGGGGGGGGGGAGGTCCATGGGTCATAAAAACTTAATTTTGACAGCTATATATTCGCAGTGCTGGGCAGGTACGCAAACACTTGCGCAAAGCGCACCGTTGCGCTCCAGTGAATATCGTTTGCGTATTGCGCACTGCATGAGACCATGCGCAATACTGTGCATGCGCACATGAAAAGGCAGGTGCACAAGTGCAATTTGAGTTGCGCTTGCACAACTAAATTTGCACTTGCGCACCTGTCCTGTGGATAGCGCACTGCGCAATCCAAGGGAAACGTGACCTTGGGAGCTTCCCGTATGTCTGGACAAGGGATGGGGGAGGCTCGGTTGGGACACGAGAGTTCTGCTGGGGGGAGGTGGGAGGGAGGGAGGGTAGTAGCATTTCTTAAAATGCTTCAACAGAGATAATGTATTTTAATATTTTTTAAATTATTATTATTAGTAAATAATAATAAATTAAAAATACATTATTTATTAAGAGTAGCATATGCAATTCCTTACAAAAATCATTAAAACATTATTTATATCAAATACCCACAGCCTAATAATTTATTAGGCTGTGGATATTTAATTTAAATAAAATGTTTTTATGATTTCTGTAAGGAATTACACATGCAGATAAAAGTAAAACTGGCAACATCACAGCCTTTGTTTCCCTGCCCCTCCGCTTTGCAGCCCACTCACTCCTCTGTTTGAGCTTCCACAAGTGAAAAAGTGACTACGTGACAGTATTGTGATACCAACTCTAACGTATGGGAGTGAAGCTTGGAGCTTGTTGGAGGGTCAGATGTCAAGAGTGAGAGCAGTGGAAATGAGTTATTTGAAAGGAGCCTGTGGGGTTACATGGAGAGAGAGACTGACAAATGAGGAAGTGAAGGAGTGTTGTGGTGTGGATGTGGATGTGATACGAAGCATTAGGAGAAACACACTGAGGTGGTTTGGTCATATGGAGAGGATGGAGAGAGACTAACGAGGAGAGTGTATGTGAGTGAGGTGGAGGGGGGGAGAGGGAGGGGGGAGGCCAAGGATGAGATGGAGGGATAGAGTGGAGAAGTATATGAGAGAGAGAGGAGTGGGAGCTGGGAGCAGGGCAGTGAAATGGCGGGGGACATGGCGACGTGGAAGCAATCTGTTGCTTGTTTGTGGCCAGTGGCCACCCCTTACGTGATTTAGGCGTCTGGCAATAGATATATGCAGTAATCCCTCTAATATCCGAACATCCCCCCCCCCCCCCCATTAACCGGACATAATCGTCCCGGGGGGGGGGGGGGTCCCACCCGTAATTTGAACTTGGCGTGCGCGGCGCGGGACAGCTTTGTTGTGGCGCGTCATTCCTCCGACGTCCGATAGAGCGCCGCTGCATCCTCCCCACTTTCCGCCTGTCTCTCGTCACGAGTGCACGCTCGTCGTCATGGCTGCCCACGTGCTCACTTTTGTGGTGGTTCCTTACCTGCTGCATGCACTCCTGCTGCTCTCGGGTCTCTTATTAGTGTGTGTGATGATGGCCCCGCCGCCTGAGAAGAGGAAGAGAGTGCTGTTGACTCTGGAGAAAAAATGGGAGATATTGGAGAAAGTAGATGCGGGGTGGTCTTTTTCCTACATCCTCCGCGAGTTCAACCTGGCCCGATCTACTTTGTTCAATATCAAGAGATCCCGAGACAAACTCATGCAGTACACGGCTGACTTCTCGTCGAGAAGCAAACGCAACGTGGAGAGGAAGGTGATGTTTACTCCCAAGTTTGCTGAAACTGACCGCTCCACGTTGATTTGGTATCGACAGCAACGTGCTGCTGGTGTGATGGTACGTGGAACGAAGCTGAAGGTTGCTGCTGAGTTCACCAGGCTTCACGACGCCCTAGACTCCAAAGCATCCAAGGGTTGGCTCTTCGCGTTCAAGTTACAACATGGCCTTACCAACCGTAAAGCTCATGGCGAAGCTTTGGACGCTAATGAGGATGGAGTTGACGAGTTTCGGTACAAGGTGAAGGGCTTGATCGACAGGGAGGGCCTCACTCGGTCAAGTCTACAATGTTGATGAAACTGGTTTATTCTATCGCTCTTTGCCAACGAACACTCTAGCCGTGGAGACGGCAAAGCGTGTACCTGGCCGCAAGCTCTCCAAGCAACGGATATCTGCTATGTGTTGTGCCAATACTAACGGCATGCTTCGGCTTAAGACCGTTATTGTTGGCCGTGCAAAGCAGCCTCGGTGTCTTCGTGGGGTGATGGATGTCCTTCCTGTCGTCTGGTACCATTCTTTGAAGGCATGGTTTACAGCCCAGATCTTCAAAGACTGGTTCCACCACCACTTCGTCAAGGAGGTCATCAATTACCAGACGAAGACACTGGGAATCCCGCGCGACCAGGTAAAGGCCCTCCTTCTCCTCGACAATGCACTTGCCCACCCGTGCGACAAGGACTTGGTGGCTGAGAATGGCCGGATTAGGTGCATGTTTCTGCCACCTAATACCACTGCTCTCATCCAACCAATGGACCAAGGAGTGATCGTGGTAACAAAGCGCCTATACTGAAGGAAATTCCTGGATGAGGTGATGGTTGCTCTCGAGGATGAGGACGAGCGCAGGGAGGGACGGGACACGCGAGGCCAGCGGACTTTGCAAAACCTTCGCCGCTACAACATCAAGTCTGCAATCTACAACTGGGCCAATGCATGGAAGGAAGTCCCTGTCAAGACTCTAGAAAATGGTTGGTCTCGTCTGCTTCTCGGAACGGATGTGGAGTACGATTTTCTAGGTTTTGACTTCCATGCACAGCTACGTACGCATGGTAACGATGTTGATGTGGACGATGTGCGTGAGTGGTTGGATGACGACCAGGGTGATCCTGGGTATCAGACATTGTCTGATATCGAGATCGCATCTTCAGTTGCAGGTGTCAGTACCCAGCTTGAAGATTCCGACAAGGATGGTGACGATGATGCGGACTCCTCTCAGCATGACACTACTCCAGCCATCCCCAAGCTGAGCACACTCCGGGAACACCTAGAGTTCGTTCTCGACTACCTGGAACACCCGGACTGCAACAGGGAGATGGGGCCTTTGGGACTTGTGGAGGAAGTGCGTGCTTTCAGGCAGCGCATCATCAATCGTCGGTCCTTGCGTCAATCAACAATTGACAGTTTTTTCAGGCCCATGACCCTGCTGTGCCCAGCCCTGGCTCCACTCCGTTGCCTCCCCAAGACAGGCTCTCATGCTCCGAGCCACAGCCCAGCACATCAGCCACGGTGGAGTCACCGCTCGACTTGAGTTTGCATCTGTCTTCAGAGTCGTCTGCAGTGGGTACGCCATCACCACGACACAGCGACGCACCCCTAGGTCACCTGCCAGTGATACTCTCGGACTCTGACAGTGATTAAACAGCAAAAACTTCTCCACTAGACCACACGGGAATTTACAGTGTTGTGCAGTGAAAAAAACAGTGTGTTGTGTTAAGGATTTACAGTTGTGAGTGAGAATACAATTTTGGAACAGCATTTAACGTAAATAGACTTGTTTGTTTTTGCTTTAGAAAATGGTTAGAAGAGTGGGAAAAGTTAAAGTGCAGAATGCAACACTTAGTAAGTTACAATGGAGCATAAGTTAGACAAGAGTACGCACTGTGAAGAGAACGGACTCCTGAGTGCGACTGACTAAGTTAAGTGCAAGACTTCATGAACACTGTACTGCAAGTGCTTCTTACTGTCAGAGTCCGAGAGGAGGCGGTTACTCGTCGAGATGGCCATGGACTTGCTGTAAGTAGGCAGAATGTTTCATACTGTACTTTTTTCCATACTATACTTACCTCAAACACCTCATTTCACTCTTTAATGTCCTTTATTGGTGTGAATAGGGTGTTAGGAGCTATCATATGCAGTAGGAAGGTGTTTTTCTGAGTTAGGCTAGGTTAGGGTCCATAAGTACCAGTCCAGGAGCCAGGCACTTGTAAGTACCCAGAATGTTGAATATTGTATGAACCTACCTCAAAACCCTCATTTTATGCTTCTTTTGCATTTACTTCAGTCTTTAATGTGCCTTATTGGTGTGATTTGGGTCTTAAATAGGTGCTATGCATGTCCAGAGGGAGTTGTATAGGTGTTTCTCTGAGTTAGGGTCTATAAGTACAAGTCCATAAGCTGGGGCCCAATATCCGGACAGGACCACTATCCGGACCTGCCTATGGCTCTATTACGTCGGATATTGGAGGGATTACTGTAGATAGAATAATAATAAATAAAAGTATGCTAATTTATTTAAATATCTCAATATTTTAGGGAAATTTCCACAAATATATGCACATGGTTTGCACTTGCGCTTTGCGACACTGCGCAGGCTAAATATTTGTCAGATTGCGCACTTGCGCTTGCGCTAGGTAGTGAACTGTGGATTGCGCATTGCACTTGTGCAAGATCCTTTTTAGTTTGCGCTGCCCACCACTGAATATTCGACACAATATTTACCAGTACCCTAACTTCCTTAACCCCTACACCGCGGGCTTGTTTACCAATGACTTGCGTGTGCCGCGGGGTTATTTGGGCTCCGACAGACTCTCAAAAAATATTTGCCAAAAATCAGTTATTAGTCCTAGAATAATAAAATTACATATGCTTATGGCACATACCTTCAGCTTTCTCCTGGAATGAGTGTTGAGCCTTCGTCGGTTACCGTAGGACTTGTGGAGACCTCTGAAGTAGGGTAACGAAGTCTCTACTTTACACTTCCCGACAACCCGTAATATGATTACCACAGCCAGATACAAACACTATAAACACTATTCTACAATTTTCAAGTAGTTTGGGATCCATACTCAAAAAAAAAAAACACTGTGAAAGCAATGGAAATTACGAGCGCGTCTGATCGTCGCACTGGCACTAGTTCGCTCATGGTAGTCTGTCATTTATTATTCATAAAACCCCTCACACTTTATATTTCTATTACTATATAACACTTATATATATCTACAGTCTTTATCCATAAGTTTCCTTCAGTAGTATTAGTTTATTGTCACTGTAGGGATTCAATTTCTTTCAGTAAAATACGTAGCATTCACTTTCTCGTCCTGTATACTGGCATTGAGAGTGAATGTCACTTTCATCTTCACTCTCATAACTCATAGCATTCAGACATGCTAGAGTGAAACTTTCACTTTCATTACTCCTAGGGTATATACTCGTATTCTTATAATACTACTCATTTACATTTCTATTTACGTTCTCTATTTTATTTACGTTATTTACATTTCTATTTTATTTACACTGTGTTGTGCACTGTCACTTGAAATAACTTATAAAACTATTTTCCATTGTTCACGTATATTTACATTCATTACTTTCACTTGCTGTTTACACATTATTTACACATTATTTACAATTCCACTTGCACTGTTTTACTCAATAGAAAGATCGTAGTCACTCTTTTATCAATTGTCAGCCCTTTACCTCTTTCCACACGAGGTTTAGTAGGGGGTAAAGGTCACAGAGCCATTTGCACGGGGGTGAAAAAAGGCCTTGAAGTCAGCAAGATGAAACATACGTCCTCTCACTTCAGAAGATGAGAGTACACTGATAACGCAGGGGCCAGGCCAGCCAGCCTAGAGGCCTGCTTTAAGGGTTATTCAGAGTTACCAATATTACTTCTTGAAACAGCTAAGTCTAGCAATGATATGATTGGCAGGAAATCTAGACAATACATTATAAATTTGGTAGTTCCAGGTGAATGTAAATATCATTTAGGCTTCTCCCTTCCCTCCTTACATGTATATTTATTACGAAAATAGATTAGAGGCCTACTTAAGAGATATATAATCAGAGCTACCAATGTTAAATCTTGAAACAGCTTTGTGTAGCACTGACATGATTGGCAGGAAATCTAGACAATACATTATAAATTAGGTAGTTCCAGGTGAATGTAAATATCACTTAGGCTTCTCCCTTCCCTCCTTACATGTATATTTATTACGAAAATAGATTATACGGCATATTTCAAGGGGAAAAAAACAGCGAAAATTAGCGAACGAGTGCACGTGAGGTGTTGTCAGGTGATAATTAGCCAATTCCAGGTGTATGGCACTCTCACTTACCTGATTTCTTTCTTGTATATATTATTTGGTATAAGAATACGACATAGGGCTTATTTCAATGGATGAAATCAGTGAAAAATTCCAGGGAAGATTTACTTAGCGTAGCATGGCCAGGCAGGCGAGAGGATAGGGTAATGGAGGGGGGGTAGGGAGGGGAGTCAAGAACGGGGAGAAATGGCTAAATTGTCAACAATGGATGGGAGTACAGATGAGATTAGGAGTGCTGACTAGTGTTGGACATTGTCAGTACTGATAGATGATACAAGCCCCCACTTGAAAGCCCGGGTGAATTCAAAATAACACAGAATCACAAAAGCGACGCCCCGCGGTATGATCCCTTGCTCCCAAGCGTCATGAAAGTGACGCCCCGCGGTTAAGGGGTTAACCCCTCCGTGGCTGCCGGCGTCGAATGACGTTTAGCCAATCAATGGCCGCAGGCGTTGTTTGAGCACAGCGTATAAAAAACTGCAAAATTTTTTGGGAAGTGAACGAACGTTCTGAACGTCTTCACACTGACCTACACTACACTCTCATACACCTCATCAAGCAGTTCAAAGTCTGCTGCTGTGATGAGTGGATTTTCGATTTTTTCGCTCCTAGCCATGCCTAAACAAGCACAACTACACCCATTATCTCGACCCAGGCAGAACATATCATCTTTGTCCTCTCTTGAAAATCACACACAACCACCTGCTTACGATTATGAATTAATACTGGCACATACAAAAAAGACATGATAATAAGTGAAAAATACATTTATGTCTTGGTATCTTTACCTATTTGCTCAGGTTTGTTGTAATGGTTTGGATCATTTGATGCAATGCAACTTGTAGAAAACTGTGAAAACCGTCGGGAAGTGAACGAAAATCTGGGACATGAGACTGACCTTGACTTCACCCTCTCACATATCATCTGTCAGTTCACCACCTGCTGTCATGACGAGTGGATGTACGATTTTTTCGCTCATGGCCATAGCTAAAAACACATAGTTACACCCATTATCTCAACCCAGACAGAAAACACAATCTTTTTCCTCCCTTGCAAAACACATACAACCACCCTGTTTACGAGACAGCAATATATACTGCGAAAATAACAAGGTAAAATGATAAAGATGAACGTAAAATGATAGAGAAAGATGAACATGTTATTACGGAAAAAATATGCTTTACCCCGTCTGTAAACTTATTTATTTCTGCTTTGTATCTGTATTCGTAATACAGTAATTAGATTTCTGAAACTGCATTACAATTCTAGTTTTAGACATGCTCGTGGTGTGGGAGCTCAAAGTTGTGATTCAACCTCCACATTGCTAATGGGATCTGACCCTCCACTTTATTCTCCTGTGGCAGAGTCTAACCGTGGAGGATGTGCAGTTTTCTCATTTAGGACCGAAAATTCAACTCTTTCGCTCCCTTTTCCAAGCATGGGCACAACGATAACGTAAAAAATAACTCGAAACTACCATAAACATATTTTATATCAAAAAGGTGCAAAAGTATTCATAATATTTTTCTTTCCAGCCATTCCTAACAGATTATGTATTGAAATCATTCGATATCATCATATCTCATATATGCACAACATTTCAGCACCATTCGTATTGTTTTGGGAGGTAAAAAAAAAAATAATAATAATAATAATAATAACACCTGCCCAGATGCATTGCGGCATGCCCCTGGGCAGCGGATATCAGTTGCCGATATTTCTGCAACTTCCGCGCTCCACTGCAAGCAATAAAATGTGTCTAGGAAGCTGGGATTTGCACTGTTAGGTGCATCTGAATTTTCTCTTCAATATGGCAAAAAAAAAAAAAAAAAAAAAAAAAAAAAAAAAAAAAAATCAAAAATGGCCCCGGTATCGGCCTGGCATGCACGGAAAATTCCGGGCCTTCGGCAACGGAGGGGTTAACCCTGCTCAGGCAGAGGTGGGGCTGAGACCCACCACCCCTCATCCCATTGCCTACTTCACGAACTTCTACATACCCAGGAGCCCTGTTCTTCTCAGTAGCTTCCTAACTTTGTGTCTCCATGCAAGGGGTGAGGGAGTTACTTCAAGCTCTCACTCTGTTTCCCCAGTATGAGGGTGGTTTATATGTTATAGGTCTGTGAGACCCATGTCTACCTGAGGTGTGTGGGGTTTTTGTTCTCCCTCACTGCAGATAACATTGCAGAGTCTGGCATCCCCTCTTCACACCAAGACGCACCATCCCATACCATGCTATGGAACCACTCAAGCAGCCATTTATTTTTTTTTTTATTTTTTTATTTTTTTTTTTTTCCAAAAATTTGTTAAAAATATAAAAAGAAAGCAGTTCATTTTTTTTACATGTTTGTATTGCAGAAACATTAATATGCTACTCTGCTTTCAGTATCGGAATAAACGAAACAAACCTTTTCCCCAAATTTTTATATTTGTGGGTCCAAGAGACCCACGTCTACCTTCTATGCAACACGGACCGACCTCTACCTGAGGAAGGTTAAACAACTGAGTGTTATACAGTATTCTTGCTGATGATAAACTGCAACAAATACTGTGCATTAAACCCCTTCAAGAACTGTAAACAGCACTAACAGCTAAATGAAAGTCAGAGGTGCCTTGACTTACCACAACCTGGGACCGCCGTTCTAAACTCTCCTAAACTGAAGTACAGGGTAATTCACAAACAAATTACTGTTAATAATCAAGTGGAACAAAAAGTAATAATGCTTAACTGTTAGGAGAGTTGTTCATCCTGTAAATTTGTTACAATTCTTCATAAATGCAGCACCAGTCTTATCACAACTACCTGAGGCTTAATATCCTTATTCTGTTTTTATTCTTGCTGTTAGGGGGCAATGACCTTTGCTGTTATGGTGACAAGACATCTCAGTGCAAACAACCAATCATGCTTCTTGTACTCTTGTGAAATGCCCTGACATGTAACCAAAGAGATGGGCTTTTTATTCAACTGCCGAGAGTCAGAATACAGGGATACATTGCTCGAAGTTTGGAGTAAATTTTGCTGGAATAATGGGGCATTTCATATTCACAAGGACAGAAAAAAAGGGTTAGAAATGTCAATACTACACCAATTATGAGGATGATGAGAAAAACGGTCATCTGGATCATTCCCTCTGATACAGAGATAACTGCACAACAGTGTCACATCCACCCTTGCAGCTGGTCACATCCAGCCTTGTAGTTGGGTGAATTCCCCCCCCCCCCCAGCAAGGGTGATTCATATTGCTGATATGCATAAAATCACCCTGGGGTTTATAAAATTGACAAACCTCCTCCAACACAAGCAAATATGTGGAGGCATTCGTGATTATTTTATACACTCCAAAGTTATTTTTTACCTATCCACAGTCTGAATCACCTGAGCAGGGAAATAAGAAAATCACCCAGCCAATTTCATGGCAGGGTGTAGGGCCACTTGTTTACAATGATGATAGCCACTTTCATTTGTTTAGTTAGGTCCTTTTTTTCTCAAATTCCTTTTAACTAGTGAATTAACATTCCCAACCATCCGAGTTCATCCTCTTGAATATGAATTTCACATAATTATATGAAAATTTTTTATTATTTTAGCTAAATCTGTCTCTAAGTAATTCTAGCATTATGTCCTTTTGTTGCAACTTACCGTTCAAATGGAAAAAAAAAATAATAAATAATTTAAATAGCCTCCTTTACTAACATCCAACTTGACATCTCGAACGAGTGTAAAGTACAATACATACAGTGCACCTAGAGAGGTTTTGAGGAGACTGTGAAAGCAGGCTATTTATAAAGAATCATTACAAATTTAGAGAATAAACAAGGTTCCGTAACATTTAACTCTTATAGATAATTTTGTTGTCTGTTTTTATCATTGTCATTAACACTAATCTGACTGAAAACAATCTCAATGTATGAGTTAATAATTAGGCTATGACCCCTGGTCAGGCAATCCAAGGCCCCATCCCCCTATCCCACCCATAATCAACTGTTACTGCTAGTGCTGTACTGACTTCCTGGATGGAGTGTAATACTACAAGATTTTCATCATAATTTCAGCAAGAATACTGTATAGCAGTCAGCTGTTTGGGAAAGTTAACACATGTAGCCTTGCTACATGATTATGTTCTGAGTAAACCTAAAAAATAAACTTGTTTCTTTACTTACAAGTTATTAACATTTACAATCAATAATAATGATAATATCAACAACAATAAAAGTTTAAGTTATGTGCACAAACAGAGATATATATTTCTGAGAATAAATGTGCCATTAGTTACATACTTAGCCTTCAAATTTTTATTTTCTGTACCTTGAACATCCCTTTCTAAAAGGCTTGGGAATATAACTCCAATTTTCCCATCAGACACATGCTTTTTCAAACATGATCCTTGACGAACACAACATTCACAACGTATCTACTGCACCGGAGAGTGAACTCAGTCGCAAACAGACAATCATGTATACGAGCTCTGCATTGGAGAAGCTTGCATTAGGGTAGGTTTGACTGTGTATCAGTCACAACAGTACCATTACCTTTTGACAAGCATATAATATTTCAAGAAATCCTAGACAAAATACCATTACACTGAGTACTCCTTGTACAGTAATCCTTCAATTATCTAACGTAATAGAGCCATCCATACATTTGGATACAGACAATGTCTGGATACGGAACAATATCATACCATTCAGTCCCTACCTATATGTATAGTATTACTACTAGTTTTGGCAGTGTTCCTCAGTCTTTCAGTTATTTAACATCAAAACACACATGGGATTATCTGATATAATGCTAGACACTAAAAAAATAGAGCATAAAATACGAAAATCCATAAAAAATTAAATGAAGACAAAGGTTGTAAAAAGATTTTTTTTTTTTTAATAGATAATGAATGTAGGAAGGAAAAACAAAGGGGAAAAAGAAAAAAGTCCATGTGCCTAAAGGCATCCTCCATTCATAAAATACCCATAACAACTGGACTTGAACTGAAGTGGATCAAATATCTGCGGGAAACAACTCCCAGGAAGCGAATTCCAGAGAGTAGTAGTTCTGGGGATAAATGAATTTTGATAAGCAGAGGTTCTGCATTGTGGGGGAGATAGTGTGAATTCATGGGCGCTCCCAGCTGCCCGAGTATTTCGAGGGAAAATGTGAAGGGGAGGAACAATTGAAGCCAGTTCGTCTGAACACTTACGGTAAAAATATCTATAAAATAATGCTAAAGAAGCAACATCTCTATGTACTGATAATGGACCAAGGTCTTGCGTGATGGCAGGATTATTGATTAATTTAATGGCTTTATTTTGAATTTTGTCCAACTGCCTCAATGCAAAAGCTCCACATCCACTCCACAGTGGTGAACAGTATTTGATCTTAGAACGCACATGACTTTTATATATTGTGGCCATCTGCTCGTCAGTGAAGAACTCATGAACTCTGTACATAAGTCCCAATTTTTCGGAAGCAGTTTTAGCACGGGATTTAACATAAGCTGTCTAGCTTAGGTTGAGGTTTAGAGTAAACACCTAGGATATTAACTGTAGTGGATATGAGAATATTGACATCATTTAAAATTATGTGAGAGTCTGAGGGATTCTTTCTGTTGGAGAAATTAATGTATTTAGTTTTCTGAGCATTAAATGAGACCAGATTTGTTTGTCCCCACTGATTAATTTTAGAAAGGTCCTGGTTCAGAGAAATAGCTGTGTTTATTTGGGAATTTATAATATCAAATTGTGTAAAGGAGGTACTAAATGTGAAAGAACTATGAAGGGTCGAGTCATCAGCTTAAGAGTGTATTGGGTTGTGCGTGACAGATAGGAGGTCATTTATACGAATGAGAAAGAGGGTTGGTGCCAAAACTGATCCCTGAGGTATGCCAGCATTTATGGAATGAAACTGAGAATAAATACTATCTACCATGACCCGTATTTTTCTATTATTGTACTGAACTTATCACCCAGTGAACAGCAGACAAGCATCATATCCTGCCAGCCTGTACAGCAGATGATGTACAGTAATCCCATGTGGTCTAGTGGCTAACGTAATCGTTTAACAAATGTAGGAAAACTCCTCCTCCTTCACCTGCTAGATCTGGGCAGTGAGAGGGGACATGCGGTACCAGCCACTGAAGACAGCATTGTCATGTCTCTATGTGCTGGCCAGGTGACTTTGACCATTCGGTAGGGAAGCAGATGGCCATTTTTGCTCAGCTGGTGGGTTGGGGTCTATAACCTGTGCACAGCCCAAGAGGCTGGCCAGCTGGCCAGGCAACGACTGTTCAATGAGGAGACAAATGGCCATTTCTGCTCAGGTGATGGATTAGGGTCTATTACATGCAAGTGGCCAGAGAGTCTGGCCGGCTGCCCAACTGACCATGTCAGAAATTTTATGCTCAGATACTGACATAATAGAGCCAAATCCTAACATTCGGATACGGAACATGTCCGGATAACTGAGGGATTACTGTACTGTCCTGTATATTAGAGTATCAAAATCAACGAGGCAAACAGTTCAGTTCCTGGGTACTGTACCTGGGAGAGCGTGAACGTGAGCGTCGGGGAGAGTAGGAGCGTGAGCGAGCACGGCTGCCACCACCATAACGACGAGGAGAGCGTGACCTGAAAAACATACAAACTCTAGCACACAGAAATAACACAGACCACCTCATCTCAGGTCCCCCTTTTTTAAAGGTGAGGTAGCCACAACACAGTATGGACAAGTGAAATGTATTATGTATCATTTCATATTGTTTACAGAGGCTCCAACAGGCTTGCAGCAGTTTTGCTAAAATGTAATGGTTGTATGTACAGCTTTATATCACTGTACAGTACTCAAAGTATTTAACCTTTACTAAATTACTTGACACCATAACAATGTAACTGAAATCCCAAAACCACCTCTCTGTATTTAGGAAGGCAAATCTAGAACTCCCTACTTTTAAAAAAAGGGGCCTTGCTCATGGAACTGGAAACACTGCTATAACACATGAAATTCAACAGCTAAGTTATGTCAGGAATTGTATTAGATCAGATGTACTACAGTACAACACTTGGTTTGTTCAAGAGAATGGACAGATGAAGTGTCTGCAGCTGTTCAGTACTCTCCAACAAACCACCTAGAAAAGAACCTTTACAACTCTGAGCTGTATTTGCTTCAGACAATTACCCAAAAAATGTTACTGCTAGTTTTAGGAAATTCTTAATGATCTCTTCTTGACAGTCAATCAGACCCCTTTCTGAGGACTGACATGATAGACCAACACCAAGAGTGGCAGAAGTGGTGAGCCATGAAGCAAAGTACGCGAGAATTGCAAGTGTGTCGTAGGGGTGATGAGAACCCTAGAGTCGGCAGCGGACGGGGGCAGCGTGTGGGGGCTGGGCGCGCAGTGGCTGAAGGTTGGAGGAAGCTGGAGAGAGGGGAGGGAGGGGGGTCACAAGGCCGGGACTGCCTCGCTACCCAACCTCCCCGGGGTCAAGTAAGGGGATTGCAGTCTCCGAATATTTTGAGTCTCCCACTAGGTTACGTATTAGCGCCAGTGAGGAGAGAGACAGCCTCCCTCCTCTGTGATAAAGGGAGTTTGAGTGGGTGAGGCAGGAATCGTTGCACCACCAAGTCAGTCAGTCTGGTTGGAGCAGAGGCAATCTTCTGGCCACACTCAGCTAGCTGCTGCTGCTACTGCTAATGGTGGTGATGGAGGTGGTGTTGGTGGTGCTGGTGGTAGTAGTGGTGGTGGTGATGGTGGTGGTGTGGGAGCAACAGTAGGAGGAGTAGATGGTGGTGGTGGAACAAGAAGAAATTTGGGCGTGATATTCCTGTAATGGGTCACACACTATAATTAACAGGAATTGTCATAACACAGTTTTCCTTGAATTTAAGTTATCACTTAGCAGTAGTATTTTCAACTTGAAAAGAATGAAAAATAAAAAAAAAGTTTGCTAATTAGGTATCCCAGAAGTTAGTAAATTAATGAAGAAAAAATACTTCTCAGAAAACAAAGGCATCATGGCTTGCATAAGCATAATTAAATCTTGAATTCAATATTTAGAGCATGACAACTTTCAGTAAGCATAGCTCAAAAGTTTTCTGAGTACCGCTTACTTCTCCATGACCCTCCAACCAAACTTGTCACAAGATGGATGATAATACCTGGATCTGCGTCCAGCTCCCATGCCTCTCCTGGGCGGCGAGTTGTAGCGGTCACGGCGAGAGCGGCCGGTTGACATCTCCACCTTCACACGCACGCCACACAGTCGACTGTTGAAGGTATGGAAATGCTTACCTTTCAATCCTGTTAAATTTTATACTGACTTATTCCTGCTTAATAATGGATTTTATACAGCTTTGGGGACATTTCTTGTAATGAGGAGGTAAATAAAGCCCATGGCCCTTCAGTATAAAAAAAAAAAAGAATTCTTTTCTCTTCTTTCTGCCTATGGGTGACTCTACACTGAGTGACAAGCCAAATGGTTTCCAGTACACCAAGAAACCATTTACTACGCTGGGTGGTAACCATATAACCAAATTACATTGCTGGTGGTTTAGTGGGTAACTGAGGCACTCCAATTGGATTCAACCCATGTAGGTTTATATCCAAGGAATGGTTGGGGTTTATTGCTCATGTAATGCCAATCAGGGATGAATGGGGCTGGTCACATTCATCTTAAGTGTCGGGACCAACTTGCCTGGCCCCGGGCTCCTACGCTCCTCGTGGGGCAACTTAGGACTGAATGATGGATAGATGGATGGAATAATTTTGGGGGGGAAATAGCAAGAATATCTACCAATCCATATATCTACTGCCAGATGCCTCGATCCCATAAGGGGTGGCCACAAACAAATCACTTCCATGTCGTCCTGTCCAACACCATTTCACTGCCCTGTTTCCAGCTCACACCCCCACCTTTGTATACCTCTCCACTCCATCCCTCCATCTCGTCCTTGGTCTCCCCCTCCACCACACTCGCATACCCTCTCCTTGTTAGTCTCTCACTCTACATCCTCACCACATGGCCAAACCACCTCAATGTGTTTCTCCTAGCACTTCCTGTCACATCCAAATCCACACCACAACTTTCCTTCACTTCCTCTTTTGTCAGTCTGTCTCTCCACGTAACTCTACCAGTCCTGTATGAGACAGCCCTAGCATATAGTCAACATCGACGGTGGGTATAAGCGCCGAAGGGGCGACATGTGGAGGTGTAGGAGCACTACTGGGCCTTGGGATAGGCCACTGCCCCCAGGAAATAGGCCCTGAAGCCTTCGCCCAGAGTAGGACACATTAAAAAAAAATAAATTATAAAATAATAATAAATAAAACATGCTCCTCTCAAATAACTCATTTCCACTGCTCTCACTCTTGACTTGTGTTCTTCCAACAAGGTCCAAGCTTCACTTCCATACATTAGAGTTGGTATCACAATACTGACATACAGTGACTTTTTTACTTCCATACTCACTTCCCAGTTCCTTATCACTGCTATCAGAGAACCGGCAACCTTTCTTCCCTGTTGTACCCTTTTGAGCACTTCACTCCCTAAACTTCCATCCTTATTCATCACACTACCCAAGTACTTAAATGCACTCACAATTTCCATTTCCTCCTCATCCTGCCTCACTGCATATTCAGTGGCTTCATTTTATCTCGAAGACCACAACTTTACTCCTCCCTACATTCACCTTTAGATTCCATTCTTACACACACTCCCAAACTCATTTACCCCTTTGTCTTCACTTAACAATACACCATCATCTGCAAACAACAGTACAGGGAGTTTCCAAACACTGGGTTAAAGAGGTTAAAAATAAAACTAACAAGAAAGTTGCTTTTCGCGTATGTGCAGGCTCACACAAACATAAACCTGGTACTATACTCTGCACGTATCCAGCCACGTCAAATGGGTGATAACACTGACCTTTATCATCCTTTGCATAGTTAATCATGAAGGACTGTCTTGTGTGAAAGAGGTGCGTGAGGTGAAGAAATATGTCGTGGTGCAAGATACAGCATTACTACAGTGAGGGGCAAATTGGATTGTTAATTATCTTTCAGTTTATACTGCATTATCCGTGCACAGTACCAGTATGGAGGATGGCCATACTGTACCTCAGCAATTTTAATTTACATCTCTCTTGGAAACTGGAAGTGACTCTTTCATGCTACTGGCTGGAGATTTTTTATGGCTGTGGTTGCCATGTGTCTGCAAGTACAGGTGCATATTTTTGTGTAATTTAGTGTTTGGACCAGTTTTCATAACATTCTGTACTGATCAAAGAAATTTTGCTTCATTATAATGGGAGTGATGTAATAAATAACTACACATAATGGGATGTATCTTTAACTAACGCAATGAACTCTGCCTCTTGTTCATATGCATCTTGACTAGGTTTCCTAGTGAAAGTTATTTATATCTGTCATCTTATTCCATCCAATTATTGTCCTAAGACCTTTACTTTGTGCTTCATGTTTTTTCCCACTTATTTCTACTGTAGCAGAAGATTAACTTGGCCTGGCATAATCAACTGTGCTGCAGGCGGACAGCATGTAATCTGTTTTCAAAGATCCTTCCATTTGCCATTTTACAGTGCTTAATACCTTCAATCCCATGACCTATGGTATTATATCTTATTCAGTCCACCACCATTTGACTTCACTTAATGCTGGATAAAACTTGTAATGACAGGGCTCTCTCCATGGCGGGGGGGGAGGGGGGGATCCTGAATACTGTGAGTCCTTGATAAAAGAAAACCAGAAGTACGAATTTTCCATGTTATGAAAGCGATGAATATAGGACAAATTCCACAATACGAAAGTGTCTGTCTCAACGGTACGAAAAGCGATACGAAAGGAAATAGAAAAAATTCAAAATGGGCACTCACTTGTGGTGAAGAAACAAACTAACCCCTATCTGGTAAACAGTTTTTCACACACTTCTCAGCTGAGTCCACGGTTTCTGGACAATTTGCCGTCAGGTCGATTCCCCGTTATTTATTTACATATCAGTTTATTTAGCAAGTATATTAGTTTTCTATTTCTATGAGTTATAAAGGTGATGGAGGTTTATTCTTTTTATAATAAATGTAAATTATGGCATCAGATACACTCGACCATTGATCTGCCGGACTAAAACAGGGGTAGACCAGTCCGGGAATGGCAAAAGTCCGGCCCCACATACCATTCCCCGGACCATTACCATACTCTGTCCGAATTCTCCAATATTGTCCGGCAATTATTTCGATAATCTAGAGCACTCTGGAATGTAGGCTACCTATACCAACATACCCGGTAACTAACATAGTACAGTAATCACTCTAATATCCGGACGCCCAATAACCGAACATCCCCACTAACCGAACCTTATCGTCCTGGGATCAAACATTCCCAAAATGGTCCGAAAATCCAAAAAAATTGGAAAAAAAACCGATTTTTTGCCGTCCGTAATTTGAACTTGCCGCGCGCGCCGCGTGAGAGCATTGTTTTGGTTCGTCATTCCTCCGACGTCCGATAGAGCGCCGCTGCATCCTCCCCACTTCCCGCCTGTCTCTCACCGCGACTGGACCTGCGCTCTTCGTAATGGCTGCCCACGTGCTCGCTTTTGTGGTGGTGCCGTACTTGCTGCAAGGCCTCCTGCTGCTCTCTGCCCTACTCTTAGTGTGTGTGATGATGGCCCCGCCTCCTGAGAAAAGGAAGAGAGTGGTGTTGACTCTGGAGAAGAAACGGGAGATATTGGAGAAGGTTGATGCGGGTTGGTCTTCCTCTCGCATTCTCCGCGAGTTCAACCTGGCCCGGTCGACTTTGTTTGATATCAAGCGTTCCCGAGACAAGCTCATGCAGTACACGGCTGACTTCTCGTCGAGAAGCAAACGCAACGTGGAGAGGAAGGTTATGTTTACTCCCAAGTATGCAGAGATCGACCGCTCCACGTTGATTTGGTATCGACAGCAACGTGCAGCTGGTGTGATGGTACGTGGAACGGAGCTGAAGGCTGCTGCTGAGAAGTTTGCAAGGCTTCACGACGCCCTAGACTTCAAGGCATCCGAGGGTTGGCTCTTCGCGTTCAAGTTGCGACATGGCCTTACTAACCGTAAAGCACATGGCGAAGCATTGGACGCTAACGAGGATGGAGTGGACGAGTTTCGGCACAAGGTGAAAGGCTTGATCGACAGGGAGGGCCTCACTCTCGGTCAAGTCTATAACGCTGACGAAACTGGCCTATTCTATCGCTCGGTGCCAACGAACACTCTCGCCGATGAGACGGAGAAGCGTGTACCTGGCCGCAAGCTTTCTAAGGAACGGATATCTGCTTTGTGTTGTGCCAATGCTAACGGCATGCACCGGCTTAAGCCCGTTATTGTTGGCCGTGCAAAGCAGCCTCGGTGCCTTCGTGGGGTGATGGATGTCCTTCCTGTCGTATGGTACCATTCTTTGAAAGCATGGTTCACAGCTGTGATTTTCAAAGACTGGTTTCACCATCACTTCGTCAAGGAGGTCATACATTACCAGACGAAGACACTGGGAATTCCTCGCGACCAGGTAAAGGCTCTCCTTCTCCTCGACAATGCACCTGCCCACCCGTGCGACAAGGACTTGGTTGCTGAGAATGGCCGTATTAGGTGCATGTTTCTGCCACCTAATACGACTGCTCTCATTCAACCAATGGACCAAGGAGTGATCGTGGCAACAAAGCGCCTGTACCGTCGGAAGTTCCTGGACGAGGTGATGGTGGTTCTCGAGGACGAGGACGAGCGCAGGGAAGGACGTGACACTCGAGGCAAGCGGACTTTGGAAAACCTTCGCCGCTACAACATCAAGTCTGCGCTGTACAACTGGGCTAGTGCATGGAAGGAAGTCCCTGTGAAAACTCTTGAAAATGGTTGGTCTCGTCTGCTTCTCGGAACAGATGTGGAGTACGATTTCCTAGGGTTTGACGTGGATGACTTCCATGCACGGCTACGTACGCACGGCGACGATGTTGATGTGGACGATGTTCGTGAGTGGTTGGACGACGACGAGGGCGATCCTGGGTATCAGACGTTGTCTGATATCGAGATCGCGTCTTCGGTTGCTGGTGTCAGTCCCGAACTTGAAGATTCCGACGACGAAGGCGATGATGATGCAGACTCCGCCCAGCAGGACACTACTCCAGCCATCCCCAAGCTGAGCGCACTCCGGGAACATCTAGAGTTCGTCCTAGACTACCTGGAACACCCGGACTGCGACAGGGAGATGGGGCCCTTGGGACTCGTGGAGGAAGTGCGTGCTTTCCGGCAGCGCATCATCAATCGCCAGAATCGTCGGTCCTTGCGTCAGTCAACGATTGACAGTTTTTTCAGGCCCGTGACCCCCGCTGTGCCAAGCCCTGGTTCCACTCCGTTGCCTCCCCAAGACAGGCCCTCATGCTCCGAGCCACAGCCCAGCACATCAGCTACAGTGGAGTCACCGCTCGACGTGAGTTTGCGGCTGTCTTCAGAGTCTTCTGTAGTCGGTACGCCATCACCACTACCCACCGATGCACCCCTTGGACGCCTGCCAGTGATACTCTCGGGCTCTGACAGTGAATAAACAGCAAGAACTTCTCCACTAGACCACACGGGAATTTTGAGTGTTGTGCAGTGAAAAAAACGGTGTGTTGTGTTAAGGTTTTCAAGTTGGGAGAAAAGACTAAGTAGAAAAGAAATTTAACGTAACTAACCTTCTTTGTTTTGGCTTTGGAAACTTAAAAAACTTGGGAAAAGTTAATGTGCAACACTTAAATTTAATGGAACATTATTTGGACTAAAGTGAACACTGTGAAAAGAACGGACTTCTGTGTGTTAGTGACTAAGTTCAGTGCAAGACTTCAGGAAGAGTGTAGTGCAAGTGCTTCAGGAAATCGTTCTTACTGTCAGAGTCCGAGAGGAGGCGGTTATTCATCGAGGTGGCCAGGGACTTGCTGTAAGTAGCCAAAATGTTTCATGTTGTACTATTTTCCATACTATATTTACCAGAATGTTTCATATTGTATTTTTTCCCATACTATACTTACCAGAAAGTGTCATACTGTACTTCTTTCCATACTAAACTTACCTCATGCATGTGCAGTAGGAATGGGTTTTTCAGAGTTCGGTTAGGTTCGGTTAGGTTAGGTTCGGTTAGAGTCCATAAGTACCAGAATGTTTATTAATGTATGAACATACTTCTAAACCCACATTTTATGTGTCTATTGCATTTATTTCAGTCATTTATGTGCCTTATTGGTGTGATTTGGGTGTTAAATAGGTGCTATGCATGTCCGGAGGGAGTTGTATAGGTGTTTCTCTGTGTTAGGGTCCGTAAGTACAAGTCCATAAGCTGGGGCCCAATATCCGGACAAAACCAATATCCGAACCTACCGATGGCTCTATTGATCCGGATATTGGAGTGATTACTGTATATAAAATAATAACCCTGACGCAATACAAATAATAATAACTGTCACAATAGCTGTATTTTGCTAGCTACAACCCTATGAATGGTTGTTTAGACAGTTGTTGATGAGAATGTGGAGGGTACGATAGACAAAGATCAGAAAGCTGAGGAAAAAAAGGAAAATGAGCAAGGAATGGAGCACCACAAAGTCAGCCAACCACTTATCAGCTGAACAAGATACAAACATGCAGTCTTGGACCGAATCGGCAATTTTCATTGGAAAATAATTTAATCTTTATCACCATATAGGTCTGCACACTTAATTATTTGAAATTCAATAAAAAATTTGTGCTTAATTTAATCATTAATAAAAAATCAGGATTCAGAGTGAAAATTTCTTAAAGTTAGCAGAAGTATTTTGCCTCTAGCCTAACAACTCACCCTGACGGGCTTTTGGTTTGGATAAATATCGATCTACAATGCAGATACATTTTTTTTTGTACTCAAAATAAATATTTATGCAAAACAGAAGTCTGTCAAGGTGTGCTGACGATCTGAAGGGGAAATATCTGCAAACACTGGCCAACCACTCATCACCTGACCGAGATGTAAACACTGACGATCTGAAGGGGGAAAATATCTGCTACCATTTGTGCATTTTAGCTCTGAAACCTAATTTTTAAATTAAGTTACTTTAAGCAAAATTTTTAAAGTAGATTTCAGATAATTCAGTGTGTATGAGCCACTGAGGCAAAAAAGATTAAAATATTTTCCAGTGAAAAGTACCGATTCAGTATTTAGTCACACTGAGTAGGGTGAGCTAAGTGAGTAGGAATGGATCCCATTGACTTCATTTGTAAGAAAATATTTTTTTTTATTACCTATGAATTTTATTGTCCAAGTCTCCCTTAAACTTTACTGTGTTATGCAATAAACTATTTATAGTGGCATTTGAGAAGGCAAGCGGCAAATGGGTTATTGCCATGAGTTAGGAGCTGGTGACGTCAAGCAGGTTGGTGGCCAAGATGCGTTTCATGAATGAAAATAATTTCTTGTGTGTATTACAAATGGCCTTTATCGAGTCAAAACCTTGCAAAAATTATGCTGTGTTGTGCAGCAGACTGCTTATAGTTTTATATGTGAGAATAATGGCCGGACTTTTGTTGAGAATCCCGGACTTGTACGGGCATTTGTCTGGCATTTGATAATATAGTCCGGCCTCAGCCCGTGTCTGGGAAATCCGAAATCCATGAAAAAGGGGTCCACCAAATCGAGGGTCGAGTGTAATTGGTATTACTGGAAATATATATATATATATATATACAGTACATATATATATATATATATATATATATATATATATATATATATATATATATATATATATATATATATATATATACAGAACATATATATATATATATATATATATATATATATATATATATATCCATCCATCATCCAATCCTACATTGCCCCATGAGGAGCGTAGGAGCCCGGGGCTAGGCAGTTGGTCCCGACACTTAAGATGAGAGTGACCAGCCTCACTCATCCCCGAGTGGCATTACATGAGCAATCAATCCCAACCACCCCTTGGATATAAACCTTCACCGGCTCAATCCGATTGGAGCGCAATAATTACCCACTAAACCACCAGGCGCCAAAATTTGGTTATATGGTTACCACCCAGCGCAGTAAATGGTTTCCTGTTTCCTGGTGCACAGGAAACCATTTGGCTTCTCACTCAGTGTAGTCACCCACAGGCTGAAGGAAGTGGAAAGAATGAAGGAAAGAAAGACAAAAGAGGGAGTGTCAAGTCACCTGTAGGCAGAAGGACAAGGAAAGAAAGACAGAAGAGAACGGAAGGAAAGAAGGGTGGAGAGGAAAGGGCAGACACCCGAGAGCAGCACTACATCAAGTGAGTGGATGGTGAGTGCCCCCACCTACCACACACACACACACACACATATATATATAGATAGATAGATAGATAGATAGATATAGATATAGATATATAATATATAATATATATATATATATATATATATATATATATATATAATATATATCTATCTATCTATTGCCAGACGCCTCAATCCCGTTTGGGGTGGCCACAAACAAATCGCCTCCAAGTCACCCTGTCCCCCGCCATTTCACTCCCCTGCTCCCAGCTCACACCCCCCTCTCTCATATACCTCTCCACCCCATCCCTCCATCTCATCCTCGGCCTCCTCCTCCCTCTTTCCCCCTCCACCTCACTCACATACACTCTCTTCGTCAGTCTATCACCCTCCATCCTCTCCACATGGCCAAACCACCTCAGTGTGTTCCTCATAATGCTTCCTATCACATCCACATCAACACCACAACGCTCCTTTATATCCTCATTCGTCAGCCTGTCTCTCCATGTGACTCCACAGGCTCCTCTTAAATAACTCATTTCCACTGCTCTCACTCTTGACTTGTGTCCTTCCAACAACGTTCAAGCTTCACTTCCGTATGTTAGAGTTGGTATCACAATACTGTCATGTAGTAACTTTTTCACTTCCATGCTCACATCCCTGTTTCTTATCACTGCTTTCAAGGAACCAGCAACCTTTCTTCCCTGCTGTACCCTTTAAAGCACTTCACCCTCCAAACCTCCATCCTTACTCATCACACTACCCAAGTACTTAAACGTACTCACATTTTCCAATTCCTCACCATCCAACCTCGCTGTACATTCACTGACTTCACCTCTCTCAAAGACCATCACTTTACTCTTCCCTACATTCACCTTTAGATTCCGTTTCTTACACACTCTCCCAAACTCATCCACCAAGCCTTGCAGCTCTCCTTCGTCTTCACTCAACAACACAGTATCATCTGCAAACAACAGTACAGGGAGTTTCCAAACACTATCCTCTCTCACCAGGGCCACTCCAACATCCACTACCCTACCTTGTACCTCTTTTATTACCCCATCCATGTACAGCTTGAACAACCATGGAGACATGACACATCCCTGTTTCAACCCAACCTTCAAAGAGAAAAATTCACTCAGTTCACCATCCACACGCACTGCAGCCTTCGCACCATCGTACATACTCTTCACAGCATTCAACAACTTTCCATCTACTCCATATATTCTTAACACTTTCCACAATCCTTGTCTATCCACCCTGTCATATGCTTTCTCCAAATCCATGAATGCCGCATACAACTTCTTTCCCTTCTCTAGAAACTTTTCCACTAAAGATCTGAGAATGAATATCTGATCTACACAACCTCTTCCCTTCCTAAAGCCTCCCTGTTCTTCTCCAACTAATTTCTCTGTTCTTTCTCTAACTCTATCAATAAGTATCCTACCATACACTTTTCCTATTATACTAAGAAGACAAATGCCCCTATGGTTACCACACACTTCTTTTTCCCCTTTTCCTTTGTACAAGGGAATAATTATACCTGACTTCCAATCCTCCGGGACTCTACCTTCCTCCCAGGCCAATCTGCACATCTTCCACATCCATTCTACTACTATCTCTCCCCCATGCTTCAGCATTTCACCACACACTCCATCAATTCCTGGGGCTTTCCCCGATTTAACTTTCTTCATTGCTTCCACAACTTCTATCCTACCGATTTCTTCCTGTCTTCTCATCTCCCTCCTTCTCCCAGCCATTCCCCAGCCACTTATACTCGCATTACTTCCATCCTCTACGTTCAACAATTCCTTAAAGTGTTCTCTCCATCTTTTTTTTTTTTTTTTTTTTTTTTTTTTTTTTTTTTTTTTTTAAATGCGAGGAAGAAGGAACCAAAGGCCATGAGCCCGCAGTAACAGTTCCCTCCAAGAGAAAAACAAAATACAATAGAGAGCCAAATTCAAGATCCGATCATTTTGAGATGCCTGGACACACTACGTTTGAAAGACTGGAGATCATAGGCAGCAGGAAATACAGACAGAGGGAGACAGTTCCAGAGCTGACCTGTTGCATAAATGAAAGACTGCTCACTTTTTCTCCCTTCTCCACTAGTAATCTACCATTTTTATCTTTCACTCCCCTGCTAACTTCACTTCCACCCTGTCTTACTCTTTTCACCTCTCTCCAGAACATTTTCTTACAGTCCCTCCACTTTACACTCAAATTTCTTCCAAATTCCTCATCCACTCTCTTCTTACTCTCTCTTACTAATCTTTTCACCTCTCTCTTCCTTTCTACATATAACTCTCTCTATAATATATATATATATATATATATATATATATATATATATATATATATATATATATATTATAGAGAGAGTTATATGTAGAAAGGAAGAGAGAGGTGAAAAGGGGAAAAAGAAGTGTGTGGTAACCATAGGGGCATTTGTCTTCTTAGTATAATAGGAAAAGTGTATGGTAGGATACTTATTGACAGAGTTAGAGAAAGAACAGAGAAATTAGTTGGAGAAGAACAGGGAGGCTTTATATATATATGTGTATATATATATATATATATATATATATAAATATATATATATTATATATATTTATTTTATATATATATATATATATATATATATATATATATATATATATATACATATATATATATATATATGTATATTGAAACGTGAATCAGGTGACATACGATGTTTCACCATCGTTTAACATAAGGCTACATATGAGACATAGGCATTTATATAAATGCCTAAAAAAAACTCAAGTGAATGATCGACATACTGTACACTAAAATTATACGAATAATCTTCATATTACGCCTACATTCTTAGCTAATCAATCAATCTCAACCAATTGCATCCAAAAATTACAATAAAAATTACTGAGCACAGCTATGGGAGACACCAGATTATAATTCAAAGTCAACCATAGCAAGGCAGAAGCAAGTTAATTATTGACTACAAGTGCGAATTATAAATAATATCCAAAGCCTACACTGTTGAATGAACATAGACCTTGATAGTTCCCCATGAAATTAGTTATTATAGTATTAATCAATTAATATTAAGTATATTTATAGAATGACGGGGAATCGTCTTGGGTGCGAATTGTCTTGACGGGGAATTGTCCATGTTTTGATGGCAAATTGACTTCACAGTCAACTGCCCTGGAACCAAGTACACATCCCTCCTCGCAGCTTTGCTATATCTGAGGATATTTTCACAGCTCTACATCTTTTTGTACTGTTTAGACATGTCTCCCAAGCGCCCTGCATCATCTCCAGCACTGGGGGAGCCCGCTGCAAAAACGCAGCAGCACCATCTCTAACTCAGGAGAGGAAATTGGAAATTATAAGACCCCACGAGGAAGGGCAGGGAGTCTCGGAGATTGAGCGTGCTTTAGGCCTTGCAGCTTCCACCATTGGGACTGTGACCAAGAAAAAGTTGATGTACAAGAAAATGGCCACCTCGTTCTCTACATCTACAGGTAGTAATTACTTCTATGGGTATTACTTACTTCAAAATAGGAGGGGTAAAGTTTAGGTGGGGGGGCCGAGGGGGTCCTGGGACACTTCCCCCCATTTCTATGTATATTGCAACGGGGAAATCATTCCAATATACGAAATTTCAGATTACGAGTTTTTTTTTTTTTTGGTCCCTATCTCTTTCATATATTGACGACTCACCGTACATTCATTTGGGAGGTGGCATGAATAAACTATAAATTGTCGCCACAGTGATGTGGCTGTCTTCAGTGTACGATGCTTAACCCCCCCTGGGGGTAGGGGGGCTTCAAGAATACTCCCCCAGTATCCCTGCTTGTCGTACGAGGCGACTAAAAGGGTTGGTGGTGGGTTAGTGCCCCACCCCATAAAAAGAACGAACTAAAAAAGCGAACAAAGCGCCTCGGACCCGGACGCACCAAACGTTGATGACTAAGGAACAGACGAAGGACATTCTTAGGGTGGGAACATGGAACGTTCGAGGAGTGAATGATGAAGTGAAAGAGAGAGAGATTTTTCAGGTGCTTGAGGATGCAAAAGAGGATATATGTGGATTGACTGAACCTAAATGGCAAGGTGAAAGGGTGAGAGAATGGGAATATGGTTTAGGTATATGTGCGGGAGTCAATGAAAATGAGAGGGCAAGAGAGGGAGTATGTCTGATAATAAGCAAGAAGTGGAAGGAGAATATACGAGAGTATGGAACAGTGGGTGCAAGGATTGTATGGGTGAGAATGAAAGTAGGTATACAAGCGTGGACGATTGTATGTGTGTATGCCCCGACAGAGGATCAAGTGGCAAGAGTGAAAGATGAGTTTTGGGCGAGTGTAGAAGCGTGTATGGACAAGTCTGAGAGCACCGAGAGAATGCTGTTGATTGGAGACATGAATGGCAAAGTTGGGAATGTACGAGTGGATGGAGTGGTTGGTCAGTGGGGTGTGCCAGCTGACGTAGATGGGAATGGAAGTGCTTTGGTGGACATCTGTGCTTGTAAGGGGTTGGCAATAGTAAACACCTACTTTCAGCATAAGATGATCCACCGGTATACATGGAGAGTAATGAGGAGGATGGATGGTGAACTTGTTGAACGAAAGGCAATGATAGACTACGTGTGTGTGGATGAGCGAATGAGAAGACAAGTGTTAGATGCAAGAGTGTGGAGAGGGTGGGGGAATTGAGTCTCGGACCATCACTTAGTGATGGCCAAGGTAGAGCTGCAAAGAAAGTGGTTGAGGAGACGAAGGGGAAGACAGGAGGAAGCAACTCCTGTGAGAAGAGTGGAGAAATTGCAAGATAGTGAGAAAATGACAGAGTATAAGAGCATAGTGGAAGAAAGACTGGGAAGGTATGAGATAGAGCAGATGGAAGGGGTGGAAGATGTATGTAAGATATTCACGGAAGAGATAGGTGCAGCATGTGAGCAGTTTGTAGAGTGAGGAGGAGATGCAAGGGTGTGCAAGAGACAGCATGGTGGAATGATGAGGTGAAACGAGCTGTGGAACAAAAGAAGAAGACATATAGTGAATGGTTAGCGAGTAGAGGTAGGGGAGAAGATGAGAGAGAGAAGAGAGAGGTATATGTGAGCAGGAGAAGGGAGGTTAAGAGACTGGTGAAGGAGAGTAAAAGAAAGTGGATGAGGAGTTTGGGAGGAATCTGAGTGTGAAATGGAGGTAGAGTATGAAATTGTTTTGGAAGGAGGTAAAGAAAGTAAGGCAGTGTGAAAGGGGAAATAGTAGGGGAGTAAAAGATAGGAATAATAGATTGTTGGTGGAGAAGAGAGAGAAACTGAGGAGATGGAAGGAGCACTTTGAAGATTTGTTGAATGTGGAGAGTGAGAGTAGTGCGAGTATAAGTGGTTGGGGAATGGCTGGGAGAAGAAGAGATGAGAGGAGGGAGGAAGAGATCAGTAGGGCGGAAGTAGTGGAAGCGATGAAGAATATTAAGTTGGGAAAGGCCCCAGGAATTGATGGAGTGTGTGATGAAATGCTTAGGTATGGGGGTGAGATTGTTGTGGAGTGGATATGGAAGTTGTGTAGATTGGCTTGGGAAGAGGGAAGGGTTCCAGAGGACTGGAAACCAGGTATAATTGTTACTTTATACAAAGGAAAAGGAGAGAGAGAAGTACGTGGTAACCATAAGGGTATTTGCCTACTTAGTGTGACTGGTAAAATATATGGTAGAATACTCATTGATAAGGTTCGGCATATGACAGAGGAGCTAGTTGGAGAAGAACAAGGGGGATTTAGGAAGGGAAAAGGGTGTGTAGATCAGATATTTGTTCTAAGATGTTTAGTGGAGAAGTATCTAGAGAAGGGAAGGAAAGTGTATGCTGCCTTCATGGACTTGGAGAAAGCTTATGACAGAATAGATAGGCAAGGTATGTGGAAGGTATTAAGAATATATGGAGTGGAGGGGAAATTGTTGAGTGCTGTGAAGAGTATGTACGAGGGAGCTAGGGTTACCGTGCGAGTGGATGGTGAGCTGAGTGAGTTCTTTGATCGCAATGTGGGACTGAAACAGGGTTGTGTGATGTCTCCATGGCTGTTTAATATATACATGGATGGGGTTGTAAAGGAGGTGCAAGGTAGGGCAGTGGATGTGGGGGTGGCTCTAATGAATGAGGGTGAGATTTGGAAGCTTCCGGTGTTGCTGAATGAATTTGGGACAGTGTGTAGGAGGAGGAATCTGAAAGTTAATGTAAACAAAAGTAAAGTTATGGTGTTTGAGAGGAATGAAGTCACAGAGTGTGCAGTGAGATTGGATGGTGAGGATATGGAGAATGTGAGTGCAATCAAGTACTTGGGTAGTGTGATGAGTAAGGATGGAACTTTGGGGGATGAAGTGCGTGAAAGGGTACAGCAGGGAAGGAAGGTTGTTGGTACACTGAAAGCAGTGATGAGAAATAGGGAGGTGAGTATGGAAGTTAAGAAGGGAGGTGAGTATGGAAGTTAAGAAGTCACTGCATGATAGTATTGTGATCCCTACCCTGACGTGTGGATGCGAGGCATTGACCTTGCAAGAGGGGAACAAGTCAAGAGTGAGAGCAGTGGAAATGAGTTACTTGAGAGGAGCATGTGGAGTGACGTGGAGGGACAGGTTGACGAATGAAGAAGTGAAGGAACGCTGTGGGGTGGATGTGGATGTGGTTGAGAAGATTAGGAGAAATACACTGAGGTGGTTTGGATATGTGAAGAGAATGGAGAATGAAAGACTGACTAAGAGGGTGTATGTAGGTGAGGTGGAGGGAGGGAGAGGGAGAGGTGGACCGAGGATGAGGTGGAGGGATGGAGTTGAGAGGTATATGAGGGAGGGGGGGGTGAGTTGGGGGGAGGGTAGTCAAATGGTGGGTGACAGAGCGACTTGGAGGCATTTTGTCTGCGGTCACCCTTTGCGGGATTAGGGCATCGGGCTATAGATACATAGATAGATAGATAGAAATCCACTTTTTTTTTTGTAGGTTTCAATTATTTGACTTAACCGGTTTAGGTATACAATCAATAAATTGGCAAATTGAAGTCAATGCTGGAAATATTTTAATTACTGGTACTTTGTTTCAGTAAAAACAGCTGAATTTGGTGAAATATCAGAAGCCAAATTCATAAATTTCTACAGCACTATGCAAATTTGAATTTTAAAAAAATGCAGTAACGTTTATACTGCAGTCTCTCACATAATTAAGGAAGGATTTTTAGTACATAGTTTCCAACACGCTTGAATGAATCAGCTTTGGTAGCTTAATGGCGGCTCTCCATGCTATTCAATCTTTAGCAGCCTCTCTGTTCAGTCCCTTATCACTGAGCTCACACTATGAGCTTGTCCCAAGTCTTTTCATTCTGCCTCTAGAAACCATACTCTCAACATTTACACCTCTCACCCCCCCACACCCAGCTGTCATCTTCCAGCAACTGCAAATGCCCAAAACATCTCAATCTACCCCTTCTCATCACAGTACAGTTACATTCAAGTCCCATTCTTCCTCTCAACCCTTCATTTCCAGTCCTACCCCTCCCTCCCCAAACCTGTCATTCAAGGATGTACCAGCACTGCATATCTATCTAATCATTATCATCTCTGCAGCTTTTTTTTACACAATATCATATATATATATATATTTTTCTATCTTAAATAATTAACAAGATTTCATTCATTCATTGCCAGACGCCATGTATCCCAAACGGGGTGGCCAAGGGCTTAGAGTTAATTGTTTTACAGGGAGGGGCACTAATCCTCCACCAACCCCACTTGACACGTAGGGAGAACGTTATGCCAACAGCATCTGGTGTTCCCAGGTGGTTACCCATCCAAGTACTAACCAGACCCAACGTTGCTTAACTTCGCTGATCGGACGGGAAGCGGTGTACTCAACGTGGTATGGCCATTAATGAAAATACAATATTTATGGGTTACATCAACCTACAGCAGAGCACAACAGAGGGGGGAAAATTATTACTCGTTCTTCAAATTAGACAGTCATAATTATTATTACTTTGTAGAACCTGATTCCACAAGCCAAAAATACAAATAGTGAAGGAGTACTGGTACTGTTCTTAGAATATTAACACCAACTTCTAATGGTATTTGTTCATATAAGTTGATCTGCTTTCATCATCCATGTAAGAAACTGCAAGGCAGTCCATTATCCTCTCTACCTATCTGTTGACAGACACCTTAATCCTGTAAGGAGTGGTCACAAACAAATTGCCTCATGCTGCCCTGTCCCCCACCATTTTGCTGACCTCCACCCCATTTCACACACCCCTCTCTCATATACCTCTCCATTCATTTTGTTTCGTTTTTAAAGGCTCCAACATGCTTGCATGTGTCGGCCTTGGTCACCTAATGGCAGCTCTCCACACTGCACGATCCATTGCAGCCTCCCTGTTCAGTCCCTTAACCCTAAGGTCACACTTAATGACCTCGTCCCATGTCTTTCTCGGTCTACCCCTCATAACCTCACCCCCAATATTAACACTTCTCACCTTCCTCACCCAATTATCATCCCCCATCCTCTCCACATGTCCAAACCACCTCAATCTACCTCTCCTCATCACAACACCAATACACACCAGTCCCATCCTACCTCTCAACTCTTCCATTGTAAACCCAGCCCCTCCAGGCCTTGGATGCAGGGACGCACTGCACTTCCACCTAATCATTGTCATTTCTGTACGTCTGAGCCGGCGAATATCTTCCTCCTTCACTGCCCAGGTCTCACTGCCATACAGCATTACACTCCTAACACATGCTGCATACAAAGACCCCTTAGCATGTAGGGAGAGCCCTATCAATGTCAGGAGAGGCAAGAGCTCCCTGAACTTCTTCCAACCACTTCTCACTCCAGCCCCACCTCCAGCACACAACATGTCTCCCAAATAACAAAACTCTTCCACACACTCAAGAGATTCACCAGCAAGTTCAATCCTTTCACACCTGACAATCTCCACCTGCTCACCATGGCACGCCGTACACAAAAAATCAGCATTATCTCGCAGTCTACCTCTGATACCACTACATCTCTTATGCACCCATTTATCACACACACACCGCACAAGATGGAATTACTTCCCACGCCCTTGTGGCAAACTGCACATGGCCACTCTCCCTTGTCTTTGACAGTACTGCCACCAACCCTAGATATCATTACTTTTGTTTTATTTGCATTTACCCTTAAACCCTTTTGCCCCATACCATCTCTCCACTTCCTAAACCTTTCCTCTGCCTCCCTTTCATTCTCTGCAATCAACACCAAATCATCAGCATACAACAACTCCCACGGGAGTCCGTTTCTAAAGTCACGTGAAAGGGCTTCAAGTACCATGATAAACAACATGGGACTCAAGACTGACCCTGATGCACACCAACATTCATGGAAAACTCATCACCCAAATCTCCATTCACTCTCACCTGGGTGTGAGCACCCACATACATGGCCATAACCACCCTAACCAGCCACTCCTCCAAGCCAAGCTTTCTCATTGCCCACTTCACCACCTCTCTAGGGACTCTGTCAAAGGCCTTTTCCAAATCAACAAAAACAAAATAAAGATCCCTTCTCATAACAATATACTTTTCCTGAAGCTGTCGAACAATGAATATGGCATCAGTGGTCCCACTACCTGGCATAAACCCAAACTGCATCTCATCAATATTCACTCTTTCTCTAATCATACCTTCTAAAACTCTCTCCATTACCTTCATTATCTGATCTAAAAGCTTTATACCTCTATAATTTCCTCTTTCCAGGGCATCACCCTTCCCTGTATACAGATTTACAATTACACTCATCAGCCAATCATCTGGGACAACACACTCATAAATAATCCTATTTATCAGGTCAGTGACTAAACTCACCCCTATATCGCCTAAGGCTTTCAACATTTCGGCAGTCAATCCAGACACACCTGCTGCCTTCCCCACCCTCATCCTGCCTATTGCCTCACTCACAGTAGCAGTATCAATCAAAGGCCAAGGGCCAGACACTGGATCTGCTGGCTCCAAACCTTCCCTGTCCCAGTCAAACTCCTCATTCAACAACCGGTTATAATGCTCTCTCCATGCATCTTTAACCCCTTAACCGCGGGGCGTCACTTTCGTGACACTTGGGAGCAAGGGATCATACCGCGGGGCGTCGCTTTTGTGATTCTGTGTTATTTTGAATTCACAAGGCTTCCAAGTGGGGGCTTGTATCATCTATCAGTACTGCCAATGTCCAACACTAGTCAGCACTCCTAATCTCATCTGTACTCCCATCCATTGTTGACAATTTAGCCATTTCTCCCCATTCTTGACTCCCCTCCCTACCCCCCCTCTATTACCCTATCCTCTCGCCTGCCCGGCCGTGCTACGCTAAGTAAATCTTCCCTGGAATTTTTCACTTATTTCATCCATTGAAATAAGCCCTATGTCCTATTCTTATACCAAATAATATATACAAGAAAGAAATAAGGTAAGTGAGAGTGCCAAACACCTGGAATTGGCTAATTATCACCTGACAACACCTCACGTGCACTCGTTCGCTAATTTTCGCTGTTTTTTTTCCTCTTGAAATATGTCCTATAATCTATTTTCGTAATAAATATACATGTAAGGAGGGAAGGGAGAAGCCTAAGTGATATTTACATTCACCTGGAACTACCTAATTTATAATGTATTGTCTAGATTTCCTGCCAATCATATCAGTGCTAGACTTAGCTGTTTCAAGAAGTAATATTGGTACCCCTCAATAACCCCTTAGCAGGCCTCCACGCTAGCCCTCCGTTATCAGGTTACTCTCAACTTCCGAAGTGAGAGTACGTATGTTTCTTCTTGCTGACTTCAAGGCCTTTTTTCACCCCCATGCAAATGGCCCTGTGACCTTTACCCCCTACTAAACCTCGTGTGGAAAGAGGTAAAGGGCTGACAATTGATAAAAGAGTGACTACGATCTTTCTATTGAGTAAAACAGTGCAAGTGGAATTGTAAATAATGTGTAAACAGCAAGTGAAAGTAATGAATGTAAATATACATGAACAATGGAAAACAGTTTTATAAGTTATTTCAAGTGACAGTGCACAACACAGTGTAAATAAAATAGAAATGTAAATAACGTAAATAAAATAGAGAACGTAAATAGAAATGTAAATGAGTAGTATTATAAGAATACGAGTATATACCCTAGGAGTAATGAAAGTGAGTTTCACTCTAGCATGTCTGAATGCTATGAGTTATGAGAGTGAAGATGAAAGTGACATTCACTCCCAATGCCAGTATACAGGACGAGAAAGTGAATGCTACGTATTTTACTGAAAGAAATTGAATCCCTACAGTGACAATAAACTAATACTACTGAAGGAAACTTATGAATAAAGACTGTAGATATATATAAGTGTTATATAGTAATAGAAATATAAAGTGTGAGGGGTTTTATGAATAATAAATGACAGACTACTAAGAGCGAACTAGTGCCAGTGCGACGATCAGACGCGCTCATAATTTCCATTGCTTTCACAGTGTTTTTTTTTTGAGTATGGATCCCAAACTACTTGAAAATTGTAGAATAGTGTTTATAGTGTTTGTATCTGGCTGTGGTAATCATATTACGGGTTGTCGGGAAGTGTAAAGTGGAGACTTCGTTACCCTACTTCAGAGGTCTCCACAAGTCCTACGGTAACTGACGAAGGCTCAACAATCATTCCAGGACAAAGCTGAAGGTATGTGCCATAAGCATATGTAATTTTATTATTCTAGGACTAATAACTGATTTTTGGCAAATGTTTTTTGAGAGTCTGTCGGAGCCCAAATAACCCCGCGGCACACGCAAGTCATTGGTAAACAAGCCCGCGGTGTAGGGGTTAATATCCTCACTGTTCACCACTACCCTTCCTTCATCATTCTTCACACACTGCTCACCTATGATATCCCGATTATCCCTCTTCACCTGACCTGCCACCCTAAATATATTTTTCCTTTCCCCATGATTCAGGTTATCAAGTAATTGTCTTTGTGACTCAGACTTTGCCCTGTATACCTCTCTTCTAGCCCTACGCTTAGCAGCCAAATATTCCTCTTTGCTACCACCCCTCTTCCATTCCCGGAAAAGCCTTCTTTTCTCCTTAATTGTAGCTTCTACACCCTCATCCCACCACCAAGTTACTTTATGTCTTGGTGGTCCTCTTGTCCAGCCGCATGTTACATCAGTAACTCTCAAGAAATTATTCTTGAGGGCACTGTACTGTTCATTAATGCCTCTGTCTACAGCTCCCTGTTCAGCCACCACTCTCCTCAACTTGCTATAGAAGGCATCCCTTACTACTTGGTTTTTCAGCTTCCATATTTTCCTCCTAGGTACATAAGTCCTCTTTTTCATCACTTGTTCTTTAAGCACCATATCACAAATCAATAGTTTGTGCTCCACTCCATCTATCAATCTCATTCTCGGCCTTCCCCCCTCCATCTCACTCACACACACTCCCCTCATTAGTCTATCGTTCTCCATCCTCTCCACACAGCCAAACCACCTCAATGTATTTCTCCTAATGCTTTCTATCACATCTACATCCACACCACATCGTTCCTTCATTTCCTCAATTGTCAGTCTGTCTCTCCATTTAGCTCCACATGCTCTTCTCAAGTAACTCATATCCAATGCTCTCACTCTTGACTTGAGTCCTTAGTCCAAGCTTTGCTTCCATATGTGTGAGTTGGTATCACAATACTGTCACGCAGACTTTTTTATTTCCATGCTCACTTCCCTATATCTTAACAATGCTTTCACAGAACCAGCAACCTTTCTTCCCTGCTGTACTGCTGTACCCTTTCAAGTACTCCATCCTCTAAATTTCCATCCTTACTCATTACCCTACCTAAGTACAGTACTTAATCCCCTTCTGCAGGCGACTTTGGCACCTCCCCCAGTGCCGACAGATTTTTTATTTTTTGTCTATAGCCTAGACAGGTTACAGGTAAGTCTGATGTAAAACTCCTAAAAAAATCCAAATTGATACTTACAGAAGCAAGGAAGGTTAATTTTAGGCCCGCATTGTGACCATGCCTGTTGAGTGAAATACCCGAGTAAACCCTGTAGACTTCTTTCACTCCATTGTTGACCAGGTGGTTTTCTTTGGTGTTTGGCCATGGTATACTGAAGCAAATGCCCTGGTGATGCTCCCAACACATCCTAGGTGCATGTGGGAACTGTTCTCGGGAAAAGTGATATGCGAGGGCTGCAAGTGACATGCGGACACAAGATTAAGAGGCACTTTTCTATCGTATGGGACACAATATTTGCGCCTATTATCGCACTCAAGCACATTTATACAGTAACACTCACTGAATTTTGACTATGTTCACACACTGGTGTCTATTAAATATGCATGGCATCTCTTTTGCAACCCTGGTAATTTAGGAGGCATCTATTTTGCACAAACTGCACTATTTAGGTGTCTTTTTTTGCTACATTAGACTTATATAAACACTGTCTTTCAGTGATGACTATGTACAGCCGTGGCCATAAATAATCACCTATCATCCTGTATGATATGCCTCAGATTGGCTCCTTTATGTGCGGCAAGTTACACTGGAGTAAGAGGGGCTGAGAGGGAGGGGCCAGAGAGAGAAGGGAAGGTGGGTAGGGGGATAAGCGATGGTGCTGGGGTGGAGTGAGGGAGGGGAGGGAGGGTAGGTAGGGGAGAGAGAATGAGCTGCAAAGTTATGGCCACATAATTTGTCTGTACTGAGCCAGATATTTGTGTTTATCCGTGTATTTTGACTTCAGATACAGAATGGAATCAGGATGGCTTTGACTTCCGTAATGTTTGTGTAAGAAATATCCTCTACCCTCACATGTACTTAATTTTTGGAACTAAACATTATATGCAACCTTTGACATGGCTGTGTCCACAGTAAATATGATCACCCTCTCGTTATACACTCCCTCTATACAGTCACCATCACATCAATAATTATTTAATGGAATCTCTATATGAAAAGGCTATTTAAAATAATTGTGCATAAAAGGTAAATAAATTTGATGTCTGTGCTCATGGGTGGATATAGTAATGGTATCTCTCATAATCTGTTAGAGGGAAAATGAAACAAAATCCTACCCAACCAAAATATATCTACAGTATGTCAGTGTATACCAACACTGGTCAAGCCAAAGCAACCAGGACCGCCTTAGTAAGTAGTCCAGTGGCGCTGCAGCACCAGGGAAACAATGTTGTTGATGGATTGCTGGTTTTGTCTGAACAGCTCCCATTCGTCTTTGGTGTGATGGAGGAGATGGGCCCGTGTCCTCTCCGTCTCTGGCTTCCATGCGTAAGGTGACCAGATTCACTGGAGCTAAAAGCGGGACATTGTCTCGTGTGTGTGTGTGTGTGTGTGTGTGTGTGTGTACATATATATATAGAGAGAGAGAGACAGACAGACAGACAGACAGACAGACAGAGAGAGAGAGAGAGAGAGAGACAGACAGAGAGAGAGAGAGAGAGAGAGAGAGAGACAGACAGACAGACAGACAGAGAGTGAGAGATACAGTGACATGCGAGTGACAGCGACGGTTGCTACGCAACACCTCATCCTGGGGCTGATAATCAAACATTAACGTCACATACGAACCCCAATGACCAATATACAGTACGGTACAGTGAATTAGCCGACGAAAGTTACCAGTTAGTATTACAAATTTTACAGTATATTAACAATTTGGTATTTGGATTATGCATAATTTTACTAAGTCATCATAATTTCAAAAAGGTCATGTTATATCTAATGTAATGGTAATTTTCTAAACGCAGGACAGTTTACATAATTTGCACAAAAAGCAGGAATTTATGCACAATTAAAAAAGCGGGACTGTCCCGCCTAAAGGCGGGACTCTGGTCGCCTTATCCACACACTGACAATCTGGCCCGACAAAAATCTCGATGGCTCTGCACTAATATTTGATCTCTTACGAGCCAGTCCTTGACATCACCAAATATCTAAAGCTTGTTATCTGACGCCGCTATACAAGGTATAATGCAGTTTTATCTACCGAATAGTAACTCTTTTATATGATGCCCTGAATGAAAGAAAATAGACAAATTACGTGGCCACAACTTCGCATTTTATTCTCCCTCCCCTACCTACCCTCCCCTCCCCTCCCTCACTCCACCTAAGCACCCTCGCTCATCCCCCCACCCACCTTCCCTTCTCTCTCTGCCCCTTAATCCAGTGTGACTTGCTGCGCGTAAGGGAGCCAGCCTGAGGCACGGGGTACAGGAGGATAGGTGATTATTTATGGCCACGACTGTACACACACTGGCGTCTATTTCCACACTAACCACATAAGTATGGTGTCTCTTTCGCACACATATGGTAAATTATGAGGTGTCCTGTGATGCGCCACATTCAGAACTGAAGGCCTGGTAAATATTTCCAGCCTCTCTCAATATTTTGATTTTTGCCAATTTTTAAAATCCTAGGCCATTTAGGAACGAATCTGGCACTGCCTGCAGCTAAGGGCATGGACGTTCATGAACAGCTCTGGCAGAGGAGGAGTTAAATGCACTCACATTTTCCATTTCCTCACCATCCAGCCACACTGTGCATTCAGTGACTTCATTTCCCTCAAAGACCATAACTTTACTCTTCCCTACATTCACCTTCAGATTCTATTTCATACATACTCTCCCAAACTCATTCACCAACCCTTGCACTGCAGTTTCCCTTTGTCTGCACTTAACAACAGAGTACAGTCTGCAAACAACAGAACAGGAAGTTTCCTCTCTCGTTAGGACCGCTCCAGCATCCACAGCCCCACCTTGTATCTCATTTATAACCTCATCTATATACACACTGAACAACCATGGAGACATAACATATCCCTGTTTCAATCCAACATTCAGAGAGAGAAATTCACCCAGTACCTATCCAATATGGCTAATAAAGTGCCAACCATGTAGAACATTCAACCAACACTTACGTGCCATCCAATGCCCTGACTGAGTCCTCAGCATCCCTGGGATCTTCAAATTCAACAAACGCAAAGCCTGGGGGGTTGCGGGCCACCCAAACATTGACCAGTGGACCATACTTAGAGAAAGCAGATTCTAGCTCATGCTTGGCATCAGTATTGCCTAGGTTCCCCACGTACACTTTACAGTCTGTCCTCATCTTGGTTCTTCTGAAAAACAAAGAAAAAAAAACAAGAGGTAAGAATCGTATATGGTATGTGAAAGCTTAAGTTCACTTCCAACACTCTGGTTTCTTAGGAGTACAGTACAGTAAAATATTGGAATATTAGACCAACTGAAATAGATTCAATTGCATTAAATAATGTCTAAAGTTTTCCTGATAATATAAAATAGTTTAAAATATAATTTATAAATTATGATCCAATTAAACAGATTTCATACACAAAAAAGTAAGTACAGCACCAGTATTACAGTAAACCCTCAAGTTAAGATGGATCCTCTTACGATGAATCACATTAACATTCTAAAAATTTGGAATCGACTTGTTACACTCCCATGGTTCACGTGTCAAAATTTCATCGTTCAAAATCTGAAAAAGACTATGATGGCTGTATCATTAATGATGTAGGTTGCATCAGCTAGGTCTCAAGTGGTTAAGAATACAACCTTGTGGAGGTCAAGGACACATCTCAGTCTCCATCTAACCACACTACTCATTTCAGGCCATATCTTATTTTGCAATAAATCTATGTTTTTCCCCCCTTAATTTTTTATGCACTTTGTGTGATTTTAAGATTTATTTTTGGTGGATGTGACCAGTTTTAGATATGCCACTTCCCCAATTCCTTGCTGCAATGGGGGTCCAGTGGGAAATCAGGGTTTTGGGGTGGGAATAACTGAACAAAGCTTGTCATTTTTTGTGGATATGCAGCTAAAAGTCACATGAATCACACTCAAACAGATTTTTAAAGGTGGAAATACATGTTTTGTATAAACAATCTACCATTTGAAGCAATAACCAACCATGAAGCAACTTTACCTAACATTAAGCTAAGCATTTGCTAGCCTCATTATATTGCAAGGATTCCCGAAAAATGACAGAATCAGAAAGAACTTGCTACATGACAGACTGAATCTGAAAATAAGATCAGGACTTTGCCACAGATTAGCTATTGTAAATGATATGCCAAGACCTGACCTGCTGACTGCCTACATTTGAAAATTCTGCATAGTGGCATCACCATCCACACAAGCAACAGGGTATCAACACATACAAAGCAGAGAGTGTGATGGTGGCCACCAACGCTAAATCCACACATTACTTATGAGGACTACACATCCTTTATTGCTGATTTCCAATGAAAGTGCCATAGATGAAAAGATGTTTATACAGGTGAGATCTAACTACAGATCACCCCCAAATAACCCAATTATACATGGCCTGAAAAGAATAATAATACTCTAACCACTACCAAAATAACAGGTGAGGAGCAGTGTTGCATATCACACATTATTCAGCTACAGACAATGTAACATTTACAAAAAGTGAAATGAAAGGATCCAGTAAGAACTGTAGTCTGGAGTGTAAGTACCAGCCATGTGTATTCTGTGAATGGATTCTTTTATGACAATTTATTATACAATGTGCTGTACCCGTTGTGTTAACTGAGTATGCTGATAACGACTGCTTTAAGGGGGAATGAAAGAAGAATGAACTAATTTCCCTGTCCAACATTAGATAAGAATTATGCTTGGTGACAAGACCTGAAATGAAAGAATATAATGTATGATAGGTGAAAAGTACGAGTGGCTGAAATGTGACTATTACTGTAAGTGATCAGATTCAGACAGTGATGAGGGTGGCAGCTGGGAGGTGAATTTATATGCCAACTAGTTAAAAGATGACTCACTCCAGCCTTCATCATTATTATTTATCTTTCACAATGCCACAGCATGACACTTACTTGTTATTTACAAACCAGTGGTGAGTAGCCAATTATTCATTTAGTACCGGTAAGTAAAGTCTCATGCCAGAAAACAAGTGTTACGATGGATAATCTTTTTTAGTTTGATGTCATAATTGAACATAAGAACAAATGAAGAGATGATAACTGAAGCAGGCCAGTTACCCCATGCTAGGCAGCTCCTAAATGAGTAACTGAGCTAGTTACTAGAAAGAAATAAGGATAGCAATGAAGAAGGCACGCACTGATCGAACCGAACACTCCCTTGGAAAACTTGAGATTCCAAGGAGTTCCTATGCCTTTATGGGTGAGTTTTTAGTTGATAACAAAATTCACTGAAAGAATGTATCACACGCAGAAAGAATTTTAACTCTACTTCACACAGGAGTAAAGATATTAGCTTCTGCTAAGCGTGATGGTCAGCTCAGGCCGGGCCAGGCTGCTCATTTCCAAGGTAGACATATGTCGTGGCAAAATGGGTGGACAGGGACCATCAGGTGATGGAAGGAGCCAATAATGTATTCCCACTATTATCTGAACCAGCCGCCATTTGATCTTGGCACCAGAGGGCAGGGAGAGACTACTGTACCGCCACCTCACACAGGCATATCTCTGTCTTTTCTGTGACTTTGCAAGGTGTAGAACAATAATTTCTGAACTTCTCATCCAAATTCGTTCCTGCTTCATGCTGACTCCTTACCTCATCCACCCCTGCCAAGCCTCTTTCCAAGGATACTAGGAAAGGCCTCATTGATAATGCCATAGGGCATTCCTTCGACACCACTGTGTCTAGTTTCTCTAGTAGTGGAGGAGTTATCATGTTGACAGCAAAGCCAAAGTCAGAGTCATGTGCACATACAAGAGCCAAAGTTACTCATCATCTTCACGTCCTTACTCATCGACACGACCATCTACAGACCTGGGGATGCTTTCATTCACAAGAAGAGTTGGTGAGTAATATGGTCTTTAATTTGTTTCCCTATCTGCTATACCCTCCCAGATATGAAGGTCTGAAAACAAGCTATTTGGGGAAATACACCTGTAATGAAAGAGCGGGTGTGTTGGGGTTAACTAAGAGTAAATATCATTTGCTTGTTTATAATAAAAAATGATAGGAAAGATGGAAGAAACAGAAAGAGAAGAAGGCAGACACAGAAAAAGAATGATAAAGGCGAAAGTAGTAGGCAGCACTACATCATGTGAGTGGATGATGGTCACCACCACCTACCACAATAAAAAAAAAAGGTAATCTTTAGGGAGACACAAGGCCAACTTAAAAAGGATATACAGTATATATATAGAGAGAGAGAGAGAGAGAGAGAGAGAGCGGAAATGTTGAAGCAAAAGCGGTAAGAAATGGGATGGTGTGAAGGATGCAGGTGGTAGATTATTAACCCATGGAGATGGAGTAAGGACCAGATGGAAAGAATATTTTGAAAGCCTGATGAATGGGGATAGAGAGAGAAGAGCAGCTGTAAACATGATTGATTTTGGGGGTGTGCAGAGAAGGAATGCAGTGCCAGGAGACGTGACACTCGCACAGGTGAAGAGTGCCGTGAAGCGGCTGAAAAATGGGAAAGAAGCTGGGGTTGATGAGGTGTATGCAGAGATGCTTAAATGTAGTGGAGAGAATGGAATGAAGTGCTTGTTGGAGATATGTAAGAAGGCATGGATGAGTGAAACTGTGCCTCCAGAGCATAATAGGAAACGTGTATGGTAGGATACTTATTGACAGAGTTAGAGAAAGAACAGAGAAATTAGTTGGAGAAGAACAAGGAGGCTTTAGGAAGGGAAGAGGTTGTGTAGATCAGATATTCATTCTTAGATCTTCAGTGGAAAAGTTTCTAGAGAAGGAAAAGAAGTTGTATGCAGCTTTCATGGATTTGGAGAAAGCATTCGACAGGTTGGATAGACAAGGATTGTGGAAAGTGTTAAGAATATATGGAGTAGACGGGAAGTTGTTGAATGCTGTGAAGAGTATGTACGATGGTGCGAAGGCTGCAGTGCGTGTGGATGGTGAACTAAGTGAATTTTTCTCTTTGAAAGTTGGGTTGAAACAGGGACGTGTCATGTCTCCATGGTTGTTCAATCTGTACATGGATGAGGTAATAAAAGAGGTACAAGGTAGGGTAGTGGATGTTGGAGTGGCCCTGGTGAGAGAGGATAGTGTTTGGAAACTCCCTGTACTCTTGTTTGCAGATGATACTGTGTTGTTGAGTGAAGACAAAGCGGAGCTGCAAGGCTTGGTGGATGAGTTTAAGAGAGTGTGTAAGAAACGGAATCTAAAGGTGAATGTAGGGAAGAGTAAAGTGATGGTCTTTGAGAGAGGTGAAGTCAGTGAATGTACAGCGAGGTTGGATGGTGAGGAATTGGAAAATGTGAGTTCGTTTAAGTACTTGGGTAGTGTGATGAGTAAGGATGGAGGTTTGGAAGTGCTTGAAAGGGTACAGCAGGGAAGAAAGGTTGCTGGTTCTTTGAAAGCAGTGATAAGAAACAGGGAGGTGAGCATGGAAGTGAAAAAGTTACTACATGACAGTATTGTGATACCAACTCTAACATACGGAAGTGAAGCTTGGACGTTGTTGGAAGGACACAAGTCAAGAGTGAGAGCAGTGGAAATGAGTTATTTAAGAGGGGCCTGTGGAGTCACATGGAGAGACAGGCTGACGAATGAGGATATAAAGGAGCGTTGTGGTGTGGATGTGATAGGAAGCGTTATGAGGAACACACTGAGGTGGTTTGGCCATGTGGAGAGGATGGGGGGTGAAAGACTGACGAAGAGAGTGTATGTGGGTGATGTGGAGGGGGGAAGAGGGAGGGGGAGGCCTAGGATGAGATGGAGAGGTATATGAGAGAGGGGGGTGTGAGTTGGGAGCAGGGCAGTGAAATGGCGGGGGACAGGGTGACTTGGAGGCAATTTGTTCGTGGCCACCCCAAACAGGATTGAGGCGTCTGGCAATAGATAGATAGATTAGGTTAGGACAAATAAGGTTGGGTTGTTTCAAAATTTAGGTTAGATTTGGATAAAACGATACTAATAAGAGCAATTTCATTTTTTTACAGGGTATTCTAAGATGGTATCCATCTGTCTCCATATACTACAAGATGGCATTCGTCTGTAAACAAACACCACGTTCTAAAACACCTTTCACCACTTTTAAAACAAACAAAAAACACTAAAACTTGAAAATGCAATCAGAAAATACTTAAAGGATCCCATGAAGGGGCTAAGGCAAGGAAAAACCTGAAAACTGCAAAATAAGCTGGTCCTATGTCTCCATAAAGATTGCCAAAAAATTTTGGGGCTGAAACTTAATAAATATCAGCATCGCTCTCTGGCACCCATAAATCAAATTGCTAAGCAATATCCACCGAAATAATTTAATCCCTCACTTAAGAGTAACAAAATATTCATGTCCAATATCCACTGTAATTTGAGAAAAAAATGAATTGGCAAAAGTAGGTTAAAAAGATGCAAAGTTCTCCTGAAACATTAAATGAATTATGAAACACTGAAAACAATCAGAAAAAGAAGTCAATTAGCAAAGTATTGGGTATTTCTGCAGCTTAAAGCATTATTTTTATGAATTTCTCATTCCTGAAGTAAACATACATCTTTGTTCATGAAAACTGAGTTCCTTTATTAGTAATGTCTCTATAGCACAAATCAATCCATTCAGCCTCTCCTACTAAGCATGTTAACGACTGGCTTCATCAGTAACTTATGACTAGTGCCCCGTTCTGAAACAAATAATCAATTAAAACACAAGGACATCAATAAAAGCAAGCCATCTTTCCACACACAAAGCACTCGTATAATCAAACAGCGTAGCTAAGGTTATGAAAATCAGATCTTACAAAATCTACAGTAACAAACTAACGCCTTTAAAAACAACACGTAATAGCCAACGCTGATAACCATACCACGCCAAAGTTTTCCACTCGATAATAATTCGCACTTACCGCATCATTTTCGTCTCTGTCCCTCAAGATACGTGCTCTTTAAATTCCTGATCATCTACACATCACCTCCCGACATACAAGGTTATTTTCAAGCGCACCTTAACCTGTAATGTGTGTAAATGCCGCCAAGCCTCACCTCACAAGGACACCCCCTGACGACCGCTGGGTTGGGTTCGGCAGTCTCTAGTCTCGGTTTGGAGCTTCCGGCGTCCTTGCACTTCGGAATCGAGCTGATAGTTTTCTTTTTTTATATATTTTTTAATGAGGCCTCTCTTAACGTTAAACCACTTCACAAATGAATCATATTTCCAATAAACACTGGTAATTCATGAAACAGGGTATCAGTATCAGGTAAATGTACACGTTTTACTTTAAGCAGCAGAAAGACCTTACCATTTTAGCTTATTTTCCTCAAAGGTTTTCCTTATCTTTTTTTTATTATAATTATTTTCATGTGGTTTTATGTTGATTTTCCACCCTTGTTACTAATAAATGTCAATCAATCATTCATGTTCCTTATACCTCACCGACGTTTCTACTGGCAGATTTGCTAAAATTTTATTGAATCTTGGTTAAGTTAGGTTATGTTAGGTTATATTGCTAGGTTTGGTTAGGCTAAATTGCTAAGTTGGATCAAGTAAGGTTAAAATGTAAATTTACGAGGTACTAAAAGCCGACCGGGACATACGTTAGCGTAACCGCCATTACATTCGGAAGGAACATGGCTTTAAAAAAGGGGGGGTGGAGGTATTTAACGTGAAACGTTCATTTACCACCCCAGAAAATAACAAGAAAATATAATAGATAAGGTGTTTATGCTGGGTCTTGCTCATCGAGCTCAATAGTTTGAAGAGGCTATCTCCACAGCGAAAGTGTGACTTTGGCCGCCACATTGAAACACCCGTTTTAGCTTGCTGTTTTTGTTTCGCTGTTGCTAACCGAAATGCCTGCGCGGCGGGGTGAGCCTGACACCACCACCCCAGGAGGAGAGTACAGAGGGGTGACACTAACCCCACGAGATGACGGGGAGGCCGTTTTACCTGACGAGCCGTCCAGGCAGGAACGACATATCTCCCCCGTGACCCGACGCCCCACTTCCTCGCAGCCAGACCACCGGGCAATGTACAGTGAATGTACACTACACTCCAGCAGAGGAAACACTCGCCATAATCGGGGTGGGACTTACGTACGAGCAGTCCCAAGCAAGCCCTCGGACGCCGTATCCACCGGATCGGCCTCCTTAAAAGGAGAGGACTCAGGAGGAGCCTCTAGACTTGCTACACCCCAGGGGAGTAGCGGCACAGTAGCGCCCACCAGGTCTACTGTGTATGGAGTGACCACCGGTTCTCCATACTCTGTCAACCAACTTCGGGAGCCGGCACGTCAGCACGTCCCACGGACCACCTTCACCGGGACTCCCCAGGAGGGAGGCTCCACTGGGGCTACCATTCGGGACGGGCCACCGGTCGTCCCCCCAGGCTGCCCCAACCACGATGAACAGAGGACAGACTCCACCGGAGCTGCGGCTTAGACCAGGAGTGCCCACCGGGCCTCACCCTCTGGTCATTCCCGGGACAGGCGCCCCGGTCCCGACGGCAGAAGAGCAGACTCCACTGGAGCTGCGGCTTTCTCCAAGAGAACCCACCGGGCCTCTTCTTCCCGCCATCACCAGGTTCTGCTGCACCCAGAGGAGTCCCCTCAGGTTCCTCCTCTGCCCCTGTCCTGAGTAGGAGCTCAGGCAGTGCCCAACGGGACTGCCTGGCCAAAGGAGTGCCCCTCGGGCCTCCCTCTTGTGCCCTGGACCGGAGTTTCAGCAGGGTTCATCAGGCCCACCAAGCTGGGGAGCAAGCCTCTGGTCGCTCCCCCTCTGTGCCTCCTGGAGCTCCTCCTGAGGTCAGTGCCTGTTGCTCAGCCCGCCCTTCCTGTGGCAGAGTGTGGCATCCCTCTCTCCGCCTCTCTTCTCGAGAGGGTGGGATCTGCTCCCCCATAGGTACCCCGCCAGAGACCAGTCCGGGCGAGACGTCCCCGAGGTCATGTGTCCTGTTGCTGCAACCCCTCCTTCACCACCCTCAGGTGCTGCCGGACTCCACCAGAGCAAGAGACTGCAATCCACCTCCTCCCACAGGCGAGGCCGCGGTCCCCGGAGACAGAGGGACACCCCTGATGCCTGCTGCAGCCACCTGACCTCCCCCAGCGCAGGCAGCAGCAGTCCCCTCCTGATCACGGCCCAGCCAGGGCACCTCCCTCTCTGCAGCCGACCCTCGGCCCGGGTCTCCCCAGGTTCGACCCCAGGACCCCGACTATGACTAAGGGCCAGCATGGTGCTGCGCGCCTCCTGGCCCTATTTGGCCCAAGCCCAGAGGACTCTACCTCGCCCAGGGCCTCTGTAGAAAGAGGGCCACCCACTAACTTCTGCAGGACCCGTGGCGACCTCACAGGCGACCTACCTCTGGACTTCACTCTGGACGGCCCGCCCCCGACGCCCAGATGCCACCTCCGGCTCCCAGAGTAAGGGCCTCCTGCCCGACATACCCGAGCGCCTCTCTCCACCTACCCCCTGAGTAAAAGACTCTGAGGTTGTTTGTTCCCTAGTAACTGTAAGACACGACCCCCCGTGTACCAGCCCCCCCCTCTCTTCCCCAGTGTTCCCCTCTGGCCCTCCACTTTTTGTTACCTTCCCCCGCGTGGAACTAGTGAACTCACCACAGACGAACTCAAGCGCGGAGTGTGTGGCGCCAGGCCCCGGGCTGTCCCCAAGTGTGAACTTTCCCCCCTAGTGTTATACACAGCAGACTCGTTTCCCCCTCCCCCCCGTAGCACCAGTTTCGCGACCCTCTCCCTCCCACCCCCTCGGACCTGTCCATGTCAATGTAAGCCGAAGGTGGTATATAAGGTATACTTTCAGTAATCAGCCCTCGTAAGACATCTGTACCGCCATAGTATTCCCTCTCCCCCGCTTCCGGCCCATGTCACGCGAATAGACAGTAAGTGTCATATTCCCCCGTCTTATGTCACGCGCACGTAGCATATATTCACGTGGATGCATTTAACTGGCATAGGAGGCCGTTCATGTTACGCGAACATATTTATAAGGGCCTGAATATACTGCCGTCTATGTCACGCGTTTGGGTATACTGAGATACATGTGATTGTATTTGCCATATACTTGAGGACAGAGCACACCTGTAGGTCATAAGTGTATCACTGTGTGGGAATTGCCCTGTAATGAGAATAGGTAGAGTACTGTGTATTGGTCAGACTCGCTGAAACTATGTGGAAACATTTAGTGTAAGAACTAGTCGTCTGAGATCATCTTGTTATTTTGCGTCACATAGTTTTGATCATGGGTTGTGTGTGTATTTGGTTATTGTTAATATATAAGTGTGTCTTTGACCAGTCGTGTTTAGACTTTCCTTCCTTGCCTTTGACTGACCCGGTCGTGAACAAAGAACCCAAAGTCGCACCGTTCCTGAACCCGAGAAGTCGGGACTCAAAATACGCTGCATAACACTTACATAAGCTGAGCAGTGGGCCATGGCACTATATTTTCTAAATTCATCGGCTGATTTCACAAGATGCGGGCATCGGGTGTAGTGCATTTCTGCCATTACCTTTCTTGCCTTAGTGCCATAAAGGGTAAGTTCTGCACTGCAGCAACCTTTGGCGTTGTTTTATACCTTGGCTAAATGTAATTCATATAATTCGTTGAACTAGGCAGAAATAAAAAATCATAATCCATATATGTTTTTGTATTTTAAGCGACGAGTGCGGGTGTTTGAATATGGAGGCCAAAGTCAAATGCTCGCGGCGGCGATAGACCCTCCATACTACAGAGCTCAGTAGTGTACCCACACGCCCTTTGGCAAATAGTATATATATATATATATGCCATAAAATGTAAAGGAATTTATAAGACATATTACATGCAGGAGAAAAAAGTAGTACCAGAGCAGTATAGAAGCACAAATCTCAGCATTTGCCGCAGATTAAGATGATGACATTGCACCGTCTATTAGTGGGTCAGATGGGGTCGGTGAGTGATGGCCAAAACACCCACCAACACCACACCACCTCTCTCTCTCTCTCTCTCTACTTTTAGTTATTTAGTTATTTTATACATGTCGTTCATTTGTACACACTAGTGTTTTCTCTTACATTGGCTTGAGTAGTATTTTGTTAGCGACCAGAATCCATGAAATTATTATTTGGACTTCGTTAGCGACTATGGCTAGATTGTGAGGAGGTAGCTATGAGGCTATGATATAAATATACAGCGAAATATTCACAGTATTGAGAAATTGTGTAACATATAATGAATGCTGCCGATAAATGTAGGCTAGAATGAAGAAAAGTAACTATTTGTATGTGTAACTATACATGTACACTAATGAATATATAGTACTTTCTAGAACTTAGGTCCAAATTTGGGATATTCACGGAGAATGGAGAGTAATATTTTCACTAACTAACCGTAAGATTTGCCCAGTCAACGTAATAAAATTGTGGTTTTTGTTTACCCAGTATCGTATGATGCCTCAAGCTTATAGGTCCTATGTCTCTACGAACAACTCACAGAAGTTGTTTCTCTCATCATCCAATTATGGCAGAAGAGTTTTGTATTGAGAAGTAAAATGAAAATGTAAAACAAAGGCACATACACAACAGAAAAATGGAGACTATGCCTGGAAAGTAGTAATGATCAGTTTCAGCTCAGAACTATGAGTAGGCTATGGTTTTCTAAGGAGCACAGGGAATGTAACACCCACGCCCACCAACTGGCTGCATGATCAGTGTCGAATACAGTATATGAGTCTCCCCTGTGGCCTCCTCTTATGACTAATTTCTCTCATTCGTAGTTCTTCTTTCATGCCTGACCTATAACGTAGTCACATTCAGATCTTTCCAAAACTCTGAGTTGACTTTATCCAGTTATCTTGAACTTTGACCTTTCCTTATGACCTTGACCTCTGGCTGATTGTTCTCAAAAACCGTATCTCTGTCCTTAACCCTAATCCTTTCATAAAGTTTGATCAAAATCGGGTAAAAACTGCTTAAACTGACCTTGCTATGTGATTTTGGCCTTCAGTAGTAGTAGTAGTTGTAGTGGAGGTGGCAGTAGTAATAGTAGTAGTAGTAGCAGTATTAGTAGTAACAGTAGTGGTAGTAACAGTAGTAGTAGTAATAACAGTAGTTGTAGTTGTTGTTTTTGTCGTTGCTATTGTCGTCGTCGCTGTTGTAGTTCCATCCCTAGGCTTATTTGAATGTGAACCTGGTGAACTGTAGGCTTAAGTTACCATCCTGTTGTCCACTATCCTCCTTCTGGCGGCAAAGGAAGCAGCTGAGATAAATTTGAATAACAAAACAGTGGAGCCGCTGAGTTATATCGGTGACACCACGTGAAGGCGTCCCTCTCCAGCACCGGGACCGTAACGTGAATTTTTAAATTCGAACATCACAACCCGGACAGAATGCATAAGTCCGATTTCCCCTCGCAAATCTTTATAATGCCTCTGGGTCTGAAGAAAACTTACAACTGACGAAACAACGAAAATCCTAGCGTATCTAATGCGTGTCTCAAATTGGTTCGACTTTTCCACTATGTCTTCGTGCAAACACAGGGAATACGCTTGTTTCTCTGAATGTAATGCCACTTGTGACATGGAGTATTAGTAACACCTTTTACTTAGCGAATTATTCAGCACATTAGACCTCAGAGTCGTACAGTACCACGATGTATGCTCTCTCTCTCTCTCTCTCTCTCTCTCTATCGTGCCGTCAACTCCGTGTCGAGATTCATTATAGGTCTCCCACACTAACTTAAGTTTCACATAGCTCATACGCATATAAAGACAGTGCTATGGGTATACATTCTTTATACGGCACGTCTCATGGCTAGCGTCATATTCCATACCCTATTTGACTGACTTGTGCAGCTGAGATGTATAGGGCAAGTGGGGTGTGTTTGATTCGCGGCAGCTGATTGGCCACCGATGATGTCATTGAAGTAAATGCAGGCATGTTTTACAGTGCAACATGAGTACGTATGTGTACACTGTGGGCGGATGTAGTGCAACATGTGTACGTAACTGTACACTGTGGGTGGATGTAGTGCAACATGCGTACGTACGTGTACACTGTGGGTGGATGTAGTGCAATATGCGTACGTAAGTGTACACCGTGGGTGGATGTAGTGGAACGTGCGTACGTAAATGTACACCGTGGGTGGATGTAGTGAAACGTGCATATATTAGTGTACACTGTGGGTGGATGTAGTGCAACATTCATACGTAAGTGTACACCGTGGGTGGATGTAGTGCAACATGGGGACGTGGGTGTACACCCTGGGTGGATACAGTATAGTGCAACACGCGGACGTGGGTGTAGTGCAACATGCGGACGTGGGTGTACACGTGTGTGGATGCAGTGCAACATGCGGACGTGGGTGTACACCGTGTGTGGATGTAGTGCAACATGCGGACGTGGGTGTACACCGTGGATGGATGTAGTGCAACATGCGGACGTGGGTGTACACCGTGTGTGGATGCAGTGCAACATGCTGACGTGGGTGTACACCTTGTGTGGATGCAGTGCAACATGCGGACGTGGGTGTACACCGTGGGTGGATGTAGTGCAACATGCGGACGTGGGTGTACACCGTGGATGGATGTAGTGCAACATGCGGACGTGGGTTTACACCGTGTGTGGATGCAGTGCAACATGCGGACGTGGGTGTACACCTTGTTTGGATGCAGTGCAACATGCGGACGTGGGTGTACACTGTGGGTGGATGTAGTGCAACATGCGGACGTGGGTGTACACCGTGGGTGGATGTAGTGCAACATGCGGACGTGGGTGTACACCGTGTGTGGATGCAATGCAAGATGCGGACGTGGATGTACACCGTGGATGGATGTAGTGCAACATGCGGACGTGGGTGTACACCGTGGGTGGATGCAGTGCAACATGCGGACGTGGGTGTACACCGTGGGTGGATAATTTACTTCAAACGTCACTCATCGTTTTATAACACTTTATAATCAACTCTAATTTGCTTTGATAAAGGTAAACTTTTAAAGCTAGATTAGACCTCTTTAGCTTTAAAAATTATTCCATATTTAAACTGGCTTCCGATATTGCAATCAGTTTACAAGTATAAACATACAAGTATATGTGTTACAGCAAGAAGAGTTGTAGAATTACATCATGGGCGGCCAATCAGCAGCCGTGAATCAAACACAC
>NC_137063.1:3240812-3300812 GCF_032717465.1 Coenobita brevimanus | reverse complement strand
AACTAAGGAAGAGCGAAGCGCCGTTAGTAATTACCAAGCCTACCCCTGAAAAATGGTGTGAAAAGAAAATGGATACAAACGAAACTTGCAGCAGATGCCGGGAAAAATAATCCAACACAACGGAGAATGTGATTGAAGACAGACTGCTAGTGCTAGAAAAAACTGAGACGCATAATGGAGACTAACAAATACTATAAACAAATTAAAAGCATAATTAGGACTAAAAACTACTAGTGAAAAAATGGCAAGCATATTGGGGAATCAACATGCTGAAGTGCATATGTAACTTTCAAAATAAGAAATAATGATAAACGCCACGAAGAGTAGCATGAGAGATAATATACAGTTCAAAATATTAAAATGAATCTTGAAATGCATCCCAAGTAACAATGTGGAAAGTTCAGTGTAGTGATATGACTAATAAACATATAAACTTGTAAAGCAACGGACAAGAGTAACGTAACAAAAGAATACCGGGAAACGTACCATAAAAAACACATTAGAAGGGTGCATCTAGAAGTAGACCATGGAAAACAACAATAACAAAGGAATACTGAGAGGTGTACCACGAAAGCAACAATGGAAAGAAAAAAAATAGGCTACTGAAGCATACCGTCCATACCGATAGCGATTCAAATTAACCGCCATGTACCCACGGAGGTCCCCTAACTATTCCGGGAGTGGCGGGGGCGGTGTTGCGTGCGTGCTGCAGTGCTTCTCGTCCTTCATCACCTCCATCAGGTCCGCGGCGCTCCTCAAGGCCTTCCGTCCACCAGGTAAGAGTAATTATATCTACAAATCTATAACGGTACAATATCCTATAACCTAGTCCGCGTTACAGTGGTTGGCATCGACTTTAGCCTCGAATCCAGCCAAAGACGTATTTTGTCGTCTCCCGATATTTTATTCAGCTTAATGATGTGGTTGATGATGACAGTTTTTAACCACACCAGTCCAGAGACTTTACGCTAAGTTGAGTATAACCGTCTGGAGGCATCACCAGAGAAATTTATAATACGTCATGGAACGGAGGGTAATATTACCCTGGTTCAGTTTGGACGATGTTTAACTCCGGTTTGTGTGGCCGAGCAGACCTGTTGACTACGGTAAGCAACTGCTGCTTTGAGGGAGTCCTATAGTATATTTGATTGACCTGTGCAGCTGAGATGTATGTGGCAAGTAGGGTGTGTTTGATACGCGGCTGCTGATTGGCCGCCCATGATGTTACTGAAGTAAATACTGGCATGTATGGTTGTGCACTACGCGGACGTGGGTGTACACCGTGGGTGGATATTATAGCGCAACATGCCGACGTGGTGTAAGCCGTGGGTGGATGTAGTGCAACATGCGGACGTGGATATATACTGTGAGTGGATAATTTATTTCAAACGTCACTGATCGTTGTATGAAACTTTATAATCAACTTTAATTTTCTTTGACAACAGTAAACTTTTAAAACTAAATTTGACCTCTTCAGCTTCGGAAATTATTCCATATTTAATCTGGCAGCTTGTATTGAAGGCAGTTTAAAAATATAAATATATATGTGTTAAAATAAGAAGAGGTGTAGATTTAAATTAACGGTGGCCAATCAGCAGCCGCGATTCAAACACACCCTACTTGGCCCATGCATCTCAGCTGCACAGGTTAGTCAAATAGACTATAGTGGTACAGTACAGTACACCGTGTAGGGAATTAGGGATCCGACACCCCAGCGCCTCACCGGGTTCGAACCAGGGCCTTTCCCACGTCGAGGCGCAGGGTATTATGAGGACGTCGCAGCTGCTCCACCCCAGAGACCTCAGCTTCACCATGCTAAGGACCTCTGTGTAAACGTTATGTTTGATTATTATAGTCTTTTTTGATTGACCTGTGCAGCTGAGATGCATAGGCCGAGTAGGGTGTGTTTGATACGCGGCTACTGATTAGTCGCCGATTATTTAAATCTACACCGCTCTTATTTTAACACACACACACACACACACACACACACACACACACACACATATATATATATATATATATATATATATATATATATATATATATATATATATATATATATATATATATATACTGTATATGTTTAAACTGCCTTCAATACAAGCTGCCAGATTAAATATGAAATATTTTCCGAAGCTGAAGAGGTCAAATTTAGCATTAAAAGTTTACTGTTATCAAAGAAAATGAAAGTTGATTATAAATTTTCATACAACGATGAGTGAAGTTTGAAATCAATTATCCACGCACGGTGTACACCCACGTTCGCATGTTGCACTACATCCACCCACGGAGTACACCCACGTCCGCATGTTGCACTACATCCACCCACGGTGTACATCCACGCCCGCATGTTGGATTACATCCACCCACGGTGTACACCCATGTCCGCATGTTGCACTACATCCACCCACGGTGTAAATCCACGTCCGCATGTTGCACTACATCCACCCAGGGTGTACACCCACGTCCGTATGTTGCACTACATCCACCCAGGGTGTACACCCACGTCCACATGTTGCACTACATCCACCCAGGGTGTACACCCACGTCCGCATGTTGCACTACATCCGCCCACGGTGTACATGCACGTCCGCATGTTGCACTACATCCACCCACGGTGTACATCCACGTCTGCATGTTGCACTACATCCATCCACGGTGTACACCCACGTCCGCATGTTGCACTACATCCACCCACGGTGTACACGCACGTCCGCATGTTGCACTACATCCACCCACGGTGTACATCCACGTCTGCATGTTGCACTACATCGACCCACGGTGTACATCCACGTTCGCATGTTGCACTACATCCACGCACGGTGTACATCCACGTCCGCATGTTGCACTACATCCACCCACGGTGTACACCCACGTCCGCATGTTGCACTACATCCACCCACGGTGTACACCCACGTCCGCATGTTGCACTACATCCACGCACGGTGTACATCCACGTCCGCATGTTGCACTACATCCACCCACGGTGTACACCCACGTCCGCATGTTGCACTACATCCACGCACGGTGTACATCTACGTCCGCATGTTGCACTACATCCACGCACGGTGTACACCCACGTCCGCATGTTGCACTACATCCACGCACGGTGTACACCCACTTCCGCATGTTGCACTACACACACCCACGGTGTACACCCACGTCCGCATGTTGCACTACATCCACGCACGGTGTACACCCACGTCCGCATGTTGCACTACATCCACCCACGGTGTACACCCACGTCCGCATGTTGCACTACATCCACGCACGGTGTACATCTACGTCCGCATGTTGCACTACATCCACGCACGGTGTACACCCACGTCCGCATGTTGCACTACATCCACGCACGGTGTACACCCACTTCCGCATGTTGCACTACACACACCCACGGTGTACACTCACGTCCGCATGTTGCACTACATCCACGCACGGTGTACACCCACGTCCGCATGTTGCACTACATCCACCCACGGTGTACACCCACGTCCGCATGTTGCACTACATCCACCCACGGTGTACACCCACGTCCGCATGTTGCACTACATCCACCCACGGTGTACACCCACGTCCGCATGTTGCACTACATCCACGCACGGTGTACACCCACGTCCGCATGTTGCACTACACACACGCACGGTGTACACCCACGTCCACATGTTGCACTACATCCACGCATGGTGTACACCCACGTCCACATGTTGCACTACATCCACGCACGGTGTACACCCACGTCCGCATGTTGCGCTATAATGTTTGTTGATATTTGCCCACACTTGGTGGGACACGGGCAAACTGAGAGCCCGTCAGAGATAGCCGGAGGAAAAAAAAAAAACACTATAGTAGCCGCAGCGAGAAATGAACGCTGTGGTGGGGCAGCCGGGATGACCTGGGATTCCCCCACTGTAGCCATATCCACATGTCACCGACCATAGAGGTAGGATGTCACCGACCATCGGCCACCGCTGCAGCCCCGCTCCATGATCCTTACCCTGTGTCTCTGGCTTTCTCTTTCTCTCTCGGTTTCTATATAAACTGGTGTATTTCCAAAACTAATTATGAAATTATTATGACTTGTTCCACACCACCACTGAGGTAAAAATCAAGGAGAGTTTTCTGTATAAAGGTTTCCCCCCCCTCCTAAATGTGGCATATGAGCGGGGGATTGCGGCCTTGCCGATACCTCCGCCTGACCTATAATTATACACTCGCCAGAACTGACCTGCCCTCAGACAAGGGGGGGGAAACCTTTATACAGAAAACTCTCCTTGATTTTTACCTCAGTGGTGGTGTGGAACAAAAGTCATAATAATTTCATAATTAGTTTTGGAAATACACCAGTTTATATAGAAACCGAGAGAGAAAGAGAAAGCCAGAGACACAGGGTAAGGATCATGGAGCGGGGCTGCAGCGGTGGCCAATGGTCGGTGACATCCTACCTCTATGGTCGGTGACATGTGGATATGGCTACAGTGGGGGAATCCCAGGTCATCCCGGCTGCCCCACCACAGCGTTCATTTCTCGCTGCGGCTACTATAGGAGAATATTCGAAGACAATGACATAAAATGAAAGGCAGTTAGCGAGGAGGGGGAAAATCTCGAACTATGCGTAGAAGCCTCTGGTAGGGCGCACTGCTGACGACCCGAGCCGCATCGAAGATATCACCAGTGCGAGGAAAGTCTCCGCCAGTCCTTGCACGAAGTTGGGCGGTGGCCGGGCAATCGAGCAGGTAATGGCAGAGGGGTTCGGCGGATCGCACATAGCAATGGGGGCACGGTTCAGGGTCCAAGCCTGCAACCTGGCGATAGCACAGTTTGTTTGTTTGTGGGATATTCGTCCCAGTTTCCTGGGACATGGGCAAACAGAGAGCCCGTCAGAGGTGCGCACTACTTGCGCGAACTTGCTTTAGCGAGGTGGGGGGTAATCCCTTACCGTAGTAAGTAATATATTTAATGGAGCATGGGCAACAATGCCAGCAGCGTCCCTAAAGACATCACCAGATCGGGCTAGGGCCGAGTCGAGTTCAGATCTGAGCCTGGTGGTGGCTGGGCAGTCCAGAAGATAATGAAGAAGGGGCTCCTCACAGCTTGCCATGCAATGTTCACACGGGTCTGGCTCCATACCCACAATTTGCTTGTAGCAAAGAAACCCAAGACGCAATCTTCGAAGACGGACTACAATAAAATTAGGTAGTCCTGGGGGGAGCAACAGGAGAGAATACGACGTGGCATTAGCATACCATTTTGCAGAGCAAGAGCCCTCCGTGACCCAGAGCTGATGGTCCTCTAGGGATAGTCTTCCTATGATGGCAGTGAGAGTGCGGATGAGGTGCGAGGGACTAGGGCGTAGTGGGAATGTGATGTCTGGGAGATTGCAAGCTGAGCGCGCAGCGTCATCAGCACGCTCGTTGCCACTAATTCCCACATGACCCGGGAGCCAGTGAAGGTTAATCGTTGCGCCCCTATGGACAAGAAGTGATGCAAATGTATGAATCGCTGTTGGGAGAAAGACGTTGTCATGCAGCGAGAAGGATCGTAATCTCTGAATGGAAGAAAGAGAGTCTGTGTGGATTATGACTCGATTGCGACGATGGTGGTGAGCATGGCGCAATGCACCCAGGATGGCCGCAAGTTCCGCCTGGAAAGCGGATACACCTGAAGAGAGTCGCCAAGCTTCCACTATTTGCCCAGAGACAAAGGCCGCTCCAGCTGCGCCATTAGGGGAAACAGAGCCATCAGTGTAGTAGATGGCTGAGTCTGGTGAGGCCAGAGCTGCCACCCTACTGAGACCCTCCTGGCGAAGGAGTGCTGGAATTGAGGAGCGGGGTTTAGCCTCCGATGGACCAATAATATTAAAAACAGGAGGATCCCATGGCGGTGGATCAACGTATCCAGGAAAGGGAGAGTCGGGATCTTGACAGAGGCTCGCAGCAGCTCCCAATCCATGGATGGCAGCGGCCGTGGTGCGGGCCCAGTCACGCTGAGGGGCCGGCTCGGGTGGGCGGCAGAGAAGGCGTTTTAGGAGGGCAGAGACAGGCAGGTGAGGCAGGCACTGGATCAGCTTCAGGGTGACAACTGCCGCTCGCAACACAATGCGATGGGCCAGAGACGGCAGCCCACCCTCCATACGCAGATTGACCAGTCGGGTCCAGCGTGGAGCACCCAGCATAATGCGGAGGGCATCATTCTGGATGACCTCCAGAGATCTAGCGACTGGCGGAGCAAGGCCCGTCAAGCAGATGGCGCTGTAGTCCACCAAGGATTGGACTGCGTGTGTATAAAAAGTCCGTAGGACGGAATATGATGCCCCCAAACTCCGCCTGGACAGATAGCGGAGAGCAGCCATGCGGGTGGATGCACGCTCCCTCAGGTACGGAACATGGCAGGCAAAGTTGAGACCCGCGTCAAGCCAGACCCCCAAGTACCGATGTGCAGTGACCATGGAGAGCTGATGGCCACCGAGTAGCAGTGGAAAGTCTGGGGGGCGGAGTCCAAATGGCAGGCACTTGGTCTTCAGAAAGTTAATTTTTAGGCCTAACTCGGCACACTTGGCATGGAGCCGAGAAAGGGCCAAGTCTGCCTGTCGAAAACAATCCCGTCTAGTAAAAACAAGGGCAAGATCGTCTGCATAACAGAGGAGGGTGACGCCAGGCCCATAGTCGATGGTTAAGAGCCCCTCCATAAGGATATTAAACAGGAGGGGGCTTAGTACGCTCCCCTGGGGCGTGCCATTTAAATGTGTGCAAAAGTGTGAGAGGTGCCCCTGGAATCTGACCCCTGCAGAGCGATCCGCAAAGAAGTCCCTGATCCAGGATAAAAGCCTGCCTCCCACACCCCTGTCTGCAAGGGCAGCCAAAATAACTGTAGGGCTGGCTAGTTCAAAAGCCTTTTCCAGGTCGAGGAAGACGGCCATCCCCTTTCCCCCTCTCAGTTCCCCAAGGAAAGATGCGAGGCAGTGAGTGGCACTCCTACCATGGTGGTATGCGAAGATCCTTGGGTGCAGTGGTCCCAGCCGCCAAGCGAGACGAGCCCGCACAACCCTCTCAGCCGTTTTAGCGATACAGCTAAGGAGGGAGATGGGGCGCATGGCGGTAGGATCATGAGGCTTGGGAATCGGGTGAATAACAGCCGCCTTCCACGACCTTGGCAGACGCCCCTCAGACCACGAGAGGTTGATCAGATTAAGTAGGCGCTCGCTACCGCAATCCCCAGCGTGTGACAGGAGTGAATATGTGATTCCGTCCAGTCCAGGCGCAGAGTCCCCCCTGTGGTGCAGTGCTTTTAGAACCTCCCTGCTGGTGATGGGACAATCAGCTGGGTCTGGCCTATCACAGGCAGCCTGAACTGCCGTGGCACGAGCGGTGCATAGCTGAGCCTGCAGGATCTGGACGGATTGTGGGAGATTGCTTGAAGAAGAGCGATCCGCGAAGTGCTGAGCGAGGCGGCTGGCCTCTGCGGCAGGATCAGGATGCGAGGGCGGCCGAGGAGGACGTGGATTGGAGATGGACCTGATTCTCCTCCACATCTCCCTGAGTGTGGAGTGAGCATCTAGGGTACGACACCATCCAATCCACGCCTCCTCCTTGAGGCGGCGTTTCTCTGTGGTGACATGTCGCGTGACAGCCACCAGGTACCGACGGTGTGGAGATGTGCGACGCCGTCGGTACTGCCTGCGTGCCGCATTTAGCCGCCGGTTCAATTCCTTGACCCTGTCGCAGTAAATCCAGCCGTCCCGATAGCACCTCGCGGATCGACGCTGCAGGGGGATAGCAAGAGAGGCAGCCTGTGAAAAAAGACTCGCCACCTGATCTGCTCGTCTCTCGAGGTCTGAGGCGGGAGGAGATGCAGCAAAGGCCCCAGCTAAGGCCTGTGCAAACGCCACCCAGTCGGCCCTACGGAAGTCCCACCGCAAAGGAGGGGGCGGCGTCGGTGGGAGCGGAGCAGTTGGCAGAGTGACCTCTAGGGCAAAATGATCACTGGCGAGGTGTCGGTGCAGCGACCATGTTGCCGAGCCCGCAAGGGGGGAGGACACAAACGCCAAGTCCAGACGCCCCCCGTCAATGTGTGTGGCCTCAGTGGTGTCGTTTAATAGGGAAACATCACCCACCTCCTCCAGTATTAAAGAGATGTGTCGTCCTGCATCGTTAGGGCGAAGAGGCGAAGAGAGCAGGGCGTGGTGGGCATTGAAGTCGCCCCCAATGTACACAGCTCCCCTGGCAGCTTGGGAGAAAAGTTCCCCCAACTCCAGGGTGCTCCTCTGGCTCCGGTATACATTGTATACCGTCAAGGGCGACGTCGCCAGATGGAGGACCACGCCCTGAACCTCCACATCAGGTCCACAGAAAGGAGGGGGCTCACAATCCGTGCACGCGATGTGGTCCCGGACCAGAACGGCACATCCCCGTGTAACACCACGAATATACGGGAGGAGATGGGTGGTGTATCCCGAGAGATGGAAAGTGGAATTGCCTGGGAGCAAGGTCTCCTGCAGGAGAATGACATCAGGGCGGTCCTTGGCGGCCGCTTCCTGCAAAAGGGGGAGCTTGCTCCGTGCTCCCAAGCAATTCCACTGGAGGAGCCTGAGAGAGCGGTCTACTGGCCGTCCGGCGACAGTTGCGGACGGTCGTTCTCCTGCAGCAGTGGTGAGGCCCTCTCCATCACTTTGGACCCTGATGGTGTTAGTGTTTGCCCCAAACGATGACGCTGACGAGGCAGCTGTGCGGTGGAAGACAGAGCATTGGGAGGTCGTGGCCTGACCCTCTTGGACGGGCGAGCTGTCCTGTGCAGTGTGGGACGGGGTCGCCCTGCCGAACGAGCTGGGCGACGAGGGGACAGAGGAGCACCTAGGCTCGCCATCTTCCTCTCGATCGCCTGGTCCACAAGGCGATTGGCAGCTTCGGCAAGAGGCTCGGTTGGGAGAGGGATATCGAGGGTAGAAGCTATTGTCTTTGCTAGGGTCATCGCAAGCTCTGTTGCAAAGGTCCTGAGCTCCTCCGTTGTGAAGGAGATCACCGGAGGAGCAGGAGCGGGGGGTGGACTGGGTGTGGTGGCAGACACTGGTGGCGGAATTGGCACTGACCGACTGGTCTCTACAGTCGGAAGTGGTGGCGAGACAGGCGGCTGTTGGCGGTGGACCTCGGCTGTGGTCTGGACCACAGTGAGCGCTGAGGGCAATGGAGGGAACTCTTGGTCGCTGAGAGGTGGTGGGCACTGAGTGAGAGGGCGGCGCTGTTGTCCCCAGATGAAGGTACCGGGGGGAGCTGGAGTGGCGCTGGTGGCCTGGTGCTCCTGCACAAAAGCAACCTGCCTCTCTCGACCCTGGTTCACTCGGTGAACCCTCGCGGGGCAGCTGGGGTGCCAGGCGTGGTGTCGTCCGGAGCAGTTGGGGCACTTGGCCGCAACTGGTTGCTTCGCCTTGTACCGCTGGAGGCACTCGGCCGTGTCGTGGCCGCCACTGCACATGCCGCAGATGACGGGGCGGTTGCAGTTGGCACGGTGGTGCCCGTAGCGCTGGCAGCGGTAGCAACGGAGAGGCTCCGGGGTGAAGGGGCGAAGGTGGTATGTTCCCCAGTTCCCCAGGTCTATGGCAGGGATCAGAGGACCCCGCAGGGTGACAATGACCTGTTGAGTCTCCTCTCGGGTCCGCGTTTTTTGGCATCGTGTTGCCTCCTCGACTTGAGGGTGGTGAAGGAGTATCTCCATGGGCATTCTCAAGGGATAGCCCATGACCACTGCCTTCGTAGACTGTTGACCAGGTGTCAGCTCTACTAGCTTTACAGGGCAGGCCTCGTCCTGCAGAGCTGTTCTTAAGAGGTCGTAGGCTCCCTCGTCCTTCGGCACCAACACTGAGCTTCCATCCCGACCTATCAGGTTGGAGCAGCATAGCCCTGGCAGGTGACGCTCTAGTGCAGCCACGGCGTCGTAGCTCGTCGCATGCCCGTCCTGTACCGGCACACGGAAAGCTGGAAATGCAGAGCGGGGAGGCGGACGCACAGCTACTGACATGGAGGGACGAGCAGCAGAGGGATCCCTGAGGGGAGGCCCAGTGCGTACTGCCGGAGAGGGGCCGTTTCCCTGGCGAGCACGCCTCGATCCCTTGCGTACCACGGGGGTGAAACCCTCATCATCGTGCAGAGCGGGATCAGCAGAGGGGGGGAGCTGAGTCGCAGCAGGAGCCTCCGAAGTGCCCTTGGTGGAAGAGAGAGATGGTGGAGCAGGTGCAACCTCCTCCATAGCCTCATGTCGGCGGGCTGCCTTGGCAGAGCGGGTAGAGTCACCACGCAAGCGAGGTGCCACTCTCGTAGATTTGGGTGTAGAGGGGTTAGCACAAGCGGCCTCATGAGCTGACGAGTGGGAGCTCGAGTCAGAGCAGTGACGCTCCCTCTTCGTGCCTGTGGCAGGGCACGGGATGGAGGGCCTCGACTGAGGAAGCGGGAGGCGGGAATGCCCCTGGGGCCTAGGGATGCTGGATCCCTTCATGCTGCTCACCGAAGCAGGCCAAAAAACTCAGTCAAAAGACACACACACACACACACATACACCTCACACACACAATCACTCAAAAAGCACAAACAAACAAAAAACAGCAAAAGTGGCCAGGTCCCTACAGTGACGGGCAACCTATGCTCCCCACCCTCTAAAGGGCGATGGGAGGCCCCGCCACTGCCCCTTTCGGGTCTTCCCTAGTCTAACAGAGCCGCCCTCACCGCCTCCTATAACCAGGCCCTAAAGGCCCCCCTTCATGGAAGTGCCCTAACGGCACCCCTTCAGGGTTCGGCGTCGTACTACGGTGAGGGACACTAACGGCAGGCAAAAAAAAAAAAAAAAAAAAAAAAACACCCACACACACAGTCACAAACACACACACTCCCACTCACACCCAGGCAATCTGAGACTAAGTTTCAGAAAAAACCTGGAAAGCAAAAGAAAAGCTTCCTCAGTGCCAGAGACTAAGTCGAAACTGGCAAAAAACGAGGAAAAACAGTCGAAATTCTCCACGAGTAAACGAAACAGTGTTCAGAGCTCGAGAGAAAACGGCCAGACCTCCTCACCCGACAGAGTCTGAGCTAGGAGTGATAGCACAGGAAACCCAGGCGTAGACGCCGGATTCTGACTAGGATGTAGTTGGGTAGGCCAGTTGGTGTGGAAGGAGGAGAATATGACGTGGCCGTTGCGTACCAGGCAGCCGAGCGCGAGCCCTCAGCAATACGAAGTCGACGGTCATCTTTGATACGCCTGGAGATATAGCTAGCCACCAACGAGAGAACTCGGGAGGCACAAGGGAGGAGCGGGAACGTGACATCAGTGAGGGAGCTATATATAGCCGCATGTGCGGTTTTGTCCGCCAGTTCATATCCCTCAATCCCAACATGCCCAGGGACTCTGTTAAAAATAACTGAGCCACCTTGCTGTTGGTTGAGGGAGGAAACTGTATACAGTAGAAAGCGGTGAGTAAGAACCGGTGGGATACGAGGGAGAGCGACTCCAGGCACTGAAGGGAGGAGAGTCAGTGTGTAAAACGACTCGCTGATGTCGGTGTCTGTAGGCATGGCGCAAGGCACCAAGAAGTGCCACCAGCTCAGCCTGAAAGGCAGAGACCCCCGTGGAGATGCGCCAGGATTCTGTATACGTCCCAGAAACAAAAGCTGCCCCCGCTGAACCATCAGAGGAGACTGAGCCGTCGGTGTAATAGACTGCTGAGGCTGTAGAGTTGAGAGCAGAAATGCTACTGAGACTTTCTTGCCGAAGAACGGCCGGAATGGAGTGGCGAGGCTTGGACACCGAGAGAGAGTTGACGGTGAAAGGGGGAGGCGACCAGGGAGAGGGAGGTGAGTACCCCGGACAATCTACATCAATATCCACCCACGGTGTACACCCACGTCCACATGTTACACTACATCCACCCACGGTGTACACCTACGTCAGCATGTTGAACAACAATACATGCCTGCATTTACTTCAATGACACCATCGGCGGTCAGTTAGCAGCCGCCTATCAAACACACACTACTTGCCCCATACAACTCAGCTGCACAGGTCAGTCAAATAGACTATAGTTTCTCACAACGGTTGTTATTAAACGAGGTCTGGTGCTCACTGTAAGGGAAGGCAATGTATTTTTTTTTTTTTTTAATGCGAGGAAGAAGGAACCAAAGGCCATGAGCCCGCAATAATACAGTTCCCGCCAAGAGAAAAACAAAATACAATACAGAGCCAAATTCAAGATCAAATCATTTCGAGATGCCTGGACACACTGCTTATAGTTACTTTTTTTCTTTCTTGTTTCTTTTTTTTTTATTTCTTTAAACAGAAGTGATCATGATTCTGTGTGTTAAACCAGTATAGGATGGTTCATATAATTTATTACATCACCTTATTCTGTGTTGCGGGGACCACCCAGTGTACTAGAAGTCCCTCAATTCCCTGTTGAAAGAATTATGGTGGATGCAGGGAAAGAGTAATTTTTTGTCTGCAGTCTACGGGGTTCATGTTCAGATCACGCGCAACAAGAACAACAACAGCAACAAATAACATCGCCTCGGTTCAGCCAGATGGGTAGGTTCAGATTCGGTACAGGTAGGTCCATTCAGGGCTTTGACATCTACTCTGAACCAGTTACAGTAATGAGGGTCCAGATCAGTCAATGCCATTCGTGTCATTCTACTCCCCTCCACCATTTTCTAACAATTTCTAACTCATCAAGGCTAAATCCACAGGTAAATGCAAGCGGCCTGACGGTAAGAGAAATCCATCTGTCTATCTATCCCGTAAGGGGTGGCCACAAACAAATCGCCTCCATGTCGCCCCGTCCCCTACCATTCAGCTGCCCTCCCGCCAATTCACACCCCTCTAATATTCCTCTCCACTCCATCCCTCCATCTCATCCTCGGTCTCCCCCTCCCTCTCCCCCCTCCAGTAAAAGTTAGTCGCCATAATGAGCATGTTAAACTCCCCATAATGAGCATGTTAAACTTTTCTGGTATCGTTAGAAGATTGAGATTCGAGCAGCCATAGTAGGTATGGCAGTATTTTGTAAGTTAATTCCATATAAACAAGACAAAGGAGACCTTTAATAGCCGCACCCACCGTGAGCATCATCAAGAGAAGGGAATAATTATATAGCTATTGGTTAAGGACTTACGGTAAATAACACCTCTTTGACTCAGGCCGTCCCAGTACAGGTAACTCTCCATCGTCATATTTACCGCTATTTCGGCCCGATGCAGGTACGCAATCAGCCAGCATACTCTTGCATCGTGTGTGTGTGTGTGTGTGTGTGTGTGTGTGTGTGTGTGTGTGTGTGTGTGTGTGTGTGTGTGTGTGTGTGTGTCACCCCTCAACACATACCCCATAAGTCCTGTACACTCTACTTAACATCTGCACCAGGGCTGTGTGAGTGATGGAAAGTGATACAGTGAGGGACAAACACTGGATGCGGTAATTGAGTTGCTTCATATTTGTTTACACATACTTACATCATCCAGTGATATTTTGTAATCTTATGTGCCGTGACTAGTTCATACTCCTGATTAGAAATAGCACTATATGAGCTTTCAGCTCCCTTCCGGGAGGGTAAAAGCTGACGATCACGACCATCACGAACATCAAGTGATCCTGACCGACCCGGTGAATTACATATATATATATATATATATATATATATATATATATATATATATATATATATATATATATATATATATATGTATGCACACATCATCATCGCTGTCAGCCATTGCAAGGCCACCGCTGAACAAGGCCTCCCCGAATCTTTTACACGAATTCCATGATTGAGCCAATCTCTGCCACGTTTTGCCTGCAATCATCTTTCATCTCTTCACCTGAATGACCTCTCTCTCTCTCTCTCTCTCTCTCTCTCTCTCTCTCTCTCTCTCTCTCTCTCTCTCTCTCTCTCTCTCTCTCTCTCTCTCTCTCTCTCTCTCCCGGTAAATACACTTTCTCAAATACATGTTCACATACAAGTGTACACGGTGTGTGTGTGTGTGTGTGTGTGTGTGTGTGTGTGTGTCTGTGTCTGCGTGTGTTACTGAATATATCAGTGTTGTGATAGGGCGTTAATTTAGAAGTGATAAAAACTCTTACCCAATTTACCGATAATCGTGTCCACAATCGTTACTTATCATGGAAAATTATGTGTTTAGGTATATGACCTGCATAGTTTTGTCTGAGTCTTCCCCCTGATTTGTTTGTTAAGTGATTGCAGCTGGAGCAGTGAAGGTAAAAGTATAAACAGACAATAATTAGCAATCTTTTCGCTCCGATGACGCATTTCGTAATATAAATCCATCAGACTTTTTTTTCAGCTTGGCGGAGACTTTTCTTTTTCTTTGTCTTTATTTTTCGTTTACAATTCTTCGTTTTCTTTTTTCCTTTTCGTTTTCTTCTTTTCCTCCTCCTCCTCCTCCTCCTGTTTCTTCATACTTTACGGAGTATATATATATATATATATATATATATATATATTTTTTTTTTTTTTTTTTTGTCCGACTCTGGGCATAGGCTTCACAGCCTGCTACCAAGGCCCAGCAGTCCTCCTACATACCATACACCTCTATATACGCCATTCAGTTTGAGATGTGCTTCCAAATTTGAAAAAGAAATTGTCTGTAGGTATCTGGATTAAAATAAAGAATATAGACTATCAGAGTGAAGGGGTTAGGGGTCAGTATAGTATATGAATACGTAATAAGGATGCGTAGAGCTTCGTTACACCTTCTCCTTGGCGATTTATTTAGCGTATTACATCCTATAATTTTCCTACGCTTATGTACTTAGCGTATTACATCCTATAAATTTCCAACGCTTATTTACCTAACGAATTACATCCTATAATTTTTCTATCCTTTTTTCATGGCTTCAGGGCAATATAGTTTGCATCAGGGACGTGAAGGAGGATATTTAAAGGTGATGTACGGAATAAATCGGTGAGGAAGATGTGTTAGGTAATCCCCAAAGCCACTTCTCCAAAATTAATGCGAGGAAAAAAAAAAAATCCGTTCCTAGACTATCTGATCGTCTACCTGCTTCATGGCTTATTACCTGTCTTTTATCCCTTCCGTCCGAGTGTCTCCACCTGTATTTTTTGTATTGTTATTTCCAGATTATTTATTTATTTAAGTTTTTGAGAGGCACTTGTACTGACGGGGTTAAACCAAATATATAAATAAATAAAGAGACGAATACATGAATTAAAAAAAAAAAAAAAAAGGCACCTTGGATGTTGGTTTCATTTTTGGCTGGACATTGTGTTGATAGTTCTATTTTTGTACTTCCATGTTCCTGGTTCTTGATTACGCCAAGTCATATAAGTGAAAACAATGATAATAATGGCTGGTATTGGTGGTAGTGGTGGTGATAATGATGAGGGAGCTTTAAGCTATATCAGATCAGTTTGAGACCAGTCAGGTTCATTCATTCACCCGTGCGGGTCAACTCAATTGTTTTTTTTTCTTCTTTTTTTTATGCAAGGAAGAAGGAACCAAATGCCAGGAGCCCACAAACTGTTCCTTCCAAGGAAAAAAAAAAAAAAACAATACAAAAGAGCCAAATTCAAGATCTGTTCATTTCGAGATGCCTGGACACTGCGTTTGAAAGACTGGTGATCATAGGAAGTAGGAAATACAGACAGAGGGAGACAGTTCCAGAGTTGACCTGTTGCATAAATGAAGGACTGGGAGTAACGGTTAACTCTTACATTAGAGAGTTGGACAGAAAAGAGATGAGAGTTTGTTGCTAGACGGGTGTTACGCTCCCGCCATGGAGGGATGCAAGCAGGCAGTTCAGAGGAGCAGTGACCATTGAAATAGCGATAGAAAAGAAACAAATATGCAACAGTGCGGTGAAGAAACAGAGGTTGAAGGGAGCCAGTAAGAGGAGGAGAATTAGGCGAAAAAGCTTTGCCTCCACCTTGTTGAAAAGGCTGTATGTGGAGAGCCTCTCTACATATGAGAGTTGTACTCTGCACAGGGGAGAATAAAACCCGTGTATAAAGTCAACAACTGCGCAGAGGTAAAGAAGGCACGGAGTCGACTTATCACACCTAATCTCTTGGAAGCAGATTTTACAAGTGAGGTAAATTATGATCTTTCCAAGATAAATCCAAGATTACGTAAGAATTACCATCATTCTGGAATACGATGTTGCTGAAAACTAAATAAAGCAGCAAGTATTAGTAATTGTGAGAAAAGGAAAGGAATACAGAGATGGTTATGACATCGAGGGGTGCGATTGGGCAATATTGTAGAATAATTTAGATAAAAGTTAGTACAGTATACGGGTGGCATGTTGCCTAAGGAATAAACAGAAGGGAAAGGTTGCAGGTAGCTTGGGCATGGAGAACAAACAGATCGCATTGGGTGTGAAAAGCGGGCTGAAATAGAGAAAATTCTCATGAAGGACGGTATATTTAAGTTACCCATTCCCATTTGAAGTTTTCTTTATTTTCAGTGTGATAGAAAACGAAGCAAGCAGGAGTAACTTTTTCTATGGAGAATGCAAATCTCGTTATATTGCCCAGTAGCCTTTTTAAAATCCTACTTCAGATTTATAAAACAATGCCGTAAAGTATCAGTGGTTTACTTTTGAATTTAGTAGTAGTATGCTGTTCTCTCCACCAAACCATACACCACTAACCCGACTGAGAAAATTCTCAAGGTTGGGATTTCCCGTAACTGACGCAGATGAGCAGATAGATGTAGACAAGCTGGCAGGTTAACCCTTTTTGAGACTGGTTAGTGACGTCAGGAAAGTAAGGAAAACAGAAACCCCCCAAATAAACAAAATAGCCTACCAGCGGGAAAATTACGGGTATATTAATTAAAAAAAAAAAAAATTGCAGTGAAAAAAACAGGCTGATGAAACTGAAAATAATAATAATAATAATAATAATAATCTGTCATAGTTTTAAGAGCTTGTGTCGAAGCTGCAGGGGTAAAAGTGATGAGCTGCCTAGTAAGGGAAAGTGGTGACGGGGAAGAAGGAAAGGGGGAGGGAAGGAGAATAGGGGTGGGGGTAAATATAGACTCAGCGGTCCGTTACCGAATCGGCACTATTAGTTAGTAAATATTTTTATCCCCATACAGGTTCATGCACACCTAATTATCTGAGGTCCTGTCAAAAATCTTTGTTTGATTTAATTATTAACAAAAAATCAGGATTCGGAGCGAAACTTTGCTAAAGTTAGCGCGAGTTTAATCTCTAGGTTGATAACTCACCTTGACAGACTTGTTTTGCATAAATATTGCTTTACAGTGCAAATACATTTATTGTAGTTTTTATCAATATCTATGCAAAATAGAAGTCTGTAAAGGCGTGTTGACGATCTGAAGAGCAAATATCCGAAAACATCAACACGTTTTAGAACTGAAACCATATTTTTTTTATTAATAGTTATATTAAGCACTTTTTTTTTTTTTTTACAGGATTTCCGACAAGTAGGTGTGTATAAACCTGCATTGTGCCAAAAATTATATTTTTCCAATTAAAAGTGCCGATTAGGTAATTAACGCCGATCCGGTATTTCGTGGCGGAGAGGGAAGGAGAAAAGGAGAGAGGAGGTAAAGGGAAAGGAAGGTGGTAAAGGAGAAGGAAGTAGGTAAAGGGGAGGGAAGCAAGAAAGGGGAAGGGAAGGTGGGAAGGAGAACAAGGAAAAGAAGGAAGAAACTGGGAGGGAAAGGAGAATAGGGGAAGGAAGGAGGAAAGGGAAGGGAAGGGGGAGGAAAGAAAAGGTAAAAGATAGAAAAACAGAGGTAAGGATGAATGGCGGAAATAAAAGGCAGAGGAGAGAAAGAAGTAGACTGGGAGGAAAGTAGAGAGGAGGGAAGGAAGAGGGCTAAAGGGGGAGAAGAGAAAATGGAGAGGAAGGAAGGGAGAGGAGAGGAGAAAAGAGAGAAATAAAGGTAGATAAAAGAGTGAGAAGAGGAAGAAAGGAAAAGAGAGAGGAGAGAAGATAAAATGGAGAAAACCTGAGGAAAGTAGGAAGAGGGAAGAAGAAAGCTGATATTTAGATAAGAGAGAGAGAGAGAGAGAATCCGCTTCCTCTTAAATACCATAGCCTCTTTGTCTTCGCTTCCTGTAGCCTACATTATGACAGCCTGATTTCGAAACACGACCATATTGTGAGAGAGAGAGAGAGAGAGAGAGTCCGCTTCTTATAAATTACCATAGCCAAATTTCGAAACATCACCATATGAGAGAGAGATAACAAGGAAGAATAATGATAGGGTGTTGCGTAATTCAGTTTCCTTGTATTTTCATAAATGACAACGCCGAAAGCAATGTCATGTAATTTAAATAGCTCTTTAGAAGTTTGAGGAAAGGGAGGAGATGCAACAAGCAGTGCAGTTACCTAAGATAGTCGTTATGGTTATTAGTGATGATAAAATTGTCCAGTGTGGCATCATTTGAAAATTTAGCTGGTGATATTTAGTGTCGATTTCTTTGTAGTGCTATCCCGCCACAGTAAACATGACCATCATGTTCATGAGTACAAAACGATTTTAGTGGAAGTTAAATTAAAATAAGTAATTTCGACTCAGCTTAAAGAATACTATACCCTATTTAATTGACCTGTGCAGCTGAGATGTGAGCGAGTAAGGTGTTTGATTCGCGGATGCTGTTTGGCCGCCCATGATGAAAATCTATTGCTCTTTTTATTTAAACACATATATATTTATATTTTTAAATTGTCTGCAATATAAGCAGCCAGTTTAAATGTGGAATAATTAACGAAGCTAAAGAAGTCAAAATTAGCTTTAAAGGTTTACTGTAATCAAAGAAAACTAAAGTTGATTATAAAGTGTTATAAAACGATGAGTGACGTTTGAAATTATCCACCCACGGTATACATCCACGTCCACATGTTGCACTGCATCCACCCACTGTATACACGTACTTCCGCATGTTGCCCTATAAAATCCACGCACGGTGTACACCCACGTCCGCATGTTGCACTATAAAATCTACCCACGATGTACACCCACGTCTTCATGTTGCTCTACAGTACATGCCTGCATTTACTTCAGTGATATCGGCGGCCAATCAGCAGCCACGAATCAAACACACCCTACTTGCCTCATACATCTCAGGTGCACATGTCAGTCAAATAGATTATAGTACAATTTTTTTATTTTCTGCCAGACGATATTATTTTGTTTCGTAATGAAGGATAACTGAAATGTGTACCTAACCTCCTTACTTGTGAGCTGAGTGAATGAATAAATAAACGTAATTGTAGTAACAAGGTTTAAAAAAATGATGACGGGAGGAAGAAGAGAAACAGAAAAAGGAGGAGGAAGAAAGTAGATAGTAACGAATGAAAAATGAAGAGGAAAAACGTAAAGAAGGAAATCAACAGGGATGACAAGCAAGGAGGGGGAGGTTAGCAGGAGGAGGAGAAGAGCAGGTTGGCAGAAATGATAGAGGGGAGAGGTAGACAGAGAAATATAGCTAAGATGGTGCTAAAACGATTGAGGAAGAAGATAAGACGTAATTACCATGATAAGAAAGAAAAGTAGAGAAGGAGGAGGCAGAGGACGAGGGCAGACATTCAGGGGAGAGAGGGGAGAAGTTGAACCGAAGGGAAGGGCGGAGGCGACGGCGGCGTGTCAGTTAGCGCTTGGCCGGGGAAAGGGTGGGATGCGTCGCTCCGTGCCAGGATGTTCTTATCAGTTCTTACGTCCGTAGCTTTTCCTCGCCTCACCACACTCCCTCCCCTCCCAGGCTTATAGTTTTAAGTGTTGCGTAACCGTACACGATGTTGCGGTTCATATCAACATGAGAGATCAGCTGAAATAAGTGAAAATAGAGGAAGTTTTTGGAGTCGCCGCAGAGAAGTTGATAGTGTCTGATAAAGTGTTAAAGTGAATCTTCATGGAACAACAGTATTCGAAAGCGGATAAATGTGCGTTTGTGAGATAATGACGTAGGCTTTATAACTATGTCTGTGTAGTAGCTTACGTGAGGTAGAGCATCGGAAGTGAGCGATTACAGTACCTAGCGTACTTTGAAAGATGAAATACAAGTGTGTAGCGGAAACTATAACTAAAAACAATCCTTTGGTGGTCGTTTCAGGATTCCCGAATCGTACAGTACATTAAAATATGATTGTCTTTTAGTAATTAATATTCCAAAAGTTAGTTGTGTGTGTCAAGTAGCCGTGTAGTGTTTAGTGAAGCGTTTGGAAGTGTGTAGTCGGTGTAACGTAAGATAAATGACAGGAAATTCCACTTAATAACCGACAGCGTGCCTTCATATACACACTTCACGATGTCCAGAGGTAAGTTATTATTATTATTATTTTTTTTTTTCGTGTGAAAATCGTGTTATTTATTTTTTTATTCAGGACGTGCTTCAACTTTGCTGACTTTTTTCTGCTCCTAATTTTCCGTGTGTTTGTGAGAGAGAGAGAGAGAGAGAGAGAATTATTAGTGTTTCCTTTTCGTATTGTATTTTTTTTTATTGTTTTTTGTTGTATGTTATTTCCCAGTTGTTTCATCCTCTGCCATACATTCTTCTGACATCAGTGAAATTATTTGTGCTGGTAGCCTATTGAAATTCATTAAGCGTTCCCAACTTGTTTCTAATTCATGTACTGTACCATATCACTTCACGTACCACACCACTTCACGTACCACACTTTATGTACCACACCACTCGATCACGTACCACACCCTATGTTGACAGCTGAGTATTACTGTGACTATAGCCAACGTTTATATGTACTAGTTCCCTATTTAGCGTAAAATATTGTACAAAGAGGATAAATATGCCGACGAATAGCAACATAATTTAAAATACACCGGTCTAAACACGCCATTACTCTTCTCGTAGGTGAGATACTGATGTGGTTTAGTCTGCCCTCTCACTGGCCTTAGATGCAGTGTTGTGTACCGTGCCAAATGTAATCCAAATATGAACTGAACCTTGAAATTAAATGTTCGTAGACAATTGCTAAGACCCCAAATGGCAGATAATTGATATCGTAGTACCTCTTAGACATCTAGAGTATTCCATTCATTGGTATATAAATGCAGATGATATTGCAGTAGGCTATATTGATAAAAGAAAAACAAGCTAAAGATGACTAATCTAGCATTAAACTTGCTGAATTGGCACTACTGACGTACTATATTGCTTTACGCAAGAAATTGAAAACATAACGATTATTTACCGGTATTTTTCATGCCACTGGGAAATACATATATACAGGTAGATTCTTTCAGCATGACATCAACCACTGGTAGAGCTCAAAATATGCTTAGTGGAATAAAAGGATGAGAACCACAATCTCTCTCTCTCTCTCTCTCTCTCTCTCTCTCTCTCTCTCTCTCTCTCTCCAATCCATTAATAATACTGGTGCAGTATCGCATGTCTTCATGTCATCGCCTGATTGTTCTTTATGGCCATCCTACTCTGTCATCGTCTCCGTATCGTTTTGCTATCGAGTCTGTCATCTCCTCTCTCTCTCTCTCTCTCTCCCCCCGCAGTTACTTTTATACTTCTTATTCTTTCATTCCCTCACTTGTTTTCCCTTTCCCTTTCCAACTTATTTTCGTAACTCCACATACTCATTATTCCTCTTTCCTATCTCCATTTTTCTACCATTCCGTCCCTTTCCTCACCTCCATCCCTCCATTCCACCACGTTCTCCGTCTTAATTTTCCTCCTCTCTCTCTTCCTTGATCGCTATCCCGCAGCCTTTTCTAAATTCTTTCATTTCCTCTCCCTTCTTTGTTTCTCTCCATTTTCCTTCTCCCATTCCCTCCCCTTGTCTCCAACTTCCCTTTCCCATGCTGTTATCTCCCATTTCCTTATGTCTTTACTTACCCTTATTTACTTTCCCAATTCCTTCCCTTTCTTCATTTTCCCATTCCCGTTCCTACCCGTTTTCTCTCTCCTTTCCTTCTAATTCCCTCCCTCTCCCTCCCTCTTCCCATCCCTGTTCTCTCCCCCTCTCCGTCTTTTCCATCTCCTTATCCAACTCCTAATTCTGCTCCTAATTCTCTCCGTCTAAAATCCTCCCAATCCCCGAATCCAATCAGAATGTTAATGGGCCTCTAGATATGGACGAGTTGCTTGATTCAGAGATGGTTGTTAATGCGTAGTACAGTAATTTCGTTTTTATTTAGTTTCATGGCAGCCTTTTTCGTCGTCCTCCTCTTTTTTCCTCCTCTTCCTCCTTCTCCTCCTCCTCTTCCTCCTTCTCCTCCTCCTTCTTGCTTTCCTATCCTTATCCTTCAACATGTAGAGTTAGATCTTGTAGTCATAGTTTTCTCTAACAAGCAGCCTCGAAAGGACCATAAGGTCTGTTGCTGTTTGCTTTCCTGTGTAATCCTGTGTAATCCTCTTCCTCCTTCTCCTTCTCCTCTTCCTCCTCCTCCTTTTCCTCTTCCTCCTTCCTTTCCTCCTCCTCCTCATCATCATCATCACCGTTATTATCCTATATTTTGAAGATTTTTAGGGATGCATTTTTTCTTGTGGAAGTTGGAAGTCGTTGCTATTTGTGTGTGTGTGTGTGTGTTCGGTAGCTTCTGTTTTTCACTGACATCCCTTTGTGTAATTCCTTGCCATGGAGTATGCAGAAAGCCGCAGTTGATAGTGTATAGTACCGGGTATTTAAACTTTAATTCTAGTCCCGTACATGAACAATTCATTACCAATAGTTCAGTTGCTTTCCTTTAAATTTTAAGTACCATGTAGGCTACGAGTAAATCAGGGGTTCCTAAAAGGGTATAGGCTATACGGTACTCTACGTGTGTACCCTGACCTAGAGGTACGCAGGTCAGTTTCCAGAGGGTACACTGAAGAGCTGAAGGAAAGTAGCCAGACAGCTGTAGTTGACTTTTCATTTCATCCAGTAATCGTTTATTTGTGTTTTTGCCTACACCTAATACTTTGCTGAGAGAGAGAGAGAGAGAGAGAGAGAGAGAGAGAGAGAGAACATTTTTCCCTTCTTTGCCGAAAATATGCATACTGTACACTGAAGTTGACTCAGTACCATACGGTCAACCATTAAGTACGCACAGGATGAATATATATAATTTTCTGTCGAGCAGCTACCGTATAGTTCGTCATCTCGGGAAGGTCGGTGTGTGTGTGTGTGTATGTGTGTGTGTGAGGAAATGTATTGTTTGTAGCGATATACTGCAGTCTTCGATATTACGTCACCATTATATTTTACTGGTATACTATTTAATAACCAATACCATATCAGATTAGGTCAGCTTGGTACGGTAGCCTGTGTACTTATGTGTTGTAACAGGGATTAAGTGTACATTGAGAAATTAGTCATACTGAAAATAAGATGGTGTACAGAATATCTTTTTTATTCACGATATTTTTGTATTGCCCTCTACGAGTCATGGTTTTAGTTTCATTTTCAAAGCCATCTGACAACTTCGTACAATCAAGGGAGGGATTCTCAGACGAAGGGGTTAGACACAAAGTTGAATCCCTTCCTACCATGACGATTTTTTTTTTATTATGGCTGCAACGAGGGGATTTTACTCAGCTAAGAGGCGACATAGCCTATCGTAGTAAAGGTGTTTTATTCATGACCTTATTAAGCACGGTACACAGCATTACCGTATCGTCTTTTGTTTCCACTATATTCTAAATGTTTCATCCATCCATGATCTAATCCTTTATTCCCTTATCAGGAGTGTAGGGATCCGGGGCTAGATTAAACAGTAGATTCGAGTGACCAGTCCCATGACCCTGGGCGGCATTGTGAGCAAAAACCTGAACTACATCTTGGAATTTTACCCTAGTAGGACAGGCCCGGTTAAAGCTTTTACAGTAACCGCCAGCCGTCCAGTTTCAGTATTTCATCACCACTCATGTAATAAATGGTTTTCTGGGTTACAGGAAGCCAAACTGTAACGCAGGAAATTACGTAGGATAGGATACTGCATTTAATTCACTTCACTCATGGAACACAGGACATGGCGATGGTGCCTTGGTTGTCCGAATCAGTTTGGATATTGCTCTTTGTTATACCGTACCATTCACCGTAGAAACGTTATCAGGCCAGACTTAGAGCTATTATCACCGTTCACAGTGGAGGGTACACCATTTTAATGTGAGCTGAATAACACTAGCTGCACAAGACCGGACATGCCACTTGTAAACCGTGTGTGGCAGCCTTGTGTAAAAAAACAGGGTTACCAAAGTAAGGATAGGACCAACAGGGTTACCAAAGTGCGGTAGGGGTAAGACCAATGATTCTTTTGCATCATCCATCCTCTGGTGACAGATTTTTTTTTTTTTTCTAATCGAAATGATAGTACCAAATAGGCTAGGCAGTAAATTGAGCAGGTGGTGGTCGTACTGCCCCATTTACCGTAACTGCGTGTGTCAGTACCGTATGATAATTTACCGTTTAGTTTACCATATGCTGCTCTCATTGGCTAACTCAAGGTTGAAGGTAATCTTATTGGCCTTGGTTGAACCGAGGGGTGTCCCGCAGCCGAACGGAATCCCATAATAGGAGAGTAGTTGAGTTATTGTCTCTGAAACATAAACAGTTTCTTGTACGCCATCCTTACTGTTCTTTAGTCCCTGGCTCAGTGACGGTGGTGGGTAAAGCTACGAGTAGGTGGTAGATAGTTTGTTGATTTGAGGGGTGGACGAGCAAGGATATTTACGGTACGGTACAAAGTGAGAACGTATTGGGGAACACCTTCTAACAGATAATAACCGCATCCCTTTTGCAACCACTCACAGATAACAGAAATGACCACAGCGGATTTTGACAGTGATTATTCATTGTCAGTAAAAACAGTCAACACTTAATCGTCTTTTGCAACCTAAAATATTGTCCCCAGAAACTTCCGAGCTGTGGTTGGCAACGTTACCACAATACTAATACCGATGCTTAACTTACGTAGCCAGTTAAGTCTTTCAACGACGTAAATTCAGCACACTGACAGTCCTGGTACAGTTAACGCGTAAGTAGATATAAGTACAACCTTATGTGTTAGCCTGCCGACAAATTAGCCATTTTTAACCAGAAACATAGGTCTAGTATAAAATTTACAGAACAACCATAAGTGAGGAACATCTAGGTCCGTAAAACACACACACACACACACACACACACACACACACACACACACACACACACACACACAAACGCTTCTTAATCTAACCGTCAGCCCTTCACTCCTCTGACGTAATTTTCACTGCAATCAGGCCTTCAGATGACTTTACTGAATGTTTATATTAATCTACGGTAGTAAAGAGCATAACTAAGGCCATATCTAGCGTCTTCGCTACGAAATCTCTCTTAAGCCTCATAAACCCGCTTGTAGGTACGGTAACACGAATATAAAAAGACGTCCTCGAGGTGAAAGGGTAAATAGACATGTATACCGCTGACGATCACAGCCAACAGATTACCCACCTCTTCAGTGTAGGATGACAGCTTGCAACCATCCCAAGAACAGAAACGATCATTATAGATCACATAGGCTAACGACCTCCCAAATCACTCTCCCTAATTAGGCTGCATATCATCGTTTGTAACTGACTAACCACCTCTCCAAAGCCCGTTAACGACTTGGTAACTACCCCAGTAACAGTAACGAGCAATTTGAACCACCTAATGACCCCCCAAAGCAATCACCACATCGCATAATCAACTGTAGCATCAATTACAATCACCGTCCTCTTTACGGTGTTTGATTTGCGCGCGCACCCAACTGTAATGGCGGAGATGATAACCGTTTTTATCTTGCAGTTATTATTCTTCATTCGACACGAGGCATTGGGTACGCGTTGGAAAGAGAGAGAGAGAGAGAGAGAGAGAGAGAGAGAAATGTACAAATATGATGAGGGGAGAAGGGGATAGGAACTACGAGAGAGAGAGAGAGAGAGAGAGAGAGACGAAAAAAAGGTAGCTACAAAAATAATAATGATGAGAGGAGAGGGAGAAACAGGAAACAAGGAGAGAGAGAAAGAGTAGGAAGGTGGCAGGGACACGAAGATAAAAATGAGAGAGAGAGAGTAGGAAGGTGGCATGGAGACAGGAAGATAAAAATAGAGATGAAAGAAGGAAAACGAGAAAGACTAGGGATTAGCGAAAGTTTTGCTGGATGCACAGGCACGAAACACAGCAGCAGGGTTTTGACGTCACAAGAGGCGTTCTGTTGGGTAAGTGTGGTTATTCTCACTTAATACTCCCCACATACTAGCCTACATGGACTAAACTTCAACAGGGGTTAATCAGAATAAAACAGACTTACATGCAGTGGTGTCCCGAGGTAGGCTAGTTGGTCCAGGCGAAGTCCACTGAAACTGTGATACATTTCCCAGCTTGGTTAATTTGACGATCAAGACATAAAGACGAATACATGAGCCACAAGTTGAAAATTGAGCACACTGGGCTAATCGAGGACCAAACGGCTGTGTTGCATGGTGGTACTCTTATTTTTTTTTCTCTCTTTTTGGACAATTGTGATGGTTTTTGAAGTAGGCTGCTAGATACGGGCACAGAAATAAACCTTTACAGACCGTAGCGACTCATTGCGGCAGCTGCTGTACTCCTCTTTGTGGGTTCAGGGGATAGAGAGTATGGTTTGCTTAGATCTGACGAAACTGGGTCAATCATGTAACTTGAACTCAAACTCATGGTTGCATGAAATTCGTCGAATTTTTATTATAAGGTAGGAATGGGTCTCCTTGGTTGCTAGACAAATCATCCCTCCAGTCTGACTACACATGGCCCTCAGTCGGGGGCTAGACGGGCTAAGGGATACCGTAGTTGACAGGACAGTAGCGCTTTGTAGTACCGAATTATATGTAGCTATTGTTCATGTAACGTAGGTCTGTCTCTTCGTGGTGTAAAATGATAAAAAGGGTGGGAGTCTGAAGAAATACTCCCCCTGTACCTCTCTGTGTAGGTGTTGCCAAGTGACTACACAGCCAGCGAGGTCGGTGTAAGCAGAGGAGGGCTAACAAGGACATCTTTCTCCTCTGATTCCAGTCCCCAGTGAGTTAAAAGTGAGGTTCTTTGTTTCTCCACACAAGGCTGTATGAATGTGGAAAATAGGGTTAGGGTGATTAGCCTACGAATGTTTTGAGTTGCGGTGACTTGTATTCCCAAACACCTCTTCCTTAACGATTTATTTTACAAACTACGGTACTCATTAATTTAATATCTCCAGGTTTGCCTTTTTTGTCTTTTCAATATCGACATAGAGTGCATATATAACACACGAGTATAGTAACGGAGCAGAATCAGAAATAAATTGGTAAGGAAGAGGTGTTAGTCAACTTCCTAACCCTACTAGAATACCGCCATTGGATTTGTATTCTTCCTGGTTAAGAAAGCTCCCTAACACCTCTTCCTTACCGATTTATTTTCGGAAACGGCTGGCTAATATAGTTTTGTACGTTATTTATTCAGAGTATGATGATATCAGAATGGTTTAAGGAACATAGAAGAGGACGGTAAGTTGTAAAAAGCAAAATAAATCGCATAGGAGGAAGTGCTGGGGAGCGTCAAAAATACGGGCCATGAACAAAGTTTACAATGAATAAGGCTAACGTACCGTACGAGTTTGCTGGCATTTAATTTTACGAAAAGGGTGTAGGCTATGTAAGTGCTATACTAACGTTAAATTTGATAATACTTGGAATAGCCTTGTCGTTTATCATTGGCTACCTAACGGGCTAAGTAAGAAATCCTTCATAGGCCTGCATCAGTGTAATCTAGTTCTGACCTTTAAATAAATAGGCTAAACTGTAAAATGCTATGGCTACTGACATTAACTATAGCAATAATTTTAAGTTTAGGTTAGGTTTTATAGCCTTTTTAGACGTATATCAGTAGACTATATTTTTTGTGCCTCGTAATGAACCAGGCTATGAAAGTGGTTGTTGAAAAATTGGTTTAAGTGGGTTGGCGGAGAGTTAGTGCCCCTCCCCGTAAAACAACTAACACTGAGACAAACGGCCACCTTTTACGGGATTATGACGTCTAGCAATACTGTAGATAGCCTAGATAGATAGGCTAGGTAGATAAATAGATTTGTAGGTTATGTATGTAGATAGATAGATACATAGGTAGGTAGATAGATAGATAGAGGCCTAGCTATAACCTAACCTTTTAAAATGGAGAACAGAACTGAGGGATGAGATATGGACTTGTTGGCTGGTGTGGTTAGAGTGGAGAAGCTGGGAGAGGGTATTGTGCTGCAGTGTTCTAGAACTGACTTGTGCTGGTAGTGGTCAAATTATTCATAAGTAACGTTGTATAACTTAATATGGCAAAGCTTCTAAAAATAAATGGCCATAGCATAATACCAACACTTTGTGGTAATTAATGTCTGTAGTAGTTTGTAGACTAGTTATTTGGTTACAAGTGGCTGTGTGTGTGTGTGAAAATCGTTGCTCCTAATGTACAAAATGCTGGTAAATTTAGGAAACAAATACCGGTTTATGAACCTAAGTATCGGATGTGTATTTTTGCTCCATTTTTTTTTTTTTTCTTGTCTGTGATGCTGCACCATTTTCATTTTAAATATTACGGTATAGTAAAATTGTGCACCCTAGCTCTGCAGGATACTGTGACAACTGAAGTCTCACAGCCAATACATATAATAGCATAACTAACCCTAAATTAATTTCCGTAATAATACAGTTGTTAGGTCTAAAGCAATTTTTTTTTTTATTACTCTCCTGTTAGCTAGGCAGGGTTATGATTTGGCCCGCCTGAACATCATCCGCCTGGAAAAAGACCGCGCCTAGTTACCTGTGGAGTGGGAGAAGTGTTAATGACTTTTCTATGTTGTTGGCTTCGATTTTTTTGAGGGGGGTTAGGGGGCGTTATGAGTTGTGGCAAATGGAGTCTCAGACCAATAGTTAACAGGAGTCAACACTTATTTTATTTTATTTATTTTTAAGTTACTTGTTGATGTGAAGAGAAAATATGGCTTTTGGGGAGATGGCACATATACTCCCAGATGCAGAGTCCACTTCCTACCTACTCACTGAAGGGCAACAAGAAGTACATCATCATTTAGCCTGTTGTACTATAGTGTTACTGTACCTTAATTGTAATATGAAAGTAAGAGGTTTTTAGAGTGAGTCATGCTTCCGGTAGTTTATTATAGGTTTATCTGTATTACCGTATTATTGTTGTTGTCATGGCACGAAGAGGAAGCTGTGTTTGGTGAGTTGGTGAGGGTTAATGGTGATAATGGTGGCCTTTGATGCAGCCCTTGTTAGGCGAGGTGGCCGGAACCATTTGTCTTATTTTGCTCTGCGTTTCTCTCCCCCCCTCCCGTCTCTCTCTCTCTCTCTCTCTCACACACACACACACACACACACACACACACACACACACACACACGGTAGGGGCCGGGAAAGATGGAACTGTGCCTGGTAACAAGATTTGGAGCAAGATTACAGCCTTATCCAACAACATCATCAACAACAACAACAACCTCTCAGCTTTCTCCCCTCGGACCTATTCGTTGTCTGCCTGTTCCATTCCTAGCTTTTTTTTTTTTTTTTTTTTTTTCTCAGGTTACTTCTTCCTTTCACTCCTTCTTTGGGCTGCCACTCTCACCCTTGTTGAGTTTTATGCCAATATTCGCGCTGGGTAAGGAAGCTCCCTAACACCACATCCTTAGCGATTTTATTATTATTATTATTATTATTATTATTATTATTATGTTGATGTGGGTAATAAATATCCCCTTATAGCTACGTTGTTTATGTAGAGTATGGCGATTTTAAGAGAATTTATGTGATACAGATTAGGAGAGTAAGGTGTAATAACCAAAATAAATCGCTTAGGAAAAGGTGTTAATAAGCATCCTCACCCAGCGAAAATACGATTCATAGCCTTTTCACTCCGGTAACGTCTTAATCAGGACCCATATACATGTATATGGGTCCTGGTCTTAATATATTCTTTAAGACGACGGTGTTCTGTCTGGAGGGGCCGTGTGGTATGAAGGGGTTAATGAAGGCTGTAACTTCAAACCAAAGGCCAGAAACCCGTAAGATTGTTCCCTCCAAGGAAAAAAAAAAAGACAGCCAGATTCAAGACGTGTTGATTTCGTCCCTCTAGTTCCTGAAGCCTCGATGGAAATAGTCTAAGATGACAAGAATAAGATAACAAATACGTATTGAGCCCGGAGTTAGTAAATACGAGGGTCATGTCGATAATTTGTTAGTAAGTTCCTGTTGAGTTAGTACCGGTATGATGTGATGGAAGACTTGTGAAAATACGTCTGATTCCAGTGATAGTCTGATTTTAAAGAGTTTGAAAGAGTAGCTAGCCTTTAGTGAACTCCTAGTAGACGATAGAAATTACTAGTACCGTAACTTTGTGGCATGAGGAGGAAAGATTTTGACAGGAACGGGTTAAAACTAGGAATGACTGCTGTGTTGTGGAATGGGAGACGGAGTAAGATTTTGGACAGGTAGGCCTACGGATGGGTTAAAAGGTAGGAACGACTGCTGTGTTGTGGAATGAGAGACGGAGGAAGATTTTGGACAGGTGTGGGTTAAAAGGTAGGAATGACCCCCCACTCTCTCTCTCTCTCTCTCTTCATCCTTGGCCCGATTTGCGTGGTACGGTACGGTTTGGGTACATGGGTAGAGGCACAACATAGGTGAAGGGATAGTGGCTTCCTTCTCTCCTCTCCACAGTGACATTTACTTATCCACCCCAGGCTTGGAATATCTGTGAGTATTTTCATAAAGATAAGTGTGTGTATTTGGAGCTTCCTGTAGGCTATTAATTTAGGTCTTTATTATTTATTTATTTATTTATTTTATTTTTTGTCCTCTCTACCATATGTCTGTCCACTCCAAGCTGAGGGTATCTGGAGGTGCGTTCATGGAGGTTTTGTGTGTGTGTGCCTGGTTTTCTGTCTGTCTGTTTATATGTCTCTGCCTGCCTGTTTAGGCTATCTACCTGTCTGTCTGTCTCATTTTGTCTTCTAGCAACATTATGAAAAAAAAAATATTGGATGAAATTAAGCCAACGCCAGATGTGGAGTACGATAGGCTAATGACTGAAGACCATTTGAGGAACAACTGGTTTGAATGTACGGTGGAAGGGGTCAAAGGTCAAGGCTGTGACCTACGTGGAAGGGGTCATGGATGTTGATGCCTTGGCAGGGGATGACCTTTGTGATTTTTTATTGATCTTGTGTGTTTCTTTTCTGTCTCTCTGTCTGTCTGTCTGTCTGTCTGTCTCTCTCTCTCTCTCTCTCTCTTAAAGATTCTAGATTAGCATTCAGGTAAAACAGGATATTCAGTTCATGAGGAATTCAATTTTTGGCATTGAAAGGGGGTGAGTTGCGGGGAGGGCAGCGTAATGGCAGGGGACTGGGCGACATGGAGGCGATTTGTTTGTGGCCACCCTTTACGGGATTAAGGCGTATAGTCCTAAAGTCCCAGCTAATAATTATATAAGGAAGCTTGCTCGAAATTGTGAATCATTAGGAAATAGTGCTGGAAATTGTGAATCACTGGGAGATAGAGCCGGAATTTGTGGACCATGGGGAAGTAGAGCTAGGAATTGTGGATCACTGGAAGATAGAGCTAGGAATTGTGAATCATGGGGAAGTAGAGCTAATTATTGTGAATCATTAAGAGATAGAGCTAGGAATTGTGAATCATGGGGAGATAGAGCTGGAATTGTGAATCATTGGGAGATAGAGCTGGAATTGTGAATCATGGGGAGATAGAGCTGGAATTGTGAATCATGGGGAGATAGAGCTGGAAATTGTGAATCAGTGGGAGATAGAGCTGGAAATTGTGAATCAGTGGGAGATAGAGCTGGAAATTGTGAATCAGTGGGAGATAGAGCTGGAAATTGTGAATCAGTGGGAGATAGAGCTGGAAAGTGTGAATCACTGGGAGATAGAGCTGGAAATTGTGAATCACTGGGAGATAGAGCTGGAAATTGTGAATCATTAGAAGATAGAGCTGGAAATTGTGAATCACTGGGAGATAGAGCTGTGTGAATCATTGTGTGTAGAGCTGGAAATTGTGAATCACTGGGAGATAGAGCTGGAAATTGTGAATCATTGGGAGATAGAGCTGGAAATTGTGAATCACTGGGAGATAGAGCTGGAAATTGTGAATCAGTGGGAGATAGAGCTGGAAATTGTGAATCACTGGGAGATAGAGCTGGAAATTGTGAATCACTGGGAGATAGAGCTGGAAATTGTGAATCACTGGGAGATAGAGCTGGAAATTGTGAATCATGGGGAGATAGAGCTGGAAATTGTGAATCACTGGGAGATAGAGCTGGAAATTGTGAATCAGTGGGAGATAGAGCTGGAAATTGTGAATCATGGGGAGATAGAGCTGGAAATTGTGAATCACTGGGAGATAGAGCTGGAAATTGTGAATCAGTGGGAGATAGAGCTAGGAATTGTGAATCATTAGGAAATAGCCGGAAATTGTGAATCATTAGAAGATAGAGCTAGAAATTGTGAATCGTGTGTGTGTGTGTGTGTGTGTGTGTGTGTGTGAGAGAGAGAGAGAGAGAATTATTTTTTATGGTTACAAATGGAGTCTTTGGATCAATCGACTTACTAATGACAGTGGCACACAAACCTCATCCAACTTTGCCAGAAAAAGGAGAGAGAGAGAGAGAGTCTTCGCATCCTATACATTATCACAGATTTCAAAACACCACCATATTTTGTGTGTGTGTGTGTGTGTGTGAGAGAGAGAGAGAGAGAGAGTCTTCGCATCCTATACATTATCACAGATTTCAAAACACTACCATATTGTGTGTGTGTGTGTGTGTGTGTGTGTGTGTGTGTGTGTGTGTGTGTGTGTGTATGATGTGAGAGAAAAGAGTCATCCACATCCCATACATTATCACAGATTTCAAAACACCACCATATTTTGTGTGTGTGTGTGTGTGTGTGTGTGAGAGAGAGAGAGAGAGAGAGAGAGAGAGAGAGAGATTTTGCCTCCGAATCCCCGGGGCGAACAGGCAGACTTTGAGAACTAATTAAGATGCTAGGAAAAACGCATATGAGAGAGAGAGGGGGGGGGGGCATTACTGACATGAAAGAAAAAAAGAAAATAACCCGAAGCATAATTAAGGTGGAAGGGACAGGTGTAGTCGTGAGCGCCATTTTATAAGTCTCTGTATTATTTTTGTGTGATTGTGTGTTGAGTCTGAGATATGCATGTGCCCGGGGTCAAGGGTTCGATGCCCAAGCTGTGGCGGTCATTTAATTGATTGGTGGTTTTACAGAACGTTCTTTCACTTGTTCGCACCCTCTCTCTCTCTCTCTCTCTCTCTCTCTCTCTCTCTCTCACACACACACACACACACACACACACACACTCCTTCCCCACTCGTACCAAGTCAGCATGGGGGAGAATGACCCATCCTCTGAATAAAATCGTCTGATGGTAGAGTGAATTACCGGTAGTTAAGTAGTACCGGTAGATGGGATAAAATCATCTGCAGTACCGGTAGATGGGATAAAAATCGTCTCTAGTACCGGTAGATGGGATAAAAATCGTCTGTTGTACCGGTAGATGGAATAAATCGTCTGTAGTACCGATAGATGGGATAAAAATCGTCTGTAGGTCCGGTAGATGAATAAAAATCGTCTCTAGAACCGGTAGATGGGATAAAAATCGTCTGTTGTACCGGTAGATGGAATAAATCGTCTGTAGTACCGATAGATGGGATAAAAATCGTGTGTAGGTCCGGTAGATGGAAGAAAATCGTCTATGGTACCGGTAGATGAATAAAAATCGTCTATGGTACCGGCAGATGGAATTAAAATCGTCTGCAGTACAGGTAGATGGGATAAGAATCGTCTGCAGTACCGGCAGACGGGATAAAAATCGTCTGTAGTACCGGTAGATGGAATACAAATCGTCTGCGGTACCGGTAGATGGGATAAGAATCGTCTAGTACCGGTAGATGAAATAAAATCGTCCGTAGTACCGGTAGATGGGATAAAAATCGTCTGTAGTACCGGTAAATGGAATAAAAATCGTCTGTAGTACCGGTAGATGGAATAAAATCGTCTGCAGTACCGGTAGATGGGATACAAATCGTCTGCAGTACCGGTAGATGGGATAAAAATCGTCTGCGGTACCGGTAGATGGGATAAGAATCGAATGCAGTACCGGTAGATGGGATAAAAATCGTCTGCAGTACCGGTAGATGAATAAAATCGTCTGGCGGTACGTGGAATGAATGAATTAGGCAGTACCGGTAGCCACGACTGTAAGCTGCCGGTAAGTGGTCCAGGTGTACTGTAGGTGTTAATGGAGATGTGGATATTCACAGGTGTTTGTGGATAGTGAGCAAGGACAGGTGTGTGTGTGTGTGTGTGTGTGTGTGTGTGTGTGTGTGTGTGTGTGTGTGTGTAAAACCTAGATGGATAGTGTGTGTAACAATTATTAAAACATGTGTGTGTGTGTAGCCTAAATGGATAGTGTGTATATTAAGTCATGTTTCTGATACTAGTCAATCCACGGGGAGTCTCTAGATAGCAGCATAGATAGGCCTAGGTCACAAGATTCAGTAGTTTATCTAGCCTAGTGTATAAATATTGTTAGTAATGTAGTAATGTATCGGGTAGTAACGTGTGTTTGGTAGTAGTAAATACCGTTAGTTTAGGTCACCATATCAGTAATGTAAAGTAGGGTACTGTAGCTACTTATAAAGGCAGGTACTTAACATTGATGATAAGTAATAACCAAAACAAAACTGGGTGCCTCTATCAGTGATGTGCAGTGTAGGCTTAGCTCTTGATGATGGTACAAGACAGTAATTACCATGTAGCCTACGCAGCTTGCAGTATCATCGTCACCACAGCAACATTAATCATCACCACCACCACAACAACCATCACCACCACCACCACAACAGCTATCACCACCACCACCACCACCACCATTACAGCAACCGTCACCACCACAGCAGTCATTACCACTGTGACCACAACAACAGCCATCACCACCACCACCACCACGACAGCAACAGCCATTACCACCACCACCACTACAACAACCATCACCACCACCACCGCCGCAACAATAACCATCACTATCACCACAACAGCAACAACCATCACCACTATCACCTCAACAGTAACAACCATCACCACCAGCACAACGACAACAACCATCACCACCACCACCACAACAACAACCATCACCACCACCACCACAACAACAACCATCACCACCACCACCACCTTCATTGTCATCATCGTTATCATTATCATTCCGCCCTCCCCCCCTGTTTCTTTTTTCAAACCCATAAGTGGGTTGAAGCAAGTTTTAGAAAGGAAGGGAAAAAATGAGAGAGAGAGAGAGTCAAAAGCATGCCCAAATGAAGTGACCCTCACATTTCTTCCCCGACCTTTCTAGTTATCATGACATTACAAGACATTACAGATTATTACAAGAACTCATTACACTTTACACATCTTGCCAGCCTTTGTATGGTCGTGCATGATGATTCCGGTATTAAAAACTCATTACAGACATCTTGGTATAATTGTAGTGCGGGGCCTGATGATGATGCAGTCATTATGTACAGTATTGGTGTTGCAGCGCTTAGTGAAAGGGTAAACACTCATTACACCGTGCAAAACTTAGGAAAATTGCGTGTGTGTGTGTGTATGTGTGTGTGTGTGTGTGTGTGTGTGTGTATGTGAGAGAGAGAGAGATTGAGATTATCGGTCCAAGGATATCTAAATAATAAAGTCAAGCTGCGTAGGTGTGAGTCTGTCGGTGCGTTTGTTCGTTTCTTTCACGAGAACGGTAATAGTTACCGACCTAACTCATTTTGCGTTAGGTCGAGGTAAGTCCAGGGAGTTAAAAAAAAAAAAAAGGGGGGGGGGCGATGGCGCGTGATGCGACGGCGGGAAATTGTTGGAAATAGCGACACGAGAAAACATGCGAAAATAATTTTTTCAACTGTATGGTCAGATTTAGTCGCTAATTGTGGGCACAATAACGGTATGGAAACAAAGATAATGGTATTTGGAAACATTTTGTGATGGAAAGGTATTAGTCTCCCAAATTTTGCAAGCAAGCACTAGTGCCAAAAAAAAAAAAAATACTGGTAACACTGGTTTACAAAAAAAAAAAAAAAAAAAAAAAAAAAATGAGGCAAGCATGTGAATATGTTTTGGACTAATTTTGATATGCTTAATTCAAATTTCTAAACAGATTTGCTCTATCACCTCTAGTTTTTTTGCTTTCACATATACTTTTTTTTTATTATAATGCATATATTTATAATATAATGAGTTTATTTCATACCGTATATTAAAATGGCATATTACAGAACGAAACAAAACAGACACGGAACACTGACAGAACTAAATATTACCATTACATGGATATAACCATAGTACTACAGACAGTCAGAAGTGAGTTTTTTTTGGACGATCTGGTGTACTTTGCCTCCGGGATGTCGCGCAGGAGCATCCAGCAGACGTCCCCCATCATGTTGGGGTTCCACTTGCCTTGGTAGTTGCTCTACATCTTGGTAAAATCTTGGTGGAACCTTACCCCATGTTCGTCACTTACTGCTCCGAGGTTCTGGGGGAAGAAGTTGAGGTGGGAGTGGAGAAAGTGACTCTTGAGAGACATTCGGCACTCCATATCCTGATAAGCCTGCAACAACTTCTCGACGCGCTCTTGGTAATCTAGTGCCCGTGTATTACCAAGGAAGCCATGGCCGACTACCTTAAATGCTTCCCATGCTCTCAATTCCTTCAAGGTGAGCTTCCCCTCGAATACCTCATCCTTCAGCTCCTCCCGGATCTGAGGTCCGATATAGATGCCCTCCTTGAGCTTAGCAGAACTGAGAGCTGGGAACAGAGTGCACAGGGGTTGGAAGGCAGCGTCATCCTTGTCCATGGCCTTCATGAAATTCTTCATAAGGCCGAGCTTGATATGAAGAGGGGGAAGAAGCATCTTGTTCATGTCCACCAGAGGATTTTCTTGGGCACTGTGTTTCCCAGGCACGAAAGTGCTCCTAGACCCCCAGTCCTTCTGCGTGTAGTGCTTGACATGTTTGAGCTTGTTGTAGCGCGCGTTTTAAACCAAGTTCCAAGAAAATAGGACGGTAAATGGATTTTTGGCGAATATTTTGGGTCTAGGCCTATATGTATACATGTACATACATGTATACATGTATATCTCAAAAACTAGAGGTGATGAGTGAAAACGGATTTCGAATCTGAAATCAGCACCCCAAAATTGGGTTAGAACACCTAATTTCATGCTTGCCTCAAATTTTTTGTAAACCAGTGTAATTAGATAAACTAGATACTTGTAGGTATACAGTATATATTGTATGATATATTCCCAAGGGTTTATTGCTGTCTCTGTGTGTGAGAGAGAGAGAGAGAGAGGAGGGGCGGGTTAGGATATCGGTTCAGGAATATATACAGTAGGCTATGCCATATGACCAAAATAAGCTTACTGATAACAAGATAAACACAAGACCTCAGTTTACGGTATATTCCTAAAAGTTTATTGTATGTGTGTGTGTGTGTGTGTGTGTGTGGACGGACTAGCCTGGCGGGTCAAGGCTATGCTACATGGCCAAAACAAACTTAATTAGATAAACACTAGACTTTATGATGTAATCTCTTGAATTATTGCTCTTGTGGTGATTGTGTGTGTGTGTGTGTGTGTGTGTGTGTGTGTGTGTGTGTGAGAGAGAGAGGGTTAAATGGAATGTAGTAGCATAGGGTCCGTGTGTGTGTGTGTTTATGTATGTATGTGTGTGTGTATGTACAGTAGATTGATTTCTGTACGTTTATGTATGTAAGTGTGGGTAAGTGTATGTGTAGTGTAGACTGCTTGCCATGTATAAATACGATAGGCCTATGTAGGCCATGTGTGTAAGTGTACTGTATGTGTAGACGGTGTTTGTTATGTGTATGTGTGAGTGGGTGTATATTTAGATGTTGCTCTGTGTGTGTGTGTGTGTGTGTGTGTGTGTGTGTGTGTGTGAGTATGAGTGTTTGTATGTGTGTCAGTGTGAGTGGGTGTATGTGTGTGTGAGAGGGTGTGTGGCTAAACTCATTAAACACAAGTGGGTTAAGGGAAGGATGAAGGCAGCCTTGTGAGGATCCCAGTCAATGAGAGAGAGGGAGAGAGAGAGAGAGAATGCAGATAAGCGTGAGGTAAGGGCAATTGAGTAGGAAGGAACTGAATGTGAGAGAGAGAGAGAGATAGTGTGTGAAATGCAGATCACAATGAGGTAAAAACGATGAGCCAAAGTAAGGCGAGAGAGAGAGAGAGAGAATGCAGATAAGCGTGAGGTAAGGGCAATTGAGTAGGAAGGAACTGAATGAGAGAGAGAGAGAGAGAGTGAGATAAGCGTGAGGTAAGAATAATTGAGTAGGAAGGAACTGAATGAAAGAGAGAGAGAGAGAGAGATATGCAGATCAGAGTGCGGTAAAAACGATCAGCCAAAAGAGAGAGAGAGAGAGTAATGATGTAGATAAGAGTGAAGGAAAGACTAGAACGTTGAGAGGGATGGAGGGCGGAGGAGATAAGAAATGATATAAAGAGGAAGGAGGAAAGAAACTGATAAGGAAGGAAGAAGGAAGTTGGTGAAGGAGTAGGAGGAAGGAATGAGACGGGAGGGAGGAAAGGGGGGGGGGTAGGAGGAATGGAGGGAGGGAATGAGAAAGGGAGGAAGATGGGAAGAGGGAGAGAAGGTGATGTGGAAGGGAGAGAGGAAGGAGAGAAGAAGGTAGACAGCTGATGATGGGGGGAAGGAAGTATTGAGAGAGAGAGAGAGAGAGAGAGAGAGCAGCAAAAGGATGACGAAAAAGAACACAAACAAATGGTGACGAAGGAAGTGTAGGAAGAAGGAAAGAAGTGGAGTGAAGAACAAGAAGTGGAAGAGGTGGAGCAGATGTTAGAAGTAGAGGGAGGGAGGGGAAGTGGAGAGAAAGTTGCTAAGTACAGTGACCAGAGCGGTGGTGGAGGGGGAGGGAGGGAGGGAGGGGGGAAAGGTAGGAGGAGGGAGGAAAGGTAGGAGGAGGGAGGAAGATGATGATTCACCTCCTCCTCCACTCCCTCGATAAATTCGTTTTCTGGAGAGAGGGAGGGGGGGGGGATTTAGTGCAGACAGGTGGTGTGGAGAGATATTAGAGGGAGAGAAAGACGATTAAATGGGAACGTCATCCCTCTTCACTTCCCTTCCCTTCACCGTCACCACAGCATAGACCACCACCACCACCACTGCAACTACTACTACTGCTACTACTACTGTCATCATTATCATCCTCTTCATCATCATCATCATCATCATCATCTTTATCACCATATCTTCATCATCACCATCACCATATCTTCATCATCATCATCACCATATCTTCATCATCATCTTTATCACCATATCTTCATCATCACCTTCATCACCATATCTTCATCATCATCATCACCATATCTTCATCATCATCATCATCTTTATCACCATATCTTCATCACCACCTTATCACCATATCTTCATCATCATCATCACCATATCTTCATCATCATCATCATCTTTATCACCATATCTTCATTATAATCATCACCATCATCATCACCATATCTTCATCATCATCATCATCTTTATCACCATATCATCAATATCTTTATCACCATATCTTCATCACAATCATCACCATCATCATCACCATATCTTCATCATCATCATCACCACTACCACTGCTGTTTAGTGATGGTTTTATTCAGTCCGAAGAATCATAACCCTAGAAGATACACACACACACACACACACACACACACACACACACACACACACACACACACACACACACACACACACACACACGTCACGTTCTCGCTTGCCAACTGGTAGACGGGAGTTCGCGCCTCGCTCAGGTTGCGAAAAGTTTCACTGACGAAGTGGGTGGTTACTGTCTCCCTTGAGCAAGGGGACGGGTGTGTGTGCGTGTGTGAAGGTCACAGCCTTGCCCTTAGATCGGACTATATGAGCTTTCAGCTCCCTTCCGGGAGGGTAAAAGCTGACGATCACGACCATCAAGTGATCCTGACCGACCTGGTGGTGAATTACACACACACACACACACACACACACACACACACACACACACACACACACACACACACATACACACACAGTATATTGTTAGTGAAGGGGATATACCAATAATCCTTCTACGTTAAGTTGGCCCAAATTTTCGTCCTTTTGCAGCTTATTTCACGTAGCTTAGTGACAGAAAAAGATAATACCACGGCTCTACATCCTCTCCGTAGCACTTCTTCGTGACTAGCACCCTATTCTAGTGTTAATCTATTGTAACAACCCAGCATTGAAGATGGATAGATGGCAGTTTAGGCCAAGTAAGAATAAAAGGAGTGTAGGCTGAATCTAACGTCACTACATTGCATCTATCTATCTTCACTATAAGTCTATCTCAGCCTCCTCCTCCTAACTACACTTCATTTGTCTAGCGTACCCCTTCACTGCGAGGACGTCCTTTTTCTGTACGTGCCCCCTTTCTTCTGGCGATTTAATTTGTACCCACTTCAGTCAAATGTGGTGGAAGGAATAAAGCGAAAAGGTACTTGGGCTGAAGGGGTTAACAGGTGATTCGTAAGAGAGAAAGAGAGAGAGAGAGAGAGAGAGAGAGAGACTCCTTCAATGGTACTGTAGGGTGGTCATAGAGGTCAAGGAAAGGTCGTGGGGTCAGAGCTTAGGCCTACGCATCCAAAAGTTTCACAGTCCCAGGGTAGGCCTACTGAATTGACCTCATCATTTTGACTCTCTCTCTCTCTCTCTCTCTCTCTCTCTCTCTCTCTCCATTTTGAATTTTTTTGTCTTTTCGTCTTTTTCTTTCCTTTTTTCTCGACCGATTTTACCTCTTCATTTTGATTACGTATTCTGTCTGTCTGTCTGTCTCTCTCTCTCTCTCTCTCTCTCTCTCTCTCTCACACACACACACACACACACACACACACACACACACACACACACCTTCCAGCTCTAAAAAAATAACACAATCTGACAAAAATACCTAGATTATAAATAGCAAAACGGAAACAGACATCATTTAATTAATCCCCTTCAGCTCGAGGACACCTTATCATTTTTTATCCTTCCCATGTGACCTTTTATCAACCTGTGTGTGTGTGTGTGTAGAGAGAGAGAGAGAGAGAGAGAGAGAGCTACGTAGGCCTGTAGTAGGTGGGATGTGTATGTGTGTACAAGGCGTGTTACTGGTGTGGTTACCGCCAGACTTTCACTCTTACCTTCCCATATTGCCTCACCCACACACCCAGCCCACAGTTGGAGAGAGAGAGAGAGAGAGAGAGAGAGAGAGAGAGATGGGAGGTGAGGAGAGGGAAAAGGTCAAGAAACACATTGACAGGGAAGGAGAGTGTGGGGGAGGGGGGGAAGTAGCTAGGAAGGAGACAGAGAAGAAAGAAAGGGTAGAGAAGGAGGGGAGGAAGGAGGGAAGGAAGAAATGAAGGAGGGAGGAAGAGAAGGGAGGAGGTAAGGAAATATGAAAGGTGGGGGGAGGAGGAGACGTAGAGAAGGAGGGAGGAAGGGAAAGGAAGGACTGAGGAAGAGAAGGAAAGGAAGCAGAGAAATATGGAAGGGGGGAGGAAGAGAAGTAGGGAAGAAGAGAAGAAGGGAAGGAAAGAGGAGGAAGAGAAAGGAAGGAAGGAGGAGGAAGAGAAGAAGGGAAGGAGAGAGGAGAAAGAGAAGGGATGGAGGGAGAGAGAAAAGAAGGGAAGGAGGTAGGGTAGTGGTAGATAATGACCTTTAGCTGAGGAAGTTGAGGAGGGAAAGAGGAAGGAAGGGGTAGGGGAGGGAGAGACGCATAGGTTATAGAGGAAAGGAGGGAGGTAACGGAGAGAAACACAGGAGGAGGAGGAGGAGGGATGAAGGACGTAGAAAGGCAGGTAAGGAGGTGAGGAGGGAGGAAGAGAAATAAGGAAGAAGTTTGACAGTGGTAAGAAACTGTTACATAATATGAGAGAGAGAGGCTGTGGGAGGAAGTAGACAGACACGCAGGTAAGGGAGACGAGAGGAAGGTAAAATGGCAAGATTAGGCAAGAACAAGACGGCCTAGGTAGGGAGGAAAGAAGGACAGATAGGTAGAGAAAGGGAGGGAGAAAGGTAATATGGGAAGAGGTAGATAGCAACAAGGGAGATAGGGAGGAAAGGGAGAGGAGTAGGAGAGAAAAGGAGGTTTATGCAGACACTGAGGACGAGATTGGTAAGCGATAGAGAGAGGGAGGGAGCGATGGAGGGAGGAAGTAGGGATAGATGGAGGGAGAGAGAGAGAGAGGGAATGGGGAGAGATGAAGGGAGAAAATGAGGGATTGGGTAGGGACGGAGGAGCGAAATAGGGAGGGGTGGAGGGAGGTTGAGAGTGACAGGTTAATTAGGATGGATGGAAGGTATATGTGTGTATGTATGCAGGGAGGGAGGGAATGGAGGGGAAGGGAGAGAAAAATTATGTACCGGTATGTAGGCTAAAGGAAATTGGTAGATTGACAGGTAATGAGGAAGGAGGTGAAAGGTGAGAGAGAAAGGTAGGAGAGAAATAACTGTTGCTATAGGTTGGATGGCGTGGACATTGAGGTAGATAGGAAGGTACCATAAGTATTGAGGAAGATAGGGAGGGAGGTAGGCATTAAATAGATAGGGAGGGAGATAAACGTTGAGATAGATACAAAGGGAGATGTGTTGATATAGATAGGGAGGGAGGCAGAAAATAGTGGAAGAATGCTAGCCTATGGAGGGAGAGAGGGAGGTAAGAAATGGAAGAAGTAGACAGTAATGTGTAGATGGGAAGGTAGGTAAAAAGACAGGGAGTTAGAGGCATAAGCAAAGGAAATAGGGATGGAGGGAGGAAAGTAGGCAGAGGGGAGGAAGGGAGAGCAAAGCTGGAGGGAAGTAGGGAAGGTAGGGAGGAAAGTAGGCAGAGGGGAGGAAGGGAGAGAAAAGCTGGAGGGAAGTAGGTAATGGCAGGTTGGCCAGGTGGAAAGTACTGTAATTGGAGGTAGGGCAGGTGGGGAAGAATATACGAATTTGTCTTCACCCGACGGAACCGAGTCACTTCCACACCTTGAACACCTGTGCTTAATTGTAGGTGTAACAAATTCCGTGAGTATCTGGGATGCTCCTAACTCACTATCCTAAGCGATTTATTTTGCTCGTTCAACCACACAAAAATCCTCCTGCATTCTAAAAGTTCCATGAGTTATAAGTGACTGAGAGATTCGTAAATCCTCATCTATAGCGATTTATTTTGCTCATTCAGCCCCCCAAAATCATCTTGCATTCTAGAAATTCCTTGAGTCAAATTATAAGTGACTGAGATGTTCGTAAATCCACATCCAAAGCGATTTATTTTGCACATGAAACCTAAAAAATTCTCCTGCATTCTATATATACCTTTTCCTAATTTCGACGTGTGCATAAGTGACATACAAGAGGCTGTTAAAATGCACTAGACGCATTAAATCGGTCAGGGAGAGGGATTACGAAATACGGTATACGAAGGCAGCTAGTCATAAGGGCCTCCTTGGTTACTAGTCAGATCCACGTAGGCTACACCTGGCCATCAAACGAGCTGACAGGGGTAAAGGATCATCGTCAGGTAAGAACAGGTAAAGACAAACGCACACTAACTTACGACAGATCTTTTAAAATCTTTACTACGCTGACTGTACTTACGACAGATCTCTTCTTTACTACGCTGACTGTACTTACGACAAATCTCTTCTTTACTACGCTGACTGTACTTACGACAGATCTCTTCTTTACTACGCTGACTGTACTTACGACAAATCTCTTCTTTACTACGCTGACTATACTTACGACAAATCTCTTAACTTCTTTACTACGCTGACTGTACTTACGACAAATCTCTTCTTTACTACGCTGACTGTACTTACGACAAATCTCTTCTTTACTACGCTGACTGTACTTACGACAAATCTCTTCTTTACTACGCTGACTATGCTTACGACAAATTTCTTAACTTCTTTACTACGACGGTTATACTCCTTTTACTTCAACTTGGCTCAGATTTTCGTCCTGTTGCAGCTTATATCATTGAAATGGCGGTGCTACCTCTCTGCATCCTTTCCATAGCACTTCGTGACAAGCATCATAATTAATCAGTCTTACACCTCAGCATTCGAGATGGTGAGATGGGAATATTAGGCCAAGTTAGAGTGAAACGAGTATAGTAAGTCTCTCTAAGTTATTATTATTATTATTATTATCATCATCATCATCATCATCATCATCATCATCATCATCTTCATCATCATTGCTACTACTACTACGGTACTACTACTACTACTACTACTACTACTATTGCTGCTGCTGCTGCTGCTGCTACTACCACTATTATTATTATTATTATTTATTATTATTATTACCACTTTTTTTAATAAGTGATGATGATGCAATAATCTGGCCCTCCTATATGGCTGCTGACTGCATTCTGTAATATGGGATGCAGGCTAACGGTACCTAATTACTACAGGCGTACCTTTAATGACCTTCCGTAATTAGGGGGTATGCACTCCACCTTCCAATTTAAGGTCAAAGCACGCGACCTTAAAATACAAAATACATGAAGAATACAGTATACATCATCGGGGTGAAGGGGTTTAAAATGTATACTTTTGGGGGAGCGATGAACCAAGGAAGTATACGTAATGTTATTGAAGGATTGAGTTCATTGGGGAGACGTGTACTGTATTTTGTGGTTTTATTATATGGGTCCCAAGCTGAATAAAGGCACAGGGAGGTAGTAAGAGGAAAATAAAGGCAAGTAAGTGGCTTAAGTGGGTAGAGAAATAAAGGAGGAGGTTAATAAAGGTGTAATAAAGTGGCTTAAGTGGGTAGAGAAATAAAGGAGGAAGTGAATTAAGTGGTAATAAAGTGGCCTAAGTGGGTGAAGAAGAGGTAAAGGAGGAAGTGAATTAAGAGGAAATAAAGTGGCCTAAGTGGGTGAAGAAGAGGTAAAGGAGGAAGTGAATTATGTGGTAGTAAAATGGAGAGTATGGACGGTTGGTAATAAAGGAGGGAAGAAGGGAAACTGTGAGAAGTATGGAAAGTGTGGAGAAGAGAGTACCGTAACTAGTAAAGGAAGACAGATGGAAGAAGGAAGTAAAGTAAGGAGACAGATGGAAGAAGGAAGAAGAGTAAAGACAGATGGGTGAAGGAAATAAAGGAGGTAGTGATAATAGGAAGGATGGCAGGATGGTAATAGACAAGGGTAGGAGAGGGTAAAGAAGTAAAGGAGTTGGAAGAATTATTGGTGATGAGTAAAGACCAAGGATGACTGGAGATAAAGGAGAGGAGAGGGAAAGAGAGAGGTGAAGATTGGAGGTAAAAGAGAGGAGAGGAAAAGAGAGGTGAAGGTTGGAGGTAAAAGAGAGGAGAGGAAAAGAGAGAGGTGAAGACTGGAGGTAAAAGAGAGGAGAGGAAAAGAGAGAGGTGAAGATTGGAAGTAAAAGAGAGGAGAGGAAAAGAGAGAGATGATGATTGGAGGTAATGAAGAGAGAAGAGGAAGGAAGAGTAAAGGGAGGGAGGGAAGAGAGGAGGGAAAGAGAGAAATAAGGAGGCAAGGAAGGGAAAGTAGATGCGGTGAAGACGAAGGAAATGATAAAATAGGAAAAAAAAAAATAGTCCTATAGATATGAACACAGATGAGAGAAAACTTTAATTGAGAGAGAGAGAGAGAGAGAGAGAGAGCTGGTGTTGCGTGTTGGTGGTGGTTTGGTGTTGAAACACATCATCACTTCCACTCCAACATCTCCCCCCTCTTCCCCTCCTCCTCCTCTTTCACTCTCTCCCTCCCCCTCCTCTCTCCCTCACCCTCACCCTCCCTCTCCTCTCTCCCTCACTCTCACCCTGTCTCTCTTCCTTCCTTCACCACCACCTTCCCCCCCCACTCTCCTTCCTCCATCTTTCCAGTATCCTTACACTACTGCCTTCCCCCCCCTTCCCTCTCCTCTCTCTCCTTCCCTCCCCCCCTCCCCCACCCCTACGTAACACCTCAACCTTCTCATTACCCCCACCACCAACCCCTCCCCTCCCCTCCCATCTCCCCAGGTTCCTCCACTCTCTTCTCTCCTCCAACCCTCCCACTATCACCAACCTCCCCCCTCCACCCCAGCCCCCTCATCCCTTCCCCCCTTCATCCTCCTCCCCCCCTCTTTTCTCCCTTCCCCCTTCACTTTTCCCCCACTCTCCTATTCCAGACCGCTCTCCTCTTCCCCTCCCTTCCCATCCACTCCTCCCCACTTTTTCTAACCTCCACCCCTCCTTCCCACTACTCCCCACCACACCCTGTCCTCCCCACTCTGTTCTGATTCCCCATCCCCTCTCCTTCCTCCCCACTCTGGTGTAACTCCCCACTCCACCCTTTCCCCCACACTTGTTATAATCCATATCTTTGGTCCATACTCCCCTTTTCGCCCCTTCCTATCTCCCCCTCCCCTCCCCTCCCCTCCCCTCCCCAGCTCCCCTCCCCTGTCTGCCCACTCTCTAAGATTAGCTATACCTCACCTGCCCTATCTTTCCTCGCACCTGTTATCATCACCCCCACCCCACTTTCTCCCCACCTCCCTCTCGCACTCACTCCCCCCATTTCCCCACTCACGGTATCATCTCTCATCAGCCAAACCCTCTTCCCCACTTCCCTCTCCCCTCCCTTCACCTTCACACTTCCCTTTCCCCTCCCTTCACCTCCCCACTTCCCTTTCCCCTCCCCACTTTCCTTTCCCCTCCCCTCCCCGCTTCCCTCTCCCCTCCCCTCCCCACCTCTGTATTTCTCCTTTCCCCAGCCTCATCTGTCCACCTGATTAATGTCATCCCAGTATGTTCTCACCCCCATTTCTCCCTCATTCTTTTCCTCCCCATTCCTCGACCTCACCCTCTCCCCACCCCTGCCTCTCCCCATTTTGATACCATTCCCTTCCCCTATACCCTCCCCCTTTCCTCCCCACGCTCTATCATTATACCCCCCCTCCCCTCCCCACTACTCCAACTCCCCATTTCTTGTTTCTCCCCACATCTATCGTGCCCTCTTTCCCCACTTTCCCATCCCCACCCCTCTAATTCTCCTTCTCCTCATTCCCATCTCTCTCCACCCCTTCTGTCAATCCTTAACCCCTTCCTCTCCCCACTCACTAACTCATCCTCTCCCCACTCCAGTCTAACCTGCTCTGGCTGTTACCCCACTGTACCCCTCCTCACATCAACCTCCCCTCCTTGTCTCCACCCCTATGTCTCCCCACCCCTCTCATCTCCTCACCCCTTTTCCCTCGCCACTCTTGCTTGTCCCCCCTTTTCCCTCCCCATAAAATCTCCTCCATCATTCCTGCCCCACTATGACCCCCTCTCTCTCTCTCTCTCTCTTTCACAGTAACCTCTCTCTCTCTCTCTCTCTCTCTCTCTCTCTCTCTCTCACAGTGACCTCTCTCTCCCTCTGTCACAGTAACCTCTCTCCCTCTCTCTTACATTTACCTCTTCCTCTCTTTCACGGTGACCTCTCTCTCCCTCTCTCACAGTGACCTCTCTCCCTCTCTCTTACATTTACCTCTCCCTCTCTCACAGTGACCTCTCTCCACTCTCTGCCCCTCTCCTTATCCCTCTTTCTTTACTGACATTCTTTTTCACTACACGGTACCCTATTTGACTGACCTGTGCAGCTGAGATGTATGGGGCGAGTAGGGTGTGTTTGATTCGCGGCTGCTGATTGGCCGCCCATGATGTAGGCTAAATACTGTATACAACTCTTATTTTAACACATATACCGGTATATTGATATTTGTACACTGCGTGCAATATCAGAAGCCAGTCTAAATATGGAATAATATCCGAAGCTTAAGAGGTCAAAACTGACTTAAGAATTTTACCGTTAGCCTATCAAAGGAAATTAGAGTTGATTATGAAGTGTAATAAACGATGAGTGACGTTTGAAGTAAATTATCCACCCACGTGTACACCCACGTCCGCATGTTTTACTACATCCACCCACGGTGTACATCCACGTCCGCATGTTGCACCCACGGTGTACACACACGTCCGCATGTTGCACTACATCCACCCACGGTGTACATCCACGTCCGCATGTTGCACTACATCCACCCACGGTGTACACACACGTCCGCATGTTGCACTACATCCACCCACCGTGTACACCCACGTCCGCATGTTGCACTACATCCATCCACGGTGTACATCCACGTCCGCATGTTGCACTACATCCATCCACGGTGTACACCCACGTCCGCATGTTGCACTACATCCATCCACGGTGTACATCCTCGTCCGCATGTTGCACTACATCCACCCACGGTGTACACACACGTCCGCATGTTGCACTACATCCACCCACGGTGTACATCCACGTCCGCATGTTGCACTACATCCACCCACCGTGTACACACACGTCCGCATGTTGCACTACATCCACCCAGGGTGTACACCCACGTCCGCATGTTGCACTGCATCCATCCACGGTGTACACACACGTCCGCATGTTGCACTACAATACATGCCTGCATTTACGTCAGTGACATCAAGGGCGGCCAATCAGCAGCCGCGAATCACCCCCCCCCCATACACCTCAGCTGCACAGGGCATTCAAATAGGGTATAGAAATGTGGTTAACCCTTCATTCTGGTGACATTTATTTATTACCCTTTATTATGACCGCTAGACGATTTTATTAAAGGAAGGGGAGGTTTTCATGACCTGGAGGGGGTTAGTTGGGTGCAGCATTAACCCCTTCACATCGAGGTCCTCCCCTGAGCTAAATCGTCTGGCGGAAAATATAATATCACGGAAACACGTCATCGGAGAGAAGAGGTGCATGGCGAGTGTGTATTTTTGTTTTATTTAACTTAAGGTTCGTTTTGCCCATCGCTAAAGGAGTTAAATAGACTCTGCCTGTACATGTGATAATGGCATTAGTAGAATTATTATTATTATTATTGTTATTATTTTTATTTTTATTACTGTTATTATTATTATTGTCATATTTATATTATTATTATTATTATTATTATTATATTATTATTATGACTACTACTACTATTATTATTATTATTATTATTATTATTTTATTTTTATTATTATTATTATTACTTATTATTTTTATTATTATGATTATTATATTTTTTTTGGTTAGGGGTAGTTACAGATTTTTACTTCCTGCCAAGGCGAGAACCATGGGAGTGCTCTCTCTCTCTCTCTCTCTCTCTCTCTCCGTTTTCCTTCGCCCTTCTCCATTCCTTTGCGACCTTTCGTGGAAGGGCGGAAGGAGGGGTGGGAGGGACGGGAAAGGTGAGAGAGAGAGAGAGAGAGAGAGAGAGAGAGAGAGAACGAGGAGGTGAGGGAGGGGAAAAATTTTACAGAACAAATTTAGCTGATGTGAGATTGTGCACGATTGAAATAGCCTGTGTGTGTGTGTGAGAGAGAGAGAGAGAGAGAGAGAGGGAGGGAGAGAAACTGGTGTGTGTGTGTGTGTGAGAGAGAGAGAGAGAGAGAGAGGGAGGGAGAGAAACTGGTGTGTGTGTGTGAGAGAGAGAGAGAGAGAGAGAGAGAGAAACTGGTGTCATTAAGTATTATAAACTAGTGTGGTGACCTCTGGAGCTTATTATTTTTATTACCCGCCTCGTAAACCGCCAAATAAAGCAGAGAATACCAGGTTTACTATTTTTATTTTGCTTTGCTGTTGTTCTTCTAGGAGAAAACTTTAACCCTTTCACCACAGGCGCTTTACTGGTCTGCTCATGCTAGCCTACTCCCAGAGGACTTGTATCAGGTTGAGTCAGTGAAGGAAGTGTGGGAGTCAGTGAAGGAAATGAGTCAGTGAAGAAAGTGAGGGAGTCAGTGAAGGAAATGAAGGAGTCGGTGAAGAAAGTGAGGGAGTCGGTGAAGAAAGTGAGGGAGTCAGTGAAGGAAGTGAGTCAGTGAAGGAAATGAAGGAGTCGGTGAAGAAAGTGAGGGAGTCAGTGAAGGAAGTGAGTCAGTGAAGGAAATGAAGGAGTCGGTGAAGAAAGTGAGGGAGTCAGTGAAGGAAATGAAGGAGTCAGTGAAGGAAGTGAGGGAGTCAGTGAAGGAAGTGAGTCAGTGAAGGAAGTGAGGGAGTCAGTGAAGGAAGTGAGGGAGTCAGTGAAGGAAGTGAAGGAGTCAGTGAAGGAAGTGAGGGAGTCAGTGAAGGAAGTGAGAACATAAGAAGAGAGGATAACTGCAGTAGGCCGGTTGGCCCATGCTAGGCAGCTCCTAGAAGAGTAACTGAACTACTAGAATGAGATAAGGACAGCAAAGAAGAAGGCTCTCCCCCGCCCTCCAAACCCGCCTGCCGAAGCCGGCAGGAAAAAGTCAGAAAGAACACCACGCCGCATAGAAAAACTGGCGTGGACATTTTACAGGAAAGTGTGAAAGGAGAATAGAGACTATCATAGTGAGGGAGTCAGTGAAGGAAGTGAGGAGTCAGTGTAGGAAATGAGTCAGTGAAGGAAGTGAGGGAGTCAGTGAAGGAAGGAGTCGGTAAAGGAAGTGAGGGAGTCAGTGAAGGAAATGAGTCAGTGAAGGAGTCATTGAAGGAAGTGGTTGTAGGAGCACCCTGTGAAGTGCAAATAGTCTTCTTGATTATTATAGGACTCGAAAGTGTGTGTGTGTGTGTGTGTGTGTGTGTGTGTGTGTAAGGCGTAATAGATTCCTGTGTATCCTACAAAACTTATTTTCACCTCCATTGTACTTCAGGTGTGTGTGTGTGTGTGTGTGTGTGTGTGTGTGTGTGTGTATGTGTGTGTGTGTGTATGTGTGTGTGTGTGTGTGTATGTATGTGTGTGTGTGTGTGTGTGTGTGTGTGTGTGTGTGTGTGTTGACTACATACTAGGAAGGTACAAAGCCAATCTTCACAAGGTGTACTCATCCCTCACTCCCTCACCCTCCACCACCATCTCACTCCTTTCCACCCTTACTCACCCGTCTTCCCATTCCTCCCTTTGTCTCCCCCTTCCCTCCACGTACACACCATCAAAAATGATAGTCTTCACAGGGTGTACTCATCCCTCCCTTCCTCACCCCCACCACCATCTCACTCTTTTCCACCCTTACCCACCTGTCTTCCAACCCCTCCCTTGGTCGACCCCTCCCCCTATCCACCACCAACCCTTCCTATCTCTCCCTATTCCCCCTCCAACCCTCCCCAACCTACCCCTCCATCGATTACTCAGTTCCCTATATTTTCTCGTGATATTAAATCCTGATAAATTGCCTGTTGTATGGGTGGATTAGTCAGTTCTGGCGGCCATATTGGATTAGCCCACGCGATTTTGTTTTCTTTCTTTTTTAATGCGTTTATGGGATTTCATTTTGCCTGTATGTGTAGACTGATTATTATTATTATCATTATTATTATTGTTGTTGTTATTTTTCACATGCTTTCCAATGTATCACTTAAATTGATTTTTATAACAGTGAATGGATCTTGTGAACCTGAAGAAAAAATAATAAAATAATGGGTAAATAAATAAATAAATATCGTAATGAATAAATAAATATCGTAATAAATAAATAAACACCTTAATTAATAAAATAAATAAATACCGTAAGAAATAAAAAATAAATACCGTAATATATAAATGAATAAATAACAATAAAAAAAGAAATAGATACGGTAATAAATAAATAAATTCCTTAATAAACATACAGATAAATATTGTAACAAAAATAAATAAATACCATATTAAATAAAATAAGTAAATACCATAAACTGACCTTAATAAATCGTAAATTGAAATACTTGGGTCAGAATAGGGATTAAAATTAACTAGGTCGACTGAGGCGGATCGAGGCTAACCTGAGTGTGTGGTAGGGGCTGGGAAACTTGCCTGAAAGGAAGGAATTGGATCTGCTGGGAGTTTGGCTTGTTTATTATTATTATTATTATTATTATTATTACTAATCTTTTATTATTATTATTATTATTATTATTATTATTATTATTATTATTTCTATTCTTTTATTATTATTATTATTATTGCTATTCTTGTTGTTGTTGTTATTTCTGTTATTGCTATTGTTATAGTTACGGGTGTTATTATTATAATTGTTGTTGTTGTTTTTGTTATTATTATTATTATTTTATAGATGGATAGAGGAAGGAAAAACAGATAACAAATAATCCATACACAAGATTCCAAAGAGATGCAGTTCGGGAAATGGATTTAAGTGACCTAAGTGGATATGTTGAGGTTTGCTCTCTCTCTCTCTCTCTCTCTCTCTCTCTCTCTCTCTCTCTCTCTCTCTCACCACCATGAGTCCCAGCACCTCTCTTTTCCTCTCATCCTCTTCAGTTTTATCTTACCCCTTCGAAGCACTCTCTCTCTCTCTCTCTCTCTCTCTCTCCCCCAGTCTCAGATCCAGTTTTCACACCCCTTCTTGCAGCTCGTTCATTGCACTTTAATAGATCAAGAATTCCAATCGTGTCATATGGTGAGTTACCCCTTCAGGACGACGGATTTTAGCCCCTTCAATCCGAGGACGTATTTTTGGGTCTTATTGCCTTATTTAGATGATTTTATTTGGAGCTGGGGGTGTGGTAGGGTGATTTCGTGTGGTGTGGGAGGGTGATTTTTTGTGGTGTGGTGTGAGAGGGTGATTTTGTGTGGTATGGTGTGGGAGGGTGATTTTGTGTGGTGTGGTGTGAGAGGGTGATTTTGTGTGGTGTGGTGTGAGAGGGTGATTTTGTGTGGTGTGGTGTGAGAGGGTGATTTTGTGTGGTGTGGTGTGAGAGGGTGATTTTGTGTGGTGTGGTGTGAGAGGGTGATTTTGTGTGGTGTGGTGTGGTGTGGGAGGGTGATTTTGTGTGGTGTGGTGTGGGAGGGTGATTTTGTGTGGTGTGGTGTGGTGTGGGAGGGTGATTTTGTGTGGTGTGGTGTGGTGTGGGAGGGTGATTTTGTGTGGTGTGGTGTGGTGAAGGGTGATTTTGTGTGGTGTGGTGTGGTGTGGTGTGGGAGGGTGATTTTGTGTGGTGTGCTGTGGTGAATGGTGATTTTGTGTGGTGTGGGAGGGTGATTTTATGTGGTGTGAGAGGCTGATTTTGTGTGGTGTGCTGTGGTATAGTGTGGGAGGGTGATTTGGTGTGGTGTGGTGTGAGTGGCTGATTTTGTGTGGTGTAGTGTGGGAGGGTGATTTTGTGTGATGTGGTGTGGTGTGGGAGGGTGATTTTGTGTGGTGCGGTGTGGTGTGGGAGGGTGATTTTGTGTGGTGTGGTGTGGTGTGGGAGGGTGATTTGGTGTGGTGTGGTGTGGCAGGGTGTTTTTGTGTGGTGTAGTGTGGGAGGGTGATTTTGTGTGATGTGGTGTGGTGTGGGAGGGTGATTTTGTGTGGTGCGGTGTGGTGTGGGAGGGTGATTTTGTGTGGTGTGGTGTGGTGTGAGAGGGTGATTTGGTGTGGTGTGGGAGGGTGATATCGAGTCGTGTGGTGAGGCATCCCTAAAGTCGCAAAAGTCTACGGGAATTAAACTGCTCACTTGTCGTCTGAAAGTCCAGAGTGAGAAACTGACGGACTGGGCCGGTCTAAGAGGTCTTCTGGCGCCTTAATATACGTCACCGGCTTCAAAGGGTCTTCCGAATCACGTCATTGGGCTGAAGGGGCTCACGTTAGACAGGGAAGAGGAGACAGATGCAGGGAGAGACAAACAGACGGACAGACAGACGTGCCGTGTACCTGAAGGCTTTTATCTGCACTGAATCATCACTTTCCCTCATAACCCACCGTGTGTGTGTGTGTGTGTGTGTTTTAGACCTACTGTGTATATGAGTATGTATGTATATATATGTGTGTATGAATGTGTGTTTTTGTTTGTTTGTGTGTGTGTGCATTTTTTCCCTGAACCTATAAACTCCTGGCCACCATGAAAGCAGCATTTTGATATATACATGAAATTATGATAAGGAATATAATCACATCTGGCGTCTGGCTCTCTGTTATCTTGTTTTTGTTTATTATTGAAGGGAACAATCATGCGGACTTCTGGCCTTGGGTTCCTTCTTCCTTGCATTGAAAAATGAAAAAAAATATTAGGCCAGCACTTGAATATACAAAAATTATATGGAACACTCGTAAAGAAAAGGAAGGGGGGGGGGAGGAAGGGGAAAGGTAGCCACGAAATGGGTGCCTAATTCGAGGGTTTAAGTTACGAAAGGCAGACTGAAAAGAGTTAAAAGATTTGTACACATTAGAGCAAAGAGGGAGAAAAAGATATGATAATGCTGGACGAGTGTGTAAGAGGAAAGAGGGAAATTGGCAGAGAGAAGCTTCCATAGTGCTTGCAAAGAGGTCAAAGAGGACGACCGGATATGACGTAAAGTAGGTGATAAAGGTGTTAGGAAGTGCATGTTTCAGTGACAGCAAATAACTCTTTAAAACCAGCTACTAGAATATGCTGTATGTGTGCCAAAGCTAATCATGAAGTTAAAGAAATGTGTAATATAGTTTGACACAAGATGGGACAATCCAAAGGTGACCCAGTTCTATGTAAGGGCAGTTAGGTAAGAACACACACACACACACACACACACACACACACACACACACACACACACACACACACACACACTCATAAAACCTAAAAGAGTATCGAATTCCTATTAACACACTGACCCTCATATAACAACCTCTGACGCGTAAAAGTGAACCCGTTGATAGGGGTGTTTGTTTTAGCGAGGTCGTAGGCCACACTGTTTACATGTGACGTCATCTCGTCAGCTGATATTAGCCACGTGAACTGGGGTGTAACTACAAGTGTTTACATTGACATTATTGCATCAGCTGGTGTTTCCCTCGTGAACTGGAACGTGACGAGAGAGAGAGAGAGAGAGAGAGAGAGAGAGAGTTGGGTGTGATGGTTTCGGGTGTAGGTTGTGGTATTGGTGGTGTGATGATGTGTTGATATTGACAGTAAGGTGGTGTAGATGTTGATAATTCCTCTAGGCTGCAGTAGATGTGTGTGTGTGTGTGTGTGTGTGTGTGTGCGTGTTTTGATTGTATAAATGAATTATGATTGTGATGGTGATGAAGTGTATTATAAATGGTAGTAGTAACAGCAACAGTAGTAGTAGTAGTAGTAGTGACAGTGTTGTACGGTAGCCTAATGGTGAAGGTAGAAACGGTGCAGGTAGTATATATAGTGTTTGTGGTGATGGTAGTTGTAGTGTGAATGGTATGCTAGACTAGTGGGTGTGATTTTGGTAGTTGAGAATGGTTGTCAAGAAGTGTGTGGTTGTAGACTGTGGTAGTTGTCATGGTATCCTTATGATGGTAGTGACTGAAATATTGATGTAATTGATTACATGGTGCTGTGATGATGACTATGACACCGGTGATGATGATGATGATGATTCTTACTAATAGAAATGGTGATGATAATAGTACTGTTAATTACTGATGATGGTGATGATGGACATGTGGAGATCATACCATAGTTAGTAGTAGTGGTAATAGTAGTGAGAGTAGGCCTAATCACTGTGGTAAAGTGGTGATGATTGCAGTAGTGATGATACCGGGTGGTTGTGGCTGATGATGAAACAGTAGTGGTGACAAAGATGATGGTGACTGATGGTGATGGTGGTGATGGTGATAGCGGTGGTGGTAGTGATGTTGACAGTGTTGGTGGTGGTGATGGTGATAGTGGTGGTGGCAGTGATGATGGTGTAGTGGTGATGGTAGTGATTGTGATGATGACTTTGATGGTGGTGATAGTGGCAGTGATGATAGTGATGGTGGTGGTGGTGATAATATTGGTAACAGTGATAGTAGTAATGGTGGTGGTGGTGGTGATGTTAGTGATGGTGGTGATGAAAGGGGGAAGGGGTGATGAGAGGGTCTGAGGCAGCCTACCCTAATTAGCCTCCCTTACTACATTTCCTTTTCTCCGGTCGATTCTCTCTCTCTCTCTCTCTCTCTCTCTCTCTCTGTTATACGGTATCTGTTGACAAATAAGAAAAGATAGGAGGAGTAAAAAAAGTCAGTACAGAAGAGGAGAGCAGATGGAGATTAGAGAGAGAAAAGAGAAGGAAAGATAGAAAGGTTGGGAGATTACCGTAGTAGTTGCAATCCCAGGTTCAGCTGCAAGTGAACCCAGTAGACTGCAGGCTAAAGTTTCTCCCTCTCCATCTGCAGTCCAACATCCCCATTTCAGAGGATAGGAGGGAGTTGAGAGGCGTTGCATGATAAGGCAGCGGAGCCGCTCAGTTAAGATAGTGCCACCGTGCGAAGGCGATCCTACCCATCACCAGGTTAACAGGAAACAGGAATGACCGGGTTTCTTTTTCACCTGTCCATACACCTCTTCTTACACCTACCGTACCCGTAATCAACACCTGCTCAAGCCAACCCTTCCCTCTCCATCACCTTTCCTTCCTCTCAAACCCAGACAGTTTCTTATCCTACTGGTTGGCTTTTAGGATGGGGTGAATCATGTCTTTGTCAGTAGAGTATAATACCGATAGTTCACATCACGTTACATTCTGAAATTGTGTGTTCGTGACCTCAGCATAGGGTTCACATGCAGCTGAACCTGGGTATGGTCTCAGAAACTTAAGAAAGGATACTATAGGTTGTTAGAATTGGTAGGTGTGAGTTGGCCCTCGTGTGTTTAGTGACTGTAATATGGACGTAGATTTAGCAGTGAAAGGGTTCCCTCGTCCCCATCCCATAATCATCACACCTGTCTGCACCTTCCCATCAAGCCTCACCACTCCCCACACTACGTGACCACACCTCCATCCAATCTCCACCCCCTTCCCCTGCCCCTGGCTGTACCTTCCCTCCAACCCCCACCACAATTAGTCTTACCTGCCCTCCTATCCCCACCCCTTTTGCCACATCCTGTCCGCACCTCCCTTTCAGTCCCCACCACACCAAGTCGCACCAGTCCCCCTACCCCTTCACACAAATAACCACTACCCACCTCCCCATCATACCCTTCTTCCCTACTTTCTCCCTACCTACTTACTATACCTCACTGCTTCCCTGCTTTTTCCCTACCTGCTATACCTCACTGCTTTTCTGCTTCCCAGCACCACATCCTTGCTTCTCTGCTTTTTCCGCACCCACACTTCTGTCCTGCCCTGCTTCCCCCCTCCCACCACACTCCTGCCTCTCTCCTTTCCACCACACCTCTCTGCTTCTCTGCCTTCCCACCACCACCACACCCCTACCTTCCCTCTCCCTACCACACTTCTCTGCTTTTCTGCTTTCATCCCCACCACACTTCAGACATCCTCCCTCCCCACCACACCCCTCTATTTCCTCGTCCCCTCCCTCCTCACCACACCCTTCTTCCTTGTCCCCTCCCTCCCCACCACACCCCTCTACTTCCTTGTCCCTTCCTTTCCCACCACACCCTTCTTCTTCCTTGCCCCCTCCCTCCCCACCACAACCTTCTACTTTTTCGTCCCCTCCCTCCACCACACCCCTCTACATCCATGTCCCACCCCCCCCACCACACCCCTCTATTTCCTTGTCCCCTCCCTCTCCACCACACCCTTCTTTTTCCTTGTCCTCCCTCCTCAGGACACCCCTCTACATCCTTGGCCCCCCCCCAAAAAAAAAAAAAAAAAAAAAAAAAAAAAACTTGCCTCACCTGCCCATTAATCAGGCCAAACTTTAATCCTCCCAAATTCAGTCCTGCTGCATCCGGGCCACACGCACACGTTGCAAAATGTGTTGATCAATTGCATGGCGTGGCACTCTGCAATAAGCCACACTGGGGATCACAGGAGATACCCGTGGCTAGGCAGTGGTGGTGGTGGTGGTAGTAGTGGTAGATACAGTGATGGTGGTGGTGGTGGTAAGAATGGTTGTGGTGATGGTAATGATAGTGGTGGTGGTGGTGGTGACGAAGAAGGTGTTGGTGGTGTTAGTGGTACTGATAGTGGTGGTGGTAGTGGTATAGTGAGAGTGGTGGTGGTGGTGGTAATGGTAGTCGTGATGGCAATGATGGTGATGGAAGCAGTAATAGTGGTAGTGGTGATGATGCCGAAAAGAATGGGGGAGGTGTGTCGTGTCCATAGGCTGCAGGCACGTTAGGAGAGAGAGAGAGAGAGAGAGACTGACTGACTGACTTATCGACCTTCGCTATATATAACTTGATAGGATATGACCGGTATGAGTTTTATGAGAGGAAGACTAGCGAAACACACACACACACACACACACACACACACAGGAAATAATACAACAAATCACCACATCTTTGAGTTAGCCTACCCAATCCTACTTTACCACGGAAATGTAAACCAGTGTAAACCTCTGAGTACCATGCCTTTATTTATTTATTTTTCTGGCTGACGATGGTATACGCCCTGAAGGAGAGACTGATGTAAACTGGGGTAGATACGGTCCACATATACCCCTTCAGGACGATGGTGTATTAATCTAGGCTTCATCTCTATCGCCAGACACGATGATGGAGTGAGGAGGGATGGGTGGTAGTGAAGGAGGGTGATTAGTACGTTAATTGGGAAGGTAAATGCATGTAGATTGGCAGGTTAATTGGGAAGGTAAATGCAGGTAGATTGGTAGGTTAATTAGAAAGGTAAATAATGATAGACTGGCAGGTTAATTGGGAAGGTAAATACAGGTAAATTGGTAGGTTAATTGGGAAGGTAAATAAGGTAGATTGGCAGGTTAATTGGGAAGGTAAATAATGATAGGTTGGTAGGTTAATTGGGAAGGTAAATGCATGTAGATTGGTAGGTTAATTGGGAAGGTAAATAGAGGTAGATTGATAGGTTAATTGGGAAGGTAAATAGAGGTAGATTGGTAGGTTGATTGGTGAGGTAAATAATGGTAGATTGGTAGGCTAATTGGGAAGGTAGATTGGTAGGTTAATTGGGAAGGTAAATAAAGGTAGATTGGCAGTTAATCGGGTTGGTAAATACAGGTAGATTGGCAGGTTAATTGGTAAGGTAAATAATGGTAGGTTGGTAGGTTAATTGGGAAGGTAAATGCATGTAGATTGGTAGGTTAATTGGGAAGGTAAATACAGGTAGATTGATAGGTTAATTGGGAAGGTATATAAAGGTAACATGCCCTTCATTTTGCATTGATCGCTGGTGTCTGTAGTGGTGGTGGTGGTAGGAAGAAAGAAAAAATATATACCGCACTCAAATATCAGAAACAAAAAAAGAAGCTTACTGATGGTGGTAGGTGCACTGCAGGGGTGAACATCGTGCAAGCTAGGTTACATTACGCTTACCTCAGAATACCTGCTGGGATTAGGAGTTGCGTGTGTGTGTGTATTTAGGTGACTTAGTGTGGCTGGGCAGGTAGCACGGTGCACAGGTTTGACAGGTGTTGGACTAGCGTTGTTTTTACCTGTCCCTCCATGCATGATTGGCAGGTACAGGTGTTTACAGGTATTGAGGGCTGTGTTTAGGTGTGGCATTTGTGTGAGGGTTATTTGATGGTATTGCTTTTCTGTTCCTTTCTCCTGGATCCTGTCAACTTCATTTCATAGGGGAATGATAGATGATGATGGTGATGGTGATGATGTTTGATAATGATGATGATGGTGAGGTTTGATAATAATGATAATGATGAGGATGAAGTTTGATAATAATGGTGATGATGATGTGAGTGATGAGGATGATGAAGTTTGATAATAATAATAATGATGATGATAATAATAATAATAATGATGATGAGGATGATGGTAACTTTTGACGATAATGATGACGATGACAGTTATATTGATGTAGAAGATGAGTGACAATGATAATATTGATGATTGATGATGTTGATGATAACTCCCTATGGCAAGTAAAATCGTTTGTTGATGTGCAGAGTATAATAAAATAAATAAAATACCAGTACTAGTAAATCGTCAGCCGCCTTAGATGTCCCAGTAAGGGCTAAGGCTACCTGGGCTACTCTCCGACCTTTAC